>NC_082728.1:26365809-26671649 GCF_030144855.1 Hypanus sabinus | reverse complement strand
AGTTAACTTGACTTTACCGAGATGTTGCTGAGATGTTAGAGCACTTTATTAAGGATGAGGTTTTAGGGTACTTGAAGGCACATAATAAAATATGCTGAAGTCAGTATGGTTTCCTGAAGGGAAAATCTTGCCTGACAAATACTGGTATTCTTTAAGCAAATAAGAGGCAGGATGAACAAAGGAGAGTCAGTGGATGCTATTTACTTGGATTTTCAAAAGGTCATTGATAACGTGCTGCACTTCAGATTGCTAAACAACATAAGAGCCCATTGTGTTACAGAAAAGATTCTAGCATGGATAGGAGATTGGCTGACTGGTAGGAGTCAGGATTGGAAATAAAGGGGGCCTTTTCTGGTTGGCTGCCGGTGACAAGTAGTGTTTGTGTGTATTTAATATTTCAGTAATATTTAAATGATATTGTAAATAGATTGTTTGATTAACCATTTTTTGTTTACATTGTGCATTGCAAGTTATATATAAAAGTACATAAATGGCATACGTCATTATGTCATACGTACATATCTCGCTTAAAGTAACATTGTCTGCTGCCTTGTTTTCTTCTCAATTAGTTTTTATGTTTTGGAACTACAAATCATTACTGTGGCAACAAGGTATGCTTAAAACAAACCCGAGATGGCTACCTGCCTGTCGAATTGCATTGTGACATTCAAGTTAAAAAAGTGCAGTGAAAAAGGGTTTATTTACATCAGTGTAAATATTAAGCCTTCAGGAATATTGCTTTGAACTTTAGTATTCTCCTTGATACACTGATTGGAAAGTATTCTCTCCGAGACACCAGCCAGTTCCTTTACTGGGTCCTTTGGTAGTTTTGCTTCTTTTCTTCTGCTGACTTACTTTTTGAAGATTTTCCTGTCCCTCACAGTCTAGCTTGAAATGTCCATCTTCTCCAGGAGTGTAACAGAAAATACCGGTCATCTCTCTAATCAAGAGACCCTTTTCAGTGGCATTCCTCTGCATCATATTGGGTCGGGTTTCCAGAAGGGCATCACATTTAGCTGAAACGTTAGCAGACAGCTGTGAAATCAGCTCAGCTCAGAGGTTTTCCACCCCATTCCTCAAAAGCTCTATCTCTGTGGCTTCAGGGGTCACTTTACCAGCAGAAGTTACTACAGAAGACACAACTCAGCTTTCGGAAATGTTGCACTTCTCAGTCATGTGTTTCCCTCTCTAACCTCTCTGAGTAACTTGGTAAAAGATGGAGGAGGGTGCATCTTGCGGGCCATTGGAAGATGTAGAGCAATCACGTCATGTGACACAACTTGCTCCATGCTCAAGCAATTTCTCTCAGACAGTTGAATGCCCCCTTTGTAGCACACTCTGAAAAGGTGGGGGGTGGGGGGCAGTTTCGCTCCTGCCTCCTGGAACATGTGCCTAAACCTCATCCTAAAATCAGCTGCAATTTCAGCAGTGCCAAAAGCATCTCCCAGTGCTTGCAAGTAATTGGTTGACGTGGCTAATGTGTTTTCTGCCTTTAGGAGCCTCACTATATTAGCCACCAGACTTTTAAAAATCTCTACCAGTCTCTCTCTGTTTTTTTTCTCAATTTACGTGAGCACTGTCACTCATCAATTCTCTGAGACGTCCGCTGTGCTCAGGCTTCATATTCTTCTTCCCCATTGGGTGTCAGCTTGACCCCAGAGAACACTCCCAGCCTACGGTAACTTTGGCACTAATCAAACTGTCACATCAGCCGACACCAGCTAAGAATTTCCGTCAATTGCTGAAGGACCCTTTAGACTTTTCACATCGGACAACTCTTTCCCCTCACTTCACTGAAATGAGAACAACTTGTCTTTAAAGTCTTCGTACTCAGCTACATTCCACCCTTCTCTAGAAAAATGGACTGCCCATGGCCCCACCTCTCCAGGTCTCCTGCGGTCATGTCACTGCTACTCTGGTGGACAAACAGAACATCCTTCCCAGCTGACTGGTCAAAACGCCGTTCAGTCAGCATAGACTTCCCCAGTACTTCTACAGAACTCAGCAATCTGAGTAATAGGGCTTTGGATATCCACCCTGCTCAGAACACAAGCATTATTTGTGAAGAATCTCTTCCAATCGCAGTAAACCTTAATCCCTGTAGCATCCATAATAAAGTGCCTTAATCACTTTTCCTGACACGTTTAACAATAGGTTTAAACACATAAACCGCTTAATCAGTCCTAAGACAGCGTCCAAAATCTCTGGCGAAAGCCCCGACAAAATGTTCTCACTGAGTTTGTACAAACTTGCCTCGATAGCAAACTCCCCTGACAGCCACGTGACTCAGCAGTGTGAAGACCACTTTTCATGAACAATATACGTCAAGGGTTGGTATGATTTGTGGTTCAACCAAACAGGGATGCTGTGATGTTGCAATAAAAGAAACTGCAATTTGAGTGAATGCTGTGTAAGTACCGGCCATACACAATTATCAGATGGCAAAAATTAACAGATCGTACACCGCAAAAAATCATAAAAAACTGTATTTACTAATTTCAGCTTTATCAAGCAATTCCTAAGAGAAAGAAAAGAAGAAAATAAAAGGGCCCATTAGAGTTAAACCAGCGTATATGTGGAAATAACATTGGGGTTCATACTGGAGTCATCTTTAATTCATGCACTAGACACACGGTCTGTGTCAAAGCACCCACCACGTCTCAATGAAACTCTCTTTCTCTCTCTCATGAGAATTGGCCTTCCTCCTTGGAGCCATTCATCTCATAAAGCACTTTGTGCAACAGGGTTCTCCTTCCAAGGGCATTCTACACCATCTTCCCTACTGTCCCACTCAAAAAAAACAACAAACCAGTGGAGTGAGACTGTCACCAAACTCACTCCGCCCTGCTTTCTCCCAATCCCACCACCCTGACTGGCTGACACAACACTCCTAAGTTGAACAACGTGGTGTCTTATCTCAAGCCGAAACCAAAACAATCTACCAGCAGGACATACCACTTTGCTAAAATGCAATACCTACTGCATAGAAGTAGAAATCTTAACCAGGGCATTACAAGGGCGACTCAAATAGCTGTATCAATGGATAGAGTAGACAGAGATGTGATGAGGTAGTAGAAGGTCTACTATCTCAACACAGAAGGTCTTAGACAGATTAGGAGACTGGGCAAAGAAGAGACAGATGGAATTGTTATGAGTGCTGAACAGACCTGATGGAAGTGGGGTCCAGAGCTACCCTTCCCCCCCACCCCCAGGAACTATGATGCTAATGAGAGAGAGAGATGCAGAACAGAGGTAAAGGACATCTGCTACAGATAAGCGAGAGAGAGACATTTGATTTATGTATTATGGCTTCTTCACTGGATTGTTTACCTTTCGCTGCAAGGACATTACTTTGCTCGTCAACATTCCTAAGGAGACATCAGGAGTGGCCTGATTTGATGGACATGGTCATTTTGAGTTGATGGATGGCTGATACCCCATCAGTGGGGATAAAAGACAGGTGTGGGGAGACACCCTCAGACACACCAGTGGACACTGACTGAGTGTTGTGCACCCACAGGAAGGTGGGGGCTTCGAGGACCGAATCAGGAGATCAGTCACAAAGCTCACAGTGTGACAGCAGGGCCGGCGGGGACTTGTGTGTGTGTCCACTCATGCCAGAGTGACGAGTCCACCACAGAAGAACGGTCTGGCCGAGAACGGAGGGACCGAATGACCACAACGGTACGACGGAATCAGAATACAACAGAAGGTTTGCTGGCTGCAGCTGCTCAATCTCTTGCTCGCTCTCTCTCTCTCCAACAACTTACAATACAACAACCGCAACTGCCTCAGCACGCATGAACTGAACTGAACTGAACTCTATATTCTCTTATGACAATTCATTTACCCCTAGACTTTGATAGAGCTTGTTTATTATTATTGATTATTATTCCTACACTTCCATGTTTATCATTGCTAACCTGGTTTATATGTATATTTGCGTTTTTGATACTGTATTGTGTAGTTTACTAATAAACACCTTTAGTTTTCGGTACCACCAGACTCCAACGGATTCTTCTATTTCTGCTGGTCTGTAAATCCAGTTACGGGGTACGGAACAGAATTGAATGTTGGGACGTGTACGATCTTGCACTTTGGTAGAAGATATAGAGCATAGACTATTTTTGAAATGGGGAGCAAATTCAGAAATGAGAGGTGCGAAGTAACTTGGGAGTTCTCATGCAGGATTCCCTAAAGGTTAACTTGAAGGCTAATTTGGTGTTGAGAAATAGAAATGCACTGCTGGCATTCATTTCGAGAGCACTCAAATACAAAAACAAGAAGCTAATGGTGTGGGTTTATAAGTCATTGGTCAGATCGCAGTTGGAGTAGTGTGAGCAGTTTTGGGCCCTTTATTTAAAAAGGGATGTACTACCACTGGAGAGGGTCCAAAGAAAATTCATTAGAATGATACCACCAACAAAAGGGTTAAATTATGAAGAGTGTTTGATGGCTCTGGGCCTGTACTCGCTACAGCTTAGAATAATGAGAGAGGGATCCAACTGAAAGCCTTTATTTAATAGAGTGGATGTGGAGAGGATTTTTCCAATAGTGGGGGAGTCTAGGACCAGAGGGCACAACCTCAGAATGCAAGTCATCATTTTAGAACAGAGATGAGGAAGAGGTTTTTAGCTAGAAAGAATGAATCTGTGGAATCCAGATGGCTGTGCAAGTTTATGGGTTCTTGATTAGTAAGGGTGTCCAGAGTTACAGGGAGAAGTCCGGAGAACAGGATTGAAAGGGAAAGTCAGCCATGATCAAGTGATGGATTAGACTTGATGGGCCAAATTATCTAATTCTGCCTCTCTGTCTTATCTAGCCCTTTATTTTCATGGTTGTGATTGTAAATGATTAATTCGTTTACCTGGGAAAACATCCTCTCTGCATCAATCATTTCAACAAGGTTAGCTTTCATTCATTTAACTCTAAAAGGAACGTGCTCAGTCTATTCAATTATTCCTTCCAAGGCAGACTTTCAGAAACCAATTGGTTAAATATTCTCTCCACTTAGTTCTTTTTAGCTAAAGAAACAAAAATTTTACACAATACCTACCGAGGCTTATACATTTGCAGTAAAACATCTTCTAGCAAATAAGGCTAATGCATACTAATTGTTTTTCTCCACCTGTAGTTTTGGGGAACAAGCCAGGAGATTGTGTGTGTTGGGGGTTTGGAGAATGAGCCAGGAGACTGTGTGTGTTGGGGGTTTGGGGAATAAGCCAAGGGGTTGATGGTGGTATTGAGGAACAAATGAGTGATTGGTGATTGAGGTGAGTTGGTGAACAAGTTGAGAAGTTGGTGGAGTGGTTGGGGACAAGCTGAGGTGGGTTGTTGAGGGCTGTTCATGAATATTAGGGCGATTGGAGTCTCCTCTCGGCAGCCCATGGAGTAAGATGCATGTTGGTGCTACTCCTTCCTTTTACAACTTACTTTCCACTGCTAGCTTTGTTTAAACTTTGAAGATTTATCACTCTTATGAAAGATTTACGATCTAATTATGATGGCTGGAACCCAAACTGGAATTGAATTAAGAGGCGGCAAAATTGTTTCTGAACCTGAACAAACAAAAGAGGCAGAGGAAGTCTCTACTTTAGAAAGAATGTTTTCTTTGATGCAAGATATTAACACCAAGATCGGAATGGTGGACACTAAGATTGATAAACTGATGAATGCTAATGAAAAGCTTGAAAAACACGCCTCTGCTGTCTTTGAGGAATCTTGAATTTTTGAGGAATAGAATTGGAAGAGAACAGTAGACAATGAATCAAGTGATTAAAGAACAAGAATTAAAGATCTCTACTATGGAAAAGAACATTGTTGAGGTTTCTTCGGAATTATTAAGAATTAAGAAGAAAATGATTGATCTGGAAAGCGGAAGTCGTAGTATGACTTTACGCATACTGGGTTTGTCTAAAAACATGGAAACCGGTGAGCCACTAAAGTTTTTTTATGAATATTGTTACGATATGGCAACAATGAATATACTGTCAGGGGTCACCCTGGTTGGAAAAGAGGTCCAGAAGAGTCCCTGTGAATTGTGCTGCTATTAAGAGGGAGAGAGGGAGGCATCTAGCGCAATGAGAGAGACAGAAACTGCTCGAAAGATTGATCGTTATGGTTCTCTACCAGCATGTTTACCTTTTCCCCAAGGACTTGCCTGCTTGTAGAGTTCCTGCAGAAAGCATAGGGCGGAGCAGGTTGATGGACAGCTGGTATCCAACATGTGGAGATTAAAAGCAGATCTGCTGTTACACAGGGAGGCACACCAAGACACATTACGAGACATGCAGTGTGGACACTGAATGAGCTTTGTTGCACCCACAGGAAGGTGAGGGGTTTTTGGAGGATCGATTCAGGGAAATCGATCAGTGGCTGACAGTGTGAAAAGGTGCGACCGGTGGGGAATTATTTGTGTGTCCACCCTCGCCTGGTTGATAATTCCACCACTGAAGAATGGCCGTACGTATTATGGTCATTGTTAGTGACCACAACGGGATTTCAGAAGACAACGGGAAGATCAACGACAACAGCTCACCTCTCACCTCTCTCTCCCCAACGTTACTGAAGTAACTACGTAAAACTGAACTGAACTCTCTTCATCACATCGTAAGACTGTATCCATTTACCTCTAGGTTTGAAAGAGCCTAGTTGTGTCCCTATTTCCACACACGCACATATATCGATATATCGATATCATTGCTAACCTGTTTGATATATTTGCATTTTATATTACTGTATTGCTTAGTTACTAATAAATATTATTAGTTCATAGTGATACCAGACTCCAAAGTGTTTTCCATTTCTGCTGGTTCTTTAACATGGTCACAGGGTATGTGACAATATAATTGAGACAAATTTTTTATAACAAATAAAACATTTATTAAACACTGCTCAAAAACCCCCCAAAAGTAAACAAACAACTAACTTAACTGGAAGTGGACTGCTATACAGCAGCTCGAACAGTTCCTAAAACGAGAAATGCAAACTCAGTTCTTTAAAGTAGTAGATGCAAAAGTCCAAATGATTTACACGGTCAGTTAGGAGAGACTTTCCTTGAAGTAATAAATTCTCTTTTGTGACATTACTGCTGATCCCAGCCAAAGTAAGCCTTGCCCGAAGGATTTACGATGAAGGAAATAAAACAGCTTGACGGCACTGACCTTTCCTTGGCGAAACCTTGCTCCAGTCTTTTCTACTCTTTAGCGCGACTATCTTGGATTGCAGGTTACTAATTCCTTCCAAATGAAGATCAAATAAAGTTGAACCTGTTTCACTGCCAACAACACCAACTTTTCTCGATCCTCCAGGTTTTCCGAACTTTGATTATTCTTCACTCTCCAACTGGACTTTAATTGGCAGCGATCTTCAGAACTGTCGGCACAACAATTCTTACAGTAGAAATTAAAACTCCACTTTTAAAATGAAACTGTGTCATAAAATCAAATACGCAGCAGAACAGAGTCATTAATGAATTAAACCACAAACTGACCTATGTCACAGTGATGCATGCTCCTTTTATACCCTGTTGAAAGAGGCTATCACATGACCCCTCAATGGCAGGAAAATTACATCACTCCATCATCACAAGACCATTACATCATGCACAGCAGAGCCTCAATTACATCATGGTCATGTGACAGTCACAAGCTTCCCACGGGTATGTAACAATATGTTATACTCACTTTTTAGTGATATACTCGAAGCTCCTCCGTTGATAGACAGAGCTCACCGAATCCTCTGCCCGAAGCCTTCGGCAGAGATGAAACCTTGCCTGGTGATTTTATGTCTGCATTACTTTGCTACTAAAGAAGCAATTCTTTGAGATGTTAGGAAGCGGGGGAAGCCAATTCATAATGGAGTAGAAATTCGTATAGTTGAAGATCTTGCCCCTGAGGTTTATGCAGAAAGAATTAAATATCGGGAAGTGATGGCTGAACTTTATAAGAATAATTGTCATCACTCTTTACGTTACTCAGCTCGTTTGAGAATCTTCTCGTCTCATTCTCACCCAAAATGGTTTGATTCCCCAGAAGAGGCCTGGAAATTTACAAAAAAGTTTAAGCCTGTCTTGCAAGCAACTTAACCACTTAACCCTTAGCTGAGAGTTGTTTATAGCTGGATCGTTGAAAGTTCAATGTACATTCTGTGTCTGCCTAGACATTGTTTTGGCTGTTTTATTTTTTCCTTTAGGATTTGTAAGAGTTTAACACTAGTCATAACATATTATTTGGTTGGATCTATCTTTCTTGAATGTATGATCAATTTTTATTAAATGAAATTAAGATGGCCGCTGTTAACTACATTCTAACCTCTGTTAGACATAATATCAAAATATTTGGAACTTGTTTATTTCTTTATGTATCTGTTGTTGTGTCTTTAGTCAGTGGTGTTAGCGTATAACTTTTTTTAAAAAAGTGTCTGCCTATTGGAGACAAAGGGTTTAGGGAGTTTAATTTGGGATGCTGTCCGCCTGTTGGATGGTTTTCGGGCTTTGGGGGGGAGAGGGGTGGGGCTATTACTTTAGGCTTTTTTGACTGGGCAGTCCTGAGAGGTTTTCCTGTCAATCATGTTTATTTCCTCTCTGATCGATTCCATAATTTGATCTTCCCTGCAGGTTTGGTCTGTGCTGGCGAACTAACTTATTTTATAAAATCTTAAATTAAAGCCTTATTATGGATGTTAATAAAATTAATATAATCTCTTGGAACCTGAATGGCTTGAACCAACCTATTAAGCGTAGAAAGATCTTTAAGAAATTAACAACACTCCAAGCTGATATTATTTTTGCGCAAGAGACCCATATCTGTAGGGAGGATGAAAGCCATTTTTTAAAATTTGGAGGGACTCTCAGTTTCATTCTTCATCAGTAACTAAAATTAGAGGGTTATCTATTTTTATTAATTTCAAAATCCCTTTTATACATTTTAATATTGTCACTGATTAAATTGGAAGATACTTAATTGTTACTGGTTTGTTACGTGGTCAAAAGGTGGCTTTGGTGTATGTGTATGCACCTAATGTAGATAGCTCTGAATTTTTTAAGAGATTATTTTCTACGTTGCTGAATTTAAATGAATATAAGTTGATCATGGATGGTGACTAACTGTTGTCTCAATTCGATTGATAGGTCATCAACCAACCCGCGGCTTCCTAATAAGGCAGCAACCTGTACTAATTTCTTTTTACTAGAATATGATTTGGTCAGTATTTGGAGATTTCTCCATCCTAAAGATAAGGATTTTTCTTTTTTTCACATAAGCATCATAAATATTCAAGAATTAATTAATTTTGTTGGATACGCAATTGGTGCCTTTTGTTGCCGACTGTGCATATGATGCTATTGCATTGTCAGATCATGCGCCCATGAAACTAATACTGAAGTTCCCTGATAAGATATGGATTGCATCTCAGTGGAGATTTAATGCTACGCTGCTGCATGATTCAGCATTTGTAAGTTTTATTAAAGAGGAAATTTCTCTATTTTTTGAATTAAATACAACTGAGGGTATGTCAAATTTGGTTATTTGGGATGTGATGAAATCTTATCTTAGGGGACAGATAATCTCATATTCAGTAGCTTTAAGAAGGAAAACTAAAGTGGAGCTTTTAGTGAATACTAACAGGATTAAAGAAATAGATATAGTTTATTCAGTAACACCTAGTAAAGATTTAAATAAGGAAAGGGTGAAACTTCAAACACAGCATGATCTGCTTCTGACTTTTCCCATTGAACAGCAACTTTTGAAATCTAGCAGTCAATTTTATTTACATGGAGACAAGTCAGGTACATTGTTGGCCTGTCAACTTAAAACAGTGGTCACCAACCACCGGGCCGTGGACTGGTACCGGGCCACAAAGCATGTGGTACTGGGCCGTGAGGAAACGATGTGATTTGGTGATACAAAATGATTTGAGTCAGCTGTACCTTTCCTCATTCCCTGTCACGCCCACTGTTGAACTTGAAAGCATGCAAGGCGATTACACACACACGGCCATTGCCTATGCGAGAAAAAAGACTTTAATATCACTACTCCCGATTAGTATTCCTCAAACTTTTACCTTTCTCCCCCTTTATCATATAATTAAGAATATATTCATCCCATGGTCATGAGACAATTACAACATCCCAATCACAAGACACTTACATCATCCCACTGTCCTGTGTTCAAACTGTGGGTTTCTCACAGAGGAGCCACATATTTAAGTACCCTATGCTCCACATCTTTGCTGAATCTGTGGAGCAACGGGAGATTATTCTGAAGCTCTGTGCAATGGAGCTGAGTTTTGCTGGGAAACGTGCCCTGGTGACAGGTGCTGGTAAAGGTGAAGAACGTTGGACTCAGCCTAAAGTCTTTCAATTGTGCCAAGTGCATCGGGGAAGAGGGATGGGGGGCGGAGGTAGAGTTTCAAAGTTCTGGAGGATGGAAGAAGTGGGTCAATGACCTCTGGAAGGAAAAGCAAACCCCTGCCATGAACGGGGGAGGGATGGAGTTTGGTGGCACATGAAGGGAAAGACTGACTCCTGCAGGGAAGAGAGGAGGGACGTAGGACCCCGGCCTGTCTCCAACAACCCCACCAGGGAGATTCTTTTCAATATTTTTATAAATTTAGTTCCCATAGTGAATGGATAAACAATCTCTCTTTTAAAATAATTTTTAATTCAATTTTCAAGTTGATGACATAGAGTATAATAGAATAATATCAGCCCTCCCTCCTCCCCTTAACCCCTCCCCCCCATAACATCCCTATCTAAAAAAATCAAAGAAGAAATAAGAAAGAAGAAGGAAAGAAAGACTGCCTGGATATCGGAAGGTCTCCACATGCTCCATGGGATTCAAAATAACTTTAATGTATGTATTTGCTTCTTTCCCCAGAGGACCACCTGTATTTATCATCAGAGCACCTATATATATATATAACCCTATCTTTTGTAAATAAGTGCGCCAAATACTCAGAAATGTGTCATATTTATTCCATAAATTTTAAGTAATTTTTTCAAGTGGAATACAGCTAAAAATTTCATTATTCCAACAATCCATACTTAAGTATGAATCCGATTTCCAAGTAACTACGATAGCCTTTTTGGTTAATGCCAATGCAATTTTTATAAATTCTTTCTGATATTTGTTCAATTTAAGTTTCGGTTTTATCCCTTCAATGTCACCTAGTAAAAATAATATTGGGTTATGTTGAAGTTGTGTTCCAATAAAAGTCTTAAATTTATCCAAAAAGGTTGAATTTTAAAACAAGACCAGGTAGAATGTAAGAAATTTCTTGATTGCATTGAAAATATTGATCAGATAAATTTGGGTTTAATCTATTTATTTTTTGCAGTGTAATATATAATTGATGTAAAAATTATATTGTACTAGTCTAATGTTTTGTTGTATTTGTCTTACTATTAAGACATAATCTTGACCAAGTTGTTTCATCAATTTTAATATTCAAATCTGTTTCCCATTTTTGTCTTGACTTATGAATTCTTTGTTTAAGTGTCTGTTTTTGAATCAGATTATACATATAACAAGTATTTTTTCTTCCTTTTTGAATTAAGCTTTCAATTTCATTAGGTTTCGGCAATAACATTGTTTGACCCAGTTTATCTCTTAAGTATGCCCTTAATTGAAAATAACAACAAAGAGTGTTATTTGATATTTTATATTTATTCTTAAATTGTTCAAATGACATCAATATACCTCCTTCATAACAATCTCCTATATATCTAATCCCTTTTTGATACCAATTATATAAAAGTTGGTTATCCATTGTAAAAGGAATAAGTCTATTTTGAATCAGAGGTCTCCTTGCTAATAAAGATTTCTTTATCTCATCATCAACATTTATCTTATTCCAAAAATCAATCAAATGTTTTAATATAAGGGATGCTTTCTTTTCCCGTATCCATTTAGATTCCCATTTATATATAAAATCTTCTGATGTATTTTCTCCTATCTTATCTAACTCTATTCTAATCCATTTATCTTCATCAAAAAAAGATGCAATAAATCTAAATTGATTTGTTTTATAATAATTCTTAAAGTTTGGAAGTTGTAAACCCCCTAGGTCAAATTTCCATGTCAGGTTTTCCAACAATATTCTTGACATCTTACCTTTCCAAAGAAATTTCCTCACACATTTATTTAACTCTTGAAAAAATTTCTGCGGCAGTTGTATTGGTAATGTTTGAAATAAATATTGAAATCTAGGGAATAAATTCATTTTTACAGCATTGACTCTACCCACTAATGTTATTGGTAATATCATCCATTTATCAAGATCTTCTTGAATTTTTTTCAATAGTGATAAATAATTTATATAAATTCTTTATATCATTATCAACTCTTATACCTTACCATTTACCATAAAATACTTTACCATTTATCAGCCATCTAAATTGAGTTACTAATCGACATTGACTATAAACTCCTTTAGCAAGGGGTAAAATTTCACTTTTATCCCAGTTTATTTTATACCCTGATACTTTCCCCATATTCTTCCAGTCTAAAAGATAATTTACGCAACAAATGCAATGGGTTTGTTAGATAGATCAAAACATCAACAGCAAATAGATTAATCTTATATTCCTCCCAGTTAACTCTAAAACCCATAATATCTGAATCAATTCTAATTAATTCAGCTAATGGTTCTATTGTCAATACAAATAAAGCAGGTGATAATGGACAACCTTGTCTAGTTGACCTTTTTAACTGGAATGGTGTTGAAATTTGGCCATTTGTCACTACTTTAGCGTTGGGATTAGTATTTAAGGTTTTAATCCAGTTTATAAAAAGTACTCCCAACCCATATTTTTCCAATACCTTAAATAAAATATCCCATTCCAATCTATCAAATGCTTTTTCTGCATCCAAAGCTACTGCCACACTCATTTCCTCCCACTTTTGTGCCAAATGAATTATGCTAAGTAACCGAGTTACATTATCTGCCGATTGTCTATTTTTAATGAATCCTGTTTGATCCATATGTATTAATTTTGGTAAATATTTAGATAATCTGCTAGATAAAATTTTTGCTATTATTTTATAATCCATATTCAACAAAGAAATAGGCCTATATGATGCTGGTTTTAAAGGATCTCTATCCTTTTTTGACAATACTATTAAAATCGCTGTTGAAAAAGATTCTGGAAGTTTATGTGTTCTTTCTGCTTGATGTTCTTTCTCCATAAAAGGAGGAATTAATAAATCTTTAAACTTTTTGTAAAATTCAGAGGGAAAACCATCCCTTCCTGTAGATCTATTACTCTGGAGTGATCCTAAAGCTTCTTTGACCTCTTTTAATGTAAAAGGCATATCTAATCCCTTCTGTTCTTCCGATTTCAATTTTGGGAGAGTTATTTGTGATAAAAATCTTTCTATCTTATCAACATCATTTTGTGATTCCGATTGATATAATTCAGAGTAAAAACTTTGAAAGGCTTCATTAATTTCTAAAGGTTTATAAGTAATTTTATTTGCACTTGTTCTAATTGCATTTATCTTTTTGGAAACCTGTTCTGTTTTCAACTGCCAGGCAAGAATCTTGTATGATCTTTCACCTAATTCATAATACTTCTGTTTAGTTCGCATAATTGCTTTTTCTGTTTGGTAAATTTAAATCTTTCATCAATGATAAAGTTAATTTTACTACTTTCGATTTTGTAACAGCCTTAGTTGACCTATCTAGAATTGGGTCTAGACAAAAGTTAAAGTCTCCACCTATTAATATTTTATCATGTGCATTGGTCAAATTTATAAAGGTTTCTTGTATAAATTTTCATTTGGTGTATAAATATTCATAAGTCCATAATTCTGAAAAGAGTTGACAATGTATAATCACATATCTTCCCGCAGAATCAATTAATACATTTTGTATTTTAATTGGTAATGTTTTATTGACCAAAATTGCAACTCCCCTTGCCTTTGAATTAAATGAAGCTGCAATATCATTTCCGACCCAATCTCTCTTTAATTTCTGATGTTCTATCTCTGTTAAGTGTGTTTCCTGCGAGAAGGCTATATCTACCTTCATTTTCTTAATGTATGTTAAAATTCTTTTTCTTTTCACCAGTCCATTAAGCCCATTAACATTAAAACTTTAAAAATTCAGTAAGTTAGTCATTATTTTTAACAAGGTTACTCCAGTCTATAACATTACGTAACATCTCAGCTCTCAGAGTTCCTTGGGGAATCTCTTTAAAATTCTCCATGTTGCTATGTGTCTCCCCCTCCCCCCCCCCCATCATCCAGGCAAAGAAAAAGAGATAAAAGAAGATTAGATTATAATAAACGGTAACAAAATATCCCCCTACTAATGTTGTGAATAAAAAAACCCACAACATTAACCCCCTCCGTTTTGCAGGACATGGCTACTGCCATGATTACACACATGAATCCCTTAGCAATCGATAAGAAGTTCCTCCAGCTCCCCCGGAGCAAAAAAAATATATGTAAGAAAAAAAACTTTAATATCACTACTCCTGATTAGTATTTCTCAAACTTTTACCTTTCTCCCCCTTTATCATATAATTAAGAATATATTCATCTCATGGTCATAAGACAATTACAACATCCCAATCACAAGACACTTACATCATCCCACTGTCCCGTGTTCAAACTATGGGTGTCTCACAGAGGAGCCACGTATTTAAGTACCCTATGCTCCACATCTTTGCTGAATCTGTGGAGCAACGGGAGATTATTCTGAAGCTCTGTGCAATGGAGCTGAGTTTTGCTGGGAAACGTGCCCTGGTGACAGGTACTGGTAAAGGTGAAGAACGTTGGACTCAGCCTAAAGTCTTTCAATTGTGCCAAGTGCATTGGGGAAGAGGGATGGGGGGCGGAGGGTAGGTTTCAAAGTTGTGGAGGATGGAAGAAGTGGGTTGGTGACCTCTGGAAGAAAAGCAAACCCCTGCCATGAACGGGGGGGAGGGATGGAGTTTGGTGGCATGTGAAGGGAAAGACTGACTCCTGCAGGGAAGAGAGGAGGGACGTAGAACCTCAGCCTGTCTCCAACAACCCCACCAGGGAGATTCTTTTCAATACTTTTCTGAATTTAGTTCCCATAGTGAATGGATAAAACAATCTCTTGAACAGTTTGTGAATCCAGAGCAGCAGTTTCTCTCCCTGTTATAGATATTTGGTTTCTTTTCAATCTCAGCCAAAGATCCTATTGATCTGTCCCACAAGTAAGTGTTTATTGTTTACTATATCTGAAAATTCAAAAATCATTCATTATCAGAGGACATATATGTCAACGTATATAATCCTGAGATTCACTTTCTTGTGGGCATACTGATTCGGCCTCCGTCAACAAATCCACAATAGAATAATAACTATAATAGAATCAGCAAACAACTGCAACAACTGGGCATTCAACCAGTGTGCAAAAGACAACAAATCGTGCAAACAAAAAGAAAGTAGTAGTAGTTTGTAGTAGTAATAACACACAAATAAAATAGGAATAAATATGAAGAACATGAGACGAAGAGACATTGCAAGTGAGTCCATAGGTGGTGGGACCATTTTGATGATGGGGCAAATGGAGTTGTGTGAGGTTATCTTCTTTGACTCAAGAGACAGGTGGTGGGGGGGTAATAACTGTTCCTGAACCTTGTGGCATGAGTGCTGAGACCCCTGTATTACCTTCTAATGGTGACAGCTGGAAAAAATATGACGAGGGTGGTGGGGCTCTCTGATGATGGACACTGGTTTCCTGGAACAACACTTCCATAGATGTGCTCCAGTGGTGGGGAGGGCTTTACCCATGAAGGACTGAGTTATATCCACTATTTGTAGGCATTTCCGTTCAAGGGCATTGGTGTTTCCATACCAGGCTCTGATGCAGCCAGTCAATACACTCTCCACCACACATCTGTAGAAGGTTGTCAAAGGTTTAGATGTCATGCTGAATCTTCGCAAACTCCTAAGGAAGTAGAGTTGCTACTGTGATTTCTTCTTAAATGCGCTGCACACTTGGCCCCAGGGCACGTCCTCGAAATGATAACACCGAGGAATTTAAAGTCACTGACGCACTCCACCTCTGAGGCCTGTTGCTCCTGGCACCACGCAGTCAGGTTTTCGATCTCCCTCTTATATGCTGAAGTAAATATATGTCACCACTCTGTGATTCATTCATACTGTTTCGTCACCACTTTTGATTCGCTTATGTCAGCAAACGTGAAATGGCATTGAGCTGTGCTCAGCCACACAGTCACAAGTGAAAAGCAAATACCGTAGAGCAGGAAGCTAAGCACACAGCCTTGTGGTGCACCTGCTGGTGGACAGGCGAGAGGAAGAGGAGTGGGTTGGGGAACAAGCAGAGGAGTTCGTGGGGCATGTAGGAGGGAGGGGAGAGGTGAGGAGGAAGCGGGTGGAAGGGAGGGAGATATGGGGAACAAACCGAGGGGTTGGTGGGTGTGTGAAAGGCTGGGTGGTTGGGGATCTAACGGAGGGGTTCGAGAGTGGGGTCGGGGGGTGGGGGGGGTTGGAGAAACAAGGAGAGGGGTTAGTGGAAGGGTGGGAAGGGAAGGGTACGGTTGGAGAACAAGCCGACGGGCTGGTGGGAGAGAGGAAGTGAGTTGGGAAACAATCCAAGGGGTTGGGTGGCGAGTGCTTTGTGGAACAAGTCAAGGGGTGGGAGGGAGAGGGAGGGTTGGGGAACAAGCCGCGGGTTTGGTGGGTGGGAGGGAGGGGTTGGGGAACAAGCCGCGGGTTTGGTAGGTGGGAGGGAGAGGGAGGGTTGGGGAACAAGCCGCAGGTTTGGTGGGTGGGAGGGAGAGGGAGGTTGGGGAACAAGCCGCGGGTTTGGTGGGTGGGGAGGGAGAGGGAGGGTTGAGGAACAAGCCGCGGGTTTGGTGGGTGGGAGGGAGAGGGAGGGTTGGGGAACAAGCCACGGGTTTGGTGGGTGGGAGGGAGGGGGAGGGTTGGGGAACAAGCCGCGGGTTTGGTGGGTGGGAGGGAGGGGGAGGGTTGGGGAACAAGCCGCGGGTTTGGTGGGTGGGGGAGGAAAGGGTTGGGGAACAAGCCGCAGGTTTGGTGGGTGGGAGGGAGGGGGAGGGTTGGGGAACAAGCCGCGGGTTTGGTGGGTGGGAGGGAGAGGGAGGGTTGGGGAACAAGCCGCGGGTTTGGTGGGTGGGGGAGGAAAGGGTTGGGGAACAAGCCGCAGGTTTGGTGGGTGGGAGGGAGGGGGAGGGTTGGGGAACAAGCCGCAGGTTTGGTGGGTGGGAGGGAGAGGGAGGGTTGGGGAACAAGCCGCAGGTTTGGTGGGTGGGGGAGGAAAGGGTTGGGGAACAAGCCGCGGGTTTGGTGGGTGGGAGGGAGGTGGAGGGTTGGGGAACAAGCCGCGGGTTTGGTGTGTGGGAGGGAGAGGGAGGGTTGGGGAACAAGCCGCGGGTTTGGTGGGTGGGAGGGAGAGGGAGGGTTGGGGAACAAACCGCAGGTTTGGTGGGTGGGAGGGAGAGGGAGGGTTGGGGAACAAGCCGCAGGTTTGGTGGGTGGGAGGGAGAGGGAGGGTTGGGGAACAAGCCGCAGGTTTGGTGGGTGGGAGGGAGAGGGAGGGTTGGGGAACAAGCCGCGGGTTTGGTGGGTGGGAGGGAGGGGGAGGGTTGGGGAACAAGCCGCGGGTTTGGTGGGTGGGAGGGAGGTGGAGGGTTGGGGAACAAGCCGCGGGTTTGGTGGGTGGGAGGGAGAGGGAGGGTTGGGGAACAAGCCGCGGGTTTGGTGGGTGGGAGGGAGGGGGGAGGGTTGGGGAACAAGCCGCGGGTTTGGTGTGTGGGAGGGAGGTGGAGGGTTGGGGAACAAGCCGCGGGTTTGGTGTGTGGGAGGGAGAGGGAGGGTTGGGGAACAAGCCGCGGGTTTGGTGGGTGGGAGGGAGAGGGAGGGTTGGGGAACAAGCCGCAGGTTTGGTGGGTGGGAGGGAGAGGGAGGGTTGGGGAACAAGCCGCAGGTTTGGTGGGTGGGAGGGAGAGGGAGGGTTGGGGAACAAGCCACAGGTTTGGTGGGTGGGAGGGAGAGGGTGGGTTGGGGAACAAGCCGCGGGTTAGGTGGGTGGGAGGGAGGGGGAGGGTTGGGGAACAAGCCGCAGGTTTGGTGGGTGGGAGGGAGAGGGAGGGTTGGGGAACAAGCCGCAGGTTTGGTGGGTGGGAGGGAGAGGGAGGGTTGGGGAACAAGCCGCGGGTTTGGTGGGTGGGAGGGAGGGGGAGGGTTGGGGAACAAGCCGCGGGTTTGGTGGGTGGGAGGGAGGTGGAGGGTTGGGGAACAAGCCGCGGGTTTGGTGGGTGGGAGGGAGAGGGAGGGTTGGGGAACAAGCCGCGGGTTTGGTGGGTGGGAGGGAGGGGGAGGGTTGGGGAACAAGCCGCGGGTTTGGTGGGTGGGAGGGAGGGGGAGGGTTGGGGAACAAGCCGCGGGTTTGGTGGGTGGGAGGGAGGGGGAGGGTTGGGGAACAAGCCGCGGGTTTGGTGGGTGGGGGAGGAAAGGGTTGGGGAACAAGCTGCGGGTTTGGTGGGTGGGAGGGTTGGGGAACAAGCCGCGGGTTTGGTGGGTGGGAGGGTTGGGGAACAAGCCGCGGGTTTGGTGGGTGGGAGGGTTGGGGAACAAGCCGCGGGTTTGGTGGGTGGGAGGGTTGGGGAACAAGCCGCGGATTTGGTGGGTGGGTGGGAGGGTTGGGGAAGAAGCCGCGGGTTTGGTGGGTGGGAGGGAGAGGGAGGGTTGGGGAACAAGCCGCGGGTTTGGTGGGTGGGAGGGAGGGGGAGGGTTGGGGAACAAGCCGCGGGTTTGGTGGGTGGGAGGGAGGGGGAGGGTTAGGGAACAAGCCACGGGTTTGGTGGGTGGGAGGGATGGGGAGGGTTGGGGAACAAGCCGCGGGTTTGGTGGGTGGGGGAGGAAAGGGTTGGGGAACAAGCCGCGGGTTTGGTGGGTGGGAGGGAGAGGGAGGGTTGGGGAACAAGCCGCGGGTTTGGTGGGTGGGAGGATTGGGGAACAAGCCGCGGATTTGGTGGGTGGGTGGGAGGGTTGGGGAACAAGCCGCGGGTTTGGTGGGTGGGAGGGAGGGGGAGGGTTGGGGAACAAGCCGCGGGTTTGGTGGGTGGGAGGGAGGGGGAGGGTTGGGGGACAAGCCGCGGGTTTGGTGGGTGGGGGAGGAAAGGGTTGGGGAACAAGCCGCAGGTTTGGTGGGTGGGAGGGAGGGGGAGGGTTGGGGAACAAGCCACGGGTTTGGTGGGTGGGGGAGGAAAGGGTTGGGGAACAAGCCGCGGGTTTGGTGCGTGGGGGAGGAAAGGGTTGGGGAACAAGCCGCGGGTTTGGTGGGTGGGGGAGGAAAGGGTTGGGGAACAAGCCGCGGGTTTGGTGGGTGGGAGGGAGAGGGAGGGTTGGGGAACAAGCCGCGGGTTTGGTGGGTGGGGGAGGAAAGGGTTGGGGAACAAGCCGCGGGTTTGGTGGGTGGGAGGGAGAGGGAGGGTTGGGGAACAAGCCGTGGGTTTGGTGGGTGGAGGAGGAAAGGGTTGGGGAACAAGCCGCGGGTTTGGTGGGTGGGAGGGAGAGGGAGGGTTGGGGAACAAGCCGCGGGTTTGGTGGGTGGGTGGGAGAGGGAGGGTTGGGGAACAAGCCGCGGGTTTGGTGGGTGGGGGAGGAAAGGGTTGGGGAACAAGCCGCAGGTTTGGTGGGTGGGGGAGGAAAGGGTTGGGGAACAAGCCGCGGGTTTGGTGGGTGGGAGGGAGAGGGAGGGTTGGGGAACAAGCCGCGGGTTTGGTGGGTGGGGGAGGAAAGGGTTGGGGAACAAGCCGCAGGTTTGGTGGGTGGGAGGGAGGGGGAGGGTTGGGGAACAAGCCGCGGGTTTGGTTGGTGGGTGGGAGGGTTGGGGAACAAGCCGCAGGTTTGGTGGGTGGGTGGGAGGGTTGGGGAACAAGCCGCGGGTTTGGTGGGTGGGAGGGAGAGGGAGTGTTGAGGAACAAGCCGCGGGTTTGGTGGGTGGGAGGGAGAGGGAGGGTTGGGGAACAAGCCGCGGGTTTGGTGGGTGGGAGGGAGAGGGAGGATTGGGGAACAAGCCGCGGGTTTGGTGGGTGGGAGGGAGGGGGAGGGTTGGGGAACAAGCCGCGGGTTTGGTGGGTGGGAGGGAGAGGGAGGGTTGGGGAACAAGCCGCGGGTTTGGTGGGTGGGAGGGAGAGGGAGGGTTGGGGAACAAGCCGCGGGTTTGGTGGAGGGAGGGAGGGGGAGGGTTGGGGAACAAGCCGCGGGTTTGGTGGGTGGGAGGGTTGGGGAACAAGCCGCGGGTTTGGTGGGTGGGAGGGAGGGGGAGGGTTGGGGAACAAGCCGCAGGTTTGGTGGGTGGGAGGGAGGGGGAGGGTTGGGGAACAAGCCGCAGGTTTGGTGGGTGGGAGGGAGAGGGAGGGTTGGGGAACAAGCCGCAGGTTTGGTGGGTGGGAGGGAGGGGGAGGGTTGGGGAACAAGCCGCAGGTTTGGTGGGTGGGAGGGAGAGGGAGGGTTGGGGAACAAGCCGCAGGTTTGGTGGGTGGAGGAGGAAAGGGTTGGGGAACAAGCCGCGGGTTTGGTGGGTGGGAGGGAGGGGGAGGGTTGGGGAACAAGCCGCGGGTTTGGTGGGTGGGAGGGTTGGGGAACAAGCCGCGGGTTTGGTGGGTGGGAGGGTTGGGGAACAAGCCGCGGATTTGGTGGGTGGGTGGGAGGGTTGGGGAACAAGCCGCGGGTTTGGTGGGTGGGTGGGAGGGTTGGGGAACAAGCCGCGGGTTTGGTGGGTGGGAGGGAGGGGGAGGGTTGGGGAACAAGCCGCGGGTTTGGTGGGTGGGAGGGAGGGGGAGGGTTGGGGGACAAGCCGCGGGTTTGGTGGGTGGGGGAGGAAAGGGTTGGGGAACAAGCCGCAGGTTTGGTGGGTGGGAGGGAGGGGGAGGGTTGGGGAACAAGCCGCGGGTTTGGTGGGTGGGAGGGAGGGCGAGTGTTGGGGAACAAGCCGCGGGTTTGGTGGGTGGGGGAGGAAAGGGTTGGGGAACAAGCCGCGGGTTTGGTGGGTGGGAGGGAGAGGGAGGGTTGGGGAACAAGCCGCGGGTTTGGTGGGTGGGGGAGGAAAGGGTTGGGGAACAAGCCGCGGGTTTGGTGGGTGGGGGAGGAAAGGGTTGGGGAACAAGCCGCGGGTTTGGTGGGTGGGAGGGAGAGGGAGGGTTGGGGAACAAGCCACGGGTTTGGTGGGTGGGGGAGGAAAGGGTTGGGGAACAAGCCGCGGGTTTGGTGGGTGGGGGAGGAAAGGGTTGGGGAACAAGCCGCAGGTTTGGTGGGTGGGAGGGAGAGGGAGGGTTGGGGAACAAGCCGCGGGTTTGGTGGGTGGGAGGGAGGGGGAGGGTTGGGGAACAAGCCGCAGGTTTGGTGGGTGGGAGGGAGGGGGAGGGTTGGGGAACAAGCCGCGGGTTTGGTGGGTGGGAGGGAGAGGGAGGGTTGGGGAACAAGCCGCGGGTTTGGTGGAGGGAGGGAGGGGGAGGGTTGGGGAACAAGCCGCGGGTTTGGTGGGTGGGAGGGTGTGGTGAACTATGTGCCTGTCGGGACACGCCCCTGCTGACTGCTCCTGTGGCTCCTCCCACAGGCCCCTGTATAAAGGAGACCTGCGGCCTGAAGATCGGCCTCAGTCTCCAGGACCTTGTATGATAGACACTCACTCCTGGTTCCTTCTTCCAGTCAATAACAGCCGATATCTCGCCTACGTCTCAGTGTGAGTTATTGATGGTGCATCAGAGGGTTGGGGAACAAGCCGCAGGTTTGGTGGGTGGGAGGGAGGGGGAGGGTTGGGGAACAAGCCGCAGGTTTGGTGGGTGGGGGAGGAAAGGGTTGGGGAACAAGCCGCGGGTTTGTTGGGTGGGAGGGAGGGGGAGGGTTGGGGAACAAGCCGCGGGTTGGTGGGTGGGAGGGTTGGGGAACAAGCCGCGGGTTTGGTGGGTGGGAGGGTTGGGGAACAAGCCGCAGGTTTGGTGGGTGGGTGGGAGGGGGAGGGTTGGGGAACAAGCCGCAGGTTTGGTGGGTGGGAGGGGGAGGGTTGGGGAACAAGCCGCAGGTTTGGTGGGTGGGAGGGAGAGGGAGGGTTGGGGAACAAGCCGCAGGTTTGGTGGGTGGGAGGGAGGGGGAGGGTTGGGGAACAAGCCGCAGGTTTGGTGGGTGGGGGAGGAAAGGGTTGGGGAACAAGCCGCGGGTTTGGTGGGTGGGAGGGAGGGGGAGGGTTGGGGAACAAGCCGCGGGTTTGGTGGGTGGGAGGGTTGGGGAACAAGCCGCGGGTTTGGTGGGTGGGTGGGAGGGTTGGGGAACAAGCCGCGGGTTTGGTGGGTGGGAGGGAGGGGGAGGGTTGGGGAACAAGCCGCGGGTTTGGTGGGTGGGAGGGAGGGGGAGGGTTGGGGGACAAGCCGCGGGTTTGGTGGGTGGGGGAGGAAAGGGTTGGGGAACAAGCCGCAGGTTTGGTGGGTGGGAGGGAGGGGGAGGGTTGGGGAACAAGCCGCGGGTTTGGTGGGTGGGAGGGAGGGGGAGGGTTGGGGAACAAGCCGCGGGTTTGGTGGGTGGGGGAGGAAAGGGTTGGGGAACAAGCCGCGGGTTTGGTGGGTGGGAGGGAGAGGGAGGGTTGGGGAACAAGCCGCAGGTTTGGTGGGTGGGAGGGAGAGGGAGGGTTGGGGAACAAGCCGCGGGTTTGGTAGGTGGGAGGGAGAGGGAGGGTTGGGGAACAAGCCGCGGGTTTGGTGGGTGGGAGGGAGAGGGAGGGTTGGGGAACAAGCCGCGGGTTTGGTGGGTGGGGGAGGAAAGGGTTGGGGAACAAGCCGCGGGTTTGGTGGGTGGGGGAGGAAAGGGTTGGGGAACAAGCCGCGGGTTTGGTGGGTGGGAGGGAGAGGGAGGGTTGGGGAACAAGCCGCGGGTTTGGTGGGTGGGGGAGGAAAGGGTTGGGGAACAAGCCGCGGGTTTGGTGGGTGGGGGAGGAAAGGGTTGGGGAACAAGCCGCGGGTTTGGTGGGTGGGAGGGAGGGGGAGGGTTGGGGAACAAGCCGCGGGTTTGGTGGGTGGGGGAGGAAAGGGTTGGGGAACAAGCCGCAGGTTTGGTGGGTGGGAGGGAGGGGGAGGGTTGGGGAACAAGCCGCGGGTTTGGTGGGTGGGTGGGAGGGTTGGGGAACAAGCCGCAGGTTTGGTGGGTGGGTGGGAGGGTTGGGGAACAAGCCGCGGGTTTGGTGGGTGGGAGGGAGAGGAAGGGTTGGGGAACAAGCCGCGGGTTTGGTGGGTGGGAGGGAGAGGGAGGGTTGGGGAACAAGCCGCGGTTTTGGTGGGTGGGAGGGAGAGGGAGGGTTGGGGAACAAGCCGCGGGTTTGGTGGGTGGGAGGGTTGGGGAACAAGCCGCGGGTTTGGTGGGTGGGAGGGAGGGGGAGGGTTGGGGAACAAGCCGCAGGTTTGGTGGGTGGGAGGGAGGGGGAGGGTTGGGGAACAAGCCGCAGGTTTGGTGGGTGGGAGGGAGAGGGAGGGTTGGGGAACAAGCCGCAGGTTTGGTGGGTGGGAGGGAGGGGGAGGGTTGGGGAACAAGCCGCAGGTTTGGTGGGTGGGAGGGAGAGGGAGGGTTGGGGAACAAGCCGCAGGTTTGGTGGGTGGGGGAGGAAAGGGTTGGGGAACAAGCCGCGGGTTTGGTGGGTGGGAGGGAGGGGGAGGGTTGGGGAACAAGCCGCGGGTTTGGTGGGTGGGAGCTAGGGGGAGGGTTGGGGAACAAGCCGGGCAGGGCTGTTAAGGGTGATGAAGAAAAGCTTGGTAGTAACTGCTGGTGGGAAGAGTCCCGGAATTGAGCAGAAGGCGCCTACACTGAAGATCCTCGCAAAATCTGTGGAGGAGCAGGAGTTTATTCTGAATTCTTGTGGATTTGCTGGTAAACGTGCCCTGGTGTAGGCGAGGAACTTTGGGCTGAGCGTGAGACTTTCAATGGTGCCAAGTGGTGAGCAGTTGGGGAGAGGGTCGACGAGGGACGGAGAGGAGATCGAGTCTCAAATCTCTGGAGGACGAACTGTCCGCATGCACCGATGACCCCCTCCGCTGGACACCCCGCACTGGTCTTCTCCCTCCTCGGGACCTTTTCATTGCCAACTGCCGACAGGACGTCAACACTCCTCTCTACAATTCCAACCCCTTCCGAAAGCACTGCTCTTCACTCCCTCCGCACTAATCCCAATCCCACCATCGAATCCGCAGATCAAGGGGCTGCTGTATCAGACTGGCTGACTGACCTCTCCGTTGCTGAGGCTCAGCGGCAACCCAGACATCTCCTCTTGCTTACCCCTTGAACAGGATCCCACTAAGGAGCACCACACCATTGCCTACACAGTCACTGACCCTATTAGCTCTGCATATCTCTCATACACTGCCAGCAACCTCATAGATTCCTCACCCCACACCTCCCGCTTCTACCTCCTACCCAAGATCCACACACCCGCTTGTCCAGGTAGACCCATTGTTTTAGCTTATTCCTGCCCCACTGAACTCATGTCTGCATACGTCGACTCTGTTTATCCCCCTCCCCCCATTTCAGTCCCTCCCTCCCCTTTCTTGTCCATTTCTGACAACTCCCTCCCCTTTCTTGTCCATTTCTGACAACTCCCTCCCCTTTCTTGTCCATTTCTGACAACTCCCTCCCCTTTCTTGATCTTTCGGTCTCTTTCTCCGGAGACGGCTTATCTACCGATATCTACTATAAGCCTACAGACTCTCACAACTACTTGGACTATTCCTCTTCCCACCCTGTCTCTTGCAAAAAATTGCCATACCCTTCTTGCAATTCCTCCATCTCCACCACATCTGTTCTCAGGATGAGGCATTTCATTCCAGGATGAAGGAGATGTCTTCCTTTTTTAAAGAAAGGTGCTTCCCTTCCTCCACCATCAACTCTGCTCTCAAACGCATCTCTCCCATTTCACTCACATCTGCTCTCGCCCTGATGCACCATCAATAACTCTCGGAGACGTGGGTTAAGGTCGGCTTTTATTGGCTGGAAGAAAGCACAAGCAGCAACCACACAACATCCTGGAGACTGAGGGGGGAGCAGTGCCTCCAATCGCCTTTATACCGGGGTCTGTGGGAGGAGCCACAGGAGCAGTCAGCTGGGGGGGCGTGTCCAGACAGGTTTATGTAGTTCACCACATTCACCCCCCAGTTTTAAAAGAGAGTCAACACTCAGTCACTCAAAGGGGCGGGTGGCCTTGATAAGTTGTGCCTTTTCAGGACGGTAGAAGTGCGGTTTGCACTCAACGCAGACTTGGCAGTCCCTGGTCATCGTCCTGATGTCCTCAAGGGAGTAAGGCAGGTTCTGGGCTTTCACGAAATGGTAAAATCGGATGATCCCCGGGTGGCAAAGATCTGCATGGAGGGCGTATAGCTGGTCGAGCTGCACGCTGGCACACGCTCCCCAGGATAGGGCATCAGGGGGCTCATTGAGCCTTCCAGGCCAGTACAGGATATCATAGTTGTAGGTGGAGAATTCTATTCTCCACTGCAAAATTTTATCATTTTTGATTTTGCCCCGCTGTTGGTCGCTGAACATGAACGCAACCGAGCGCTGGTTGGTCAGCAAGGTGAACCTTTTGCCGGCGAGATTGTGCCTCCAGTGCCTAATAGCTTCCACTATGGCCTGGGCTTCTTTCTCCACCGCGGAGTGCCGAATTTCAGAGCCTTGAAGGGTACGAGAGAAAAATGCTACTGGCTTGACTACCTGATTGAGGGTAGCAGCCAGCGTGAAGTCGGAGGCGTCACTCTCTACTTGGAAGGGAATGGTCTGGTCCACTGCATGCATCGTTGCTTTGGCAATGTCCTCTTTAATGTGGCTGAAGGCCGCGCAGGCCTCGGCAGAGAGGGGAAATGCGGTGGACTTGATCCGGGGGCGGGCCTTGTCTGCGTAATGGGGGACCCATTGGGCGTTATAGGAAAAGAAGCCCAGGCACCGTCTGAGGGCTCCGAGGGTGGTGGGAAGAGGGAGTTCTAACAGGGGGCACATACAGTTGGGATCAGGGCCAATACCCCGTTTTCCACAACATACCCAAGGGTAGCGAGTCGGGTGGTTCCGAACACACACTTGTCCCTGTTGTAAGTAAGGTTCAGGGCTTTGGTCACTTGGAAAAATCGTTGGAAGTTGATGTTGTGATGTTGATGTTGCCAGTTGTGACCGCAGATGGTGATGTTATCCAGATATGGGAACGTGGCCTTCACTTGGCACCGGTCCACCATCTGGTCCATTTCCCTCTGGAAGACAGAGACACCATTCGTGACACTGAAGGGGACGCGCAGGAAGTGATAGAGCCTGCCACCCGCCTCGAAGGCGGTGTAGGGGCGGTCCTCTGGGCGGATGGAGAGCTGCTGGTAAGCAGATTTCAGATCTATCGTCGAGTACACCTTGTACTGAGCTATCTGGTTGACCATATCCGCGATGCAGGGTAGGGGGTGCGCGTCAAGCTGCGTGAACCTGTTGATGGTCTGGATATAGTCCATGACCATCCTATTTTTCTGCCCAGTCCGAACAACAACCACCTGGGCCCTCCAAGGACTTGTGCTTGGCTCAATGATCCCCTCCCTGAGCAGCCGCTGCACCTCTGTCTGAATGAAGGCCCTGTCCCCCGCGCTGTACCTCCTGCTTTTAATTGCCACAGGTTTACAGTCGGGGGTCAGTTTGGCGAACAGTGGTGGGGGAGGGATCTTGAGGGCGGAGAGGCTGCAAGTGGTGTCAGTAGCACAGCTGTTGGCATGGTGCTGGGTGGGATGTGTGGGTCAGTGTGTGTGTGTGGTCAGTAGCGGGGTATATGACAAAGTCCCACAAAACTGAGGATTCCTGACAGTGAGTGGTGGGAGGGGCCCGTCAAATGCCACAGTCACACTTTCGAGATGGCTCTGGCAGTGCAGCCCCAATAGCACAAGCGCACACAGTTGAGGCATGACCAGTAGCACAAAGTCCCGATATTCTGTGCCCTGCACCATCAATGTCGCTACACAACCCCCCTGGATGTCTGTGGAATGTGACCCAGAAGCCATGGTGACCCTCTGGCTTACCGGCCGTGTCACGAGTCCGCAGTGTTGCACCGTGTCCGGGTGAATAAAACTCTCAGTGCTGCCCGTGTCAAAAAGGCAGCTAGTCCTGTACCCCTCCACCAGGATGTCCATCATTGACCTTGCAAGCTAGTGTGGGGCGCTTTGGTCGAAGGTCACGGAGGCCAGAGTTGAATCACTGTCTTGGTGCCCGGTAAACACCTATGGGTCGGAGGCGGGGCGAGGTGGTGCCGACAAAGATGGCCGCCCCCATGCCTTGCACGAGGCGGGCAGGCAAGATGGCGGTGACCAAGATGGCTGCCCCCATGCCTCACACGAGGCAGGCAGGCAAGATGGCGGCCCCCATGCCTCACACGCAGCGCTGATCGACCCCGCTCGTGGTTCAGGCTTACAGGCCGTGGTGAAGTGGCCCTTCTTTCCGCAGCTGGAGCAGGTAGCTTCTCGGGCTGGGCAGCGTTTTCGGGGGTGCTTTTCGAGTCCGCAGAAGTAACACTGCGCGGACTTGCAACTGGCAGCAGTTGTGGTCAGTTTCGGGGAGTTCGTGGACTCGCGAGTGGCAGCAGCCAAGGTCAATTCGCTGGCGGGTGGCGGGGTCTGCAGCGTTGACGGAACCAGCGGGGGATCGCATGGCTGGACAGCGTCAGCGTTGTGCACTGCAGCCTCCAGCATGTTGGCCATCTCGACCGCCGAGCGTAAGGTAAGATCGGCATTTCCCAGCAGCCGCTGGCGCACGTACACTGACCTGATCCCCGTAACGAAGGCGTCTTGTACCAGGAGCTCTGCATGCTGTTCCACCATCAGTCCCCTGCAGTCGCAGGCCCGCCCGAGTGTCTGTAGGGCCCAGACAAACTCCGCGCTCGACTCTCCGGCCCGCTGCCGCTGCGTTGCTAAGCGATGTCTTGCGTAGACGGTGTTCACCGGCCACAGGTACTGTCTTTTGAGGGCGTCCAGTGCCCCTTGGTAGGTCGGCAGGTCCCTGATAAGGGAGAATACTTTTGGACTGACCCTAAAAAGGAAGATTTTGTGCATGATAGCAGGCTCAGTCACTGGAATCTCTTCCAAGTATGATTGGAAGCAAGCAAGCCAGAGTTCAAAGGCAAGAGCTGCTTCAGGGTCTTGAGGATCAATGTCCAATTTTTCCGGACGTAAAATACTTTCCATGTTTTAAAATTTCAGCCAATAAAATTGATGCACCATCAATAACTCTCGGAGACATGAGTTAAGGTAGGCTTTTATTGGCTGGAAGAAAGCACAAGCAGCAAGCATCCTGGAGACTGAGGAAGGGTCTGTTCCTCCAATCGCCTTTATACAGGGGTCTGTGGGAGGAGCCACAGGAGCAGTCAGCGGGGGGTGGGGGGGGGCATGTCCAGACAGGTATATGTAGTTCACCACACACCCCTTCCTCCCCCACCCCACTAGGGATAGGGTTCCCCTTGTCCTCACCTACCACCCCACCAGCCTCCAGGTCCAACATATAATTCTCCGTAACTTCCACCACCTCCAACAGGATTCCACCACCAACACATCTTTCCCTGCCCCCCACCCCTTTCTGCTGAAGCGACCAGACCTGAGCACAGTACTCCAGGCGGGGTCTGACCGGGGTCCGATATAGCTGCAACACCAGCTTTCCTCTGGTGTTCCTCTCCCCTTTTCTTTCTTCCATGGCCTTCTACTCCCACCTACACCCCACCTTCTCCAGCCCTGTATCTCTTTACCGATCAACTTCCCAGCTATTTACTTCATCCCTCCTCCTCCCGATTTCACCTATCACCTTGTGCTTTTCTCTCTCCCTTTCCCACCTCATCGTTTTTTTAGCTCCGGCCCTGCAGAAGGGTCTCAGCCTGAAACATCGATCGTTCCATCGATGCTGCCCGGCCCGCTGAGTTCCTCCAGCATTTTGTGTGTGTTGTTTGGATTTCCAGCATCTGCAGACTCTCACTTGCTTGGAGGATGGAAGACCCCTGGAATGAAAGGCAAACTCCTGCTAGGAAGAGGGAAAGGATGGCGTTTGGTGGCCCATGGAGGGATAGGCTGACTCCCGCAGGGAAGAGGGGAGGAACAGTGGGGGGGTGGGGTTCGGTGGCCCCAGCAGAGAGACTCAATCCAATACTTTACTGACTTTAGTGGCCACAGTGAGTGGACGGACAATCCCTTGCAAGTTTGTGACCCCAGAGCTGCATTTTGTCTCCCACTGCTGATTTAGATTCAAAGATCCAAAGATCCTATTGTACTATCCCAAATGTAAGAGTTAATTGTTTTCGATACCTGTAAGCTCGAAGCAAATTTATTATCAAAGTACATACATGTAACCAGATGCAACCGTGAGATTCATTTTCTTGCAGGCATTCTCAATAAAACCGCAATAGAATAATAACCACAATGAAAGACTGCAGCAACTTGGGCGTTCAAGCAGTGTGCAAAAGACAACAAACTGTGCGAATGCAAAAATAAAGAAATAATATTAACAAATACATATTGAGGGCATGAGATGAAGAGCTCTTGAAAGTGAGTCCATAGGTTGTGGGAACATTTTAATACTGGGGCAAGTGGAATTGAGTGAAGTTATTCCTTTGTCTCAAGAGCCTGATGGTTGAGGGGCAATAACTGTTCCTGAACCTGGTGGGGTGGGTCCTGAGTTTCCTGTACCACCTTTCTGATGGCAGTAGTGAGTAGGGAGCATGACATGCTTGGTGGTGTGGGGTGGGTGGAGTGGAGTCCCTGATCATGGACGCTGCTTTCCTGCAACAACACTTCGTGTAGATGTGCTCAGTTGTGGGGCTGGCTTCACCCGTGATGGACTGGACAGTATCCACTACTTTTTGCAGGATTTCTGAATAAGGGCATTGGTATTTCCCTACCAGGCAGTGATGTAGCTAGTCAATATACTTTCCACCGCACATCTATAGAAGTTTTTCAAAGCTTTAGATGTCATGCTGAATCTTCACAAAGTCCTAATGAAGTAGAGGCACTACTGTGCTTTCTTTGTAATTGCACTGATAATTGATCCACGACTGTGCTGTGACACACATCTCAAACCACATCATCAAGTTGGCCAATAACACGACTGTGGTGGGTCTCATCAGCAAGAACGACGAGTCAGCTTACAGAGAGGAGGTGCAGCAGCTAACGGACTGGTGCAGAGCCAACAACCTGTCTCTGAATGTGAACGAAACAAAAGAGATGTTTGTTGACTTCAGGAGGGCACAGAGCGACCACTCCCCGCTGAACATCGATGGTTCCTCGGTAGAGATCCTAAAGAACACCAAATTTCTTGGTGTTCACCTGACGGGGAATCTCACCTGGTCCCTCAACACCAGCTCCATAGCAAAGAAAGCCCAGCAGCGTCTCTACTTTTTGCGAAGGCTGAGGAAAGTCCATTTCCCACCCTCCATCCTCATCACATTCTACAGGGGTTGTATTGAGAGCATCCTGAACAGCTTCATCACTGCCTGGTTCGGATCATCTTGGATTGCAAGACCCTGCAGCGGATAGTGAGGTCAGCTGAGAAGATCATCAGGGTCTCCCTTCCTGCCATCACGGACATTTACACTACACGCTGCATCCACAAAGGAAACAGCATTATGAAGGACCTCATGCACCCCTCATACAATCTCTTCTCCCTCCTGCTGTCTGGGAAAAGGCTCCAAAGCATTTGGGCTCTCACAACCAGACTATGTAACAGTTTCTTCCCCCAAGTTAGCAGACTCCTCAATACCCGAAGCCTGGACTGACACCTCGCCCTATTGTCTTGCTTATTATTTATCGTAATGCCTGCACTGTTTTTGTGCACTTTAAGCAGTCCTGTGTAGGTCTGTAGTCTAGTGTAACTTTCTCTGTGTTTTTTTTACGTAGTTCAGTCTAGTTTTTGTACTGTGTACTGTGTAACACCATGGTCCTGAAAAACGTAGTCTCATTTTTACTATGTACTGTACCAGCAGTTATGGTCGAAGTGACAATAAAAGTGACTTGAATTGACTTGACTTAAGTGCTGGACCCAGGACAGGTCCTCCAAAATAACACTGATGCAAGTAAAGTTGCCAATCCTCCTTTAGGACTGGTTCATGGTCCTCTGGTTTCCTCCTCCTGAAGTCAATAATCATCTCCTGGGTCTTGCTGACATTGACATTGTTGTAGGACCATTCAACTAGACTTTGTCTCTTTCCTATATGTAAATTACATATATATGCCATCATATACAACCCTGGGATTCATTTTCTTGTCAGCATACAGATGTGGAAGAAATTCTGTTACTAGCTAGATACTAAGGGGTTAAAGAGCTTTTCTCACAGCAGCCTTAAACTGATCCTGGAGGGCTACTAAATGACTAACTAGCCTGAAAAGGAGTAATCAAAGCATTGTGGGGAACCACTTCCCAGCGCACTCGAACCAGCTCACAAAGCGATGCGCGCCAGCATTGAGGCAGGTCCCGAAGAGGGCGCCAAGCCTGCTTCACCCGCAAGGGGTAAAGCCCACGCGCGGAACGGGACTGTGAATACGCACCCCCTACAGTATTCCCGCCCGGGGAGGGCGGGATCAGGAAGGCTTTAAAGTGAGGCTGCGAAGTTTGAATAAATCGCTTTTTTGCAACTGCAGCTCACTGACTGGTCATTATTTCAGCGCTGCGTGTAGCACACCGCTACAATTGGTGACCCCGATGGCCCAAACGATATTTGGACTGGAGATGACTGACGCCGCATCTGTTCATGCAGTTTTGTTGAAACTGCCAAGCTTCTGGACACTGCGACCTCACCTATGGTTCCAGCAAGCAGAAGCCCAATTCCACGTTCGGCAGATAACCTCAGAGGACACACTACGTGTTGAGCTCCCTCAACCAGGAGACATTGGTGCAGGTTGAGGAGTTCATACAGTTGCCCCTGGAGGACGGCAAATACACAGAATTCAAAGCCTTGTTCATAAGGACTTTCGGACTCTCACGACATGAGTGAGCTGCCCGCTTACTGCACCTGGATGGTTTGGGGGATAGACCTCCATCGGCTTTAATGAATGAGATGTTGTCTCTGGCCGGAGGTCACAAGCCCTCCCTCATGTTTGAGCAGGCATTCCTGGAGCAGCTGCCCGAGGACATACGCCTGCTGCTGTCCAACGTGGATTTCAGTGACCCACGGAAGGTGGCAGCCCGGGCGGACTTGCTGTGGAATGCCAAGAAAGTGAGCGGGGCGGCCACGCTCCCAGCAGCAGACCAGACCAGGCCCAGCCACAGAGCCCACTAACCCCAGAGGCAGGGGTGAGGAGCCCAATGAACAATGGTGCTTCTACCAGCAGCGGTGGGGCGCAGAAGCCCGCCGTTGTCGCCCGCCCTGCAAGTTCCCGGGAAACACCAGGGCCAGCCGCCGCTGATGGCTACGGCGGCTGGCCATCGGGATAGCCTCCTGTATGTCTGGGACAAGAAGTCGGGACGCTGCTTTTTGGTCAAAACCTGAGCCGAGATCAGCGTCTTACCTCCGACGAGTTACGACACCTGCAACAGGGCACTGGGTCCCCCCCAAGGGCCGTGGATGGCAGCACGGTAAGGACCTACGGCACCTGTACAGTGCAGCTACAGTTCGGCTCCAGCCAGTTCACGTGGGACTTCACACTGGCCACCATAGCCCAACCGCTTCTGGGAGCGGATTTTTTGTGGGCTCACAGCCTAGACTGATCCACGCCGAGACCTTTCAAACTTTCTCCATGGGTGAAACCCAGTTGCCAGCCCCACACCTAGACTCCATCACCCTGTCCGACAACAACTTCACCAGAGTCCCGGCGGATTTCCCATCGGTTCTGGCACTGCAGTTCATGGCAGCCATGCCCAGACACAGCGTAGGGCACCACATCCTGACACAAGGACCACCCCTCCACGCCTGTGCTCGAAGGCTTCCCCCGGACAAGTTCCGACTGGTGAAGAAGGAGTTCAAGAGGATGGAGGAATTGGGGATCATACGGCGGTCCGACAGCCCATGGGCCTCCCCCCTGCACATGGTGCCCAAAGCAACAGAGGGCTGGAGACCATGCGGCAACTACCGCAGGCTGAACGAGGCTACAACACTGGACCGCTACCCTGTGCCGCACATTCAGGACTTTGCAGCAAACCTGCACAGCGCACGGATCTTCTCCAAGGTGGACCTCTTCCGGGGATACCATCAAATCCCGATGCATCCAGACGACGTCCCCAAAACAGCACTCATCACCTCTTTCGGCCTTTTCGAGTTCGTCCGCATGCCGTTCAGCCTAAAGAATGCCGCACAGACGTTTCAGCGGTTAATGGACATGGTGGGACGCAACCTGGACTTCGCTTTCATCTATTTGGATGATACCCTCATAGCCAACAGCAGTCATCAGGAGCATCTGTCCCACCTCCGTTAACTCTACACCCAACTGAGTGAATACAGTCTAACAATCAACCCAGCCAAATGCCAGTTCGGGCTCGACACCATCGACTTCCTGGGCCACAGGATTACTAAAGACGGGGCAACCCCTCTGCCCGCTAAGGTAGACGCAGTCCACCATTTCCCCCGACCCACCACGATCAAAGGCCTTCAGGAATTCGTGGGTATGGTGAATTTCTTCCTCCCTTCAGCTGCCCGAATCATGCGCCTCCTGTTCGCCCTGATGTTGGGTAAGGGCAAGGACATTACCTAGGACGAGGAGTCTGCCGCCGCTTTCATTAAAACCAAAGAAGCCTTGGCAAACGCCGCGATGCTAGTGCACCCCAGAACAGACGTCCCTACTGCCCTCACAATGGACGCCTCTAACACGGCAGTCGGTGGAGTGCTGGAACAACTCATCGAGGGTTGCTGGCAACCCCTGGTGTTTTTCAGCAAACACCTGCAACCACCCGAGCTCAAATACAGTGCTTTCGACCGGGAACTGTTGGCGCTATACCTGGCAATCTGGCATTTCAGGTACTTCTTAGAAGGTAGGCCCTTCACCGTGTTCACAGACCACAAACCGCTTACCTTTGCGTTCATGAAAGCATCTGACCCCTGGTCCTCCCGCCAGCAGTGACATCTGTCCTACATCTCCAAATACACGACGGATGTCCGACATGTCTCGGGAAAGGACAATGTCGTGGCGGACGCCCACTCCCGCCCTAACATCGAAGCCCTATCCCAGGGGGTAGACGACGAAGCACTGGCAGATGCGCAGCAGGCAGACGAGGAGATCCCTAGTTACAGGACTGCAGTCTCCGGTTTGCAGCTCCAGGACCTCCCCGTAGGCCCAGGTGAGAGGACCCTACTCTGTGACATCACCAATCACCACCGACCAACCCCGCCCCGTCGTTCTGGGGGGGGGGGGGGGGCGGGGTTATGTGGCGACCCACTTTCCAGCACACTCGAACCGGCTCACAAAGCGGCGTGTGCCGGCATTGAAGCAGGTCCCAAAGAGGGCGCCAGGCCTGCTTCACCAGCAAGGGGTAAAGCCCGCGCGCGGGATGGGACTGTGAATACGTGCCCCCTACAGTATTCCCGTCCGGGGAGGGCGAGATCAGGAAGGCTTTAAAGCGAGGCCATGAAGTTTGAATAAATCTCTTTTTTGCAACTGCAGCTCACCGACTCCGGGTCATTATTTCAGCGCTGCGTGTAGCACACTGCTACAGCATAATCACATGATGTTCTGCTTTTCTTTAGTGCAATTGTCCTTGCTTCAAGGCTGTGGGTGGAAGTAGCCTTTGAATAGATAAGAAAATAGTAACCCAATCATCTTGTTTTTCTGTATTGTGCTAAAACAAGATTATTGAGTCAAGGAATTATCTGCTTGTATGCTGTATTTCACAATCCTGCTGATACACAATGTCTATATAATGAGAAAAGTCTCTGTACTGAGGAGAGTCTCATGAACTCCGCTTTTAGGAGGGTGGGCCCTCCATGACGCGCATCTTGTTACAATAAATCCTTTCTAAGGCGATCTCCCTTCATGTCTGAGTAATACTTTTTCCGCAACAATCAATTAATCACCACCTTTGATTCAGCAGATTGTGAGCAAATGTGAATATGGCATTATGAATTGTAAAGCAAGTGGAGCAGGGGCCTGAGCATACAGCTTCATGGTGCAGCTCTGCTGACAAAGATTGTGGTTTATATATCCCTGTTCATGGTAAAACTCCCATTTTAAATTTTGTGTTTGTACTAAAACATTTTAAAATCCTTGCATCATTCCAAGTTTTGTCATCTATCTTACTTCTAGCATTTCCATTCTTTTGGAGAGATTTTCTGCCTCTTATCTGACTGGTGTTGGGTGGGAGGAGAAAGACATTTTGAATGGACTATTTGGACTATACTTTGGCTACAGATATTGCTTCCAGGAGACTGAGAACCAAACTTTTCCAAAGCTAAATTTTGTTTGTGTTGCAGGTATCGGCAGAGCCACTGCAAAGGCCTTACTAGCGTGTGGTGCAGAAGTTATTGCAGTAACCAGGACACAATCTGATTTGGACAGCCTTGTTCAGGGGGTAAGGTGATGAAATTGATAGCATAGGGTTTCTTTTGACCATCTCTTGTGAACAATTTCTGAATCCTGGTGAAGGGATTGCACTTCAGGCAGCATAACTGGAGGGAAATGGCGAGACAGCACTTTGAGTGTGGAATAGATGGAGTTTTGACCTGAAACATCGACTACGCATTTCCTTCCATAGATGCTACTTGATCCACTGAGTTCCACCAGCATCTTCTGTGCTGTTTCCAGTTTCTCTTGTCTCTCACTACTTTGAAATCATTGGAGAGTAAAATTGCATTTAACTTAAAGCAAAATTCTTAATATGCTGTAGATCTGAAATAATTAAAATAATAGTCTCCATGATGCAGAGGTGTCCTGTGCTGTGAGCAGCACTTGGCTGTGGATAGAGTAACCTAATGTTCAGTTCTAATCTCCCAATGTAGCGTTTGAGAGCTGACATTGAAATGCAGGACCTTGAGGCCCTCACCCTCCCCCCCCCCTTCCCCACTGCCATCCTACTGGCTAATGTACAGTGTCAGGAAATTAAAATTGAAGACCTCAGAGAAAGTCTGCAGTAGCAGAGGGACATCAGGGACTGTTGTGTACTCCACTTCACAGAGACATGCTCATCCCCACACTAGGCACAGGACTGTGTGGCCCAGACAATGGCATCAGGTAAAGGCAAAACCAGTGCCATTCCCTTCACGATAACTTATAGTGGTGGACAGGTGTTGCGTTCTGTCTCCTGCTTCTCCAACTTGAGGCATCTGGTAGTCAAGTGACATCCATTCCATCTGTTGAGGGAGTTCTCCACTGTCATCCTTGTAGCCGTGTAGATGTCAAGCTCCCATTGTGATCAGCAGTTAGAGGACAGCACACTGTGATCCCTTCCTGATCATCACGGGGCCAGCTTGAAGAAGTTTCCAACAAAATATCGCCAACAAGTTATCTACAGGTCGAGAGGAGTCCACATTCTCTATCACTGTTACGCTTCCATCAAGAACACTCGCTGTGCTATTGCAAAGCTGTTCTACTCCCAGCAAAAAGGCAGACACTGAAAATATTGTCAAGAGAGGCAGAGGAGCATTTTCAGGATTGTTTTAAATTAATGGACTGGACTATATTCAGGGATTAATGCAACACACACAAAAAGCTGGAGGAACTCAGCAGGCCAGGCAGTAACTATGGAAAAGAGTACAGTCGATGTTTCAGGCCAAGACACTTCCGATTTGGAGAACTGGATTATGCACATCTGTACTCATACTCCAGATGTGTGGTAGGGAGCATCCTAACATGCTGCATCAATGCATGTTATGGAAACTGCACTGCAGCAGACAGGAAGGATCTGCAATAGATATTCAAAACTGTTAACACATCACTGGCACCAACCTACCCACCATCAAGGACGTATATACAGAAAGGCGCTGGAAAAGTGTCAGTACCATCATGATGGACCTGTGGAAATATATGTGTAACACTGAGGTCTTTATGAATTTACAGCTTCCATAAAATGTAATGTGACAAAATGGAATCTGTGTGATCCCAGAGTGCTTTGCTGCTTTGTTGAAATATTTGGATGAAAGGCTTATAAGAAGGAGACATGTATTTTATGGCGGGGAGTATTTTTACAAGAGAGGAAAACAGGACATAGCTGCTGTGGGAGTTGGGTGGGTGGTTAGATGCCTCAAAGACAAATGTGACTTATTTAAGATGGATCAGATATGAAAGGAATGCAGTTAAGGATGAATTATTGGACTCTGTAATTGTATAACAATGATCTGTTTTGAGCTATAAGCTTGAAGCTACCTACCAATGACTTGATGTACGGAGGTAGACTTTCCCATGCAAGTAATGAACAGGCGTATAATTTGATCCACTCTGAGTTTGACTTAGTTAGTTATTGTATGTTAGAAGACCTAGCTGAACAGATCCCACCCACCCTGCTCATGGATTGTTTGTCCCACTCCCTTCAGGGAAGAGGCTATGCAATATCAAGACTAGGGCCACGAGACTTTAAAACAGTTACTTGCCCAAAGCAGTAAGGCTGATTGACACTTTCTCCCACTAACCTACACCTCCACACCCCCAACCACCACTGCTTTATCATTTCCTGTCTACTTTATCACCTCCTGTGCTTTGTGTCCCTTTTTGACAAAAAAATCTATCTACCTGTTGACTTCTTTGGTCTTTCAGTGCCCTGATATGTTGACAATCTGTGTGGACTTGGGTAACTGGGAAGCCACAGAAAATGCACTGAAAGATGTAGGTCCGGTAGATCTTTTGGTGAACAATGCTGGAGTTCTCATTAGGGAACCATTCCTGGAAGTTACCCAGGAAGCATTTGATAATTGAGTGACAATATCTTTAAAGTATAAATCTGATTAAGCATTAATTACTCTCGCTTGTATGGTTGAAAAGTCATATTTATTTTCCCTTGCAGGTAAATAAAAACTGGAGTTGAGAGCTTTGTCTAAAGTGTTTTTGTGAGTTTCAACGAGGTTGGAGAAAGCAAACTGCACTGTTGTTCAACAATCACTGAAGTTTTAGCTTGTATTTTGTAAAATATTTAGTTTAAGAATGATCTGCAGAACATTACATTTTTAAAAGCATTGTTTTTTTTTCACCTAGCAAAAAGGAGGAAGTTAGAGCAAGGAAAGCCATTGGGAGATGTGAGGCAACAAAGCCAGTGTATATTAGCTTGACTGAAGAAAGTTGGGGAATTGTGGTTTGTTGGGAGGAAAACACGTTTGAATATAGAAAGATATTTTTTTTTGCTTGAGGCTTGTTGCTTTTTTATCTCCATTGCTGCCTCCTAATCCAGCGACCTTTCCCCTCCTTATGTGGCAGTGGGGATCTATTCATCACACCAAATGCAGATCACAGCAGTGGGAGGAGCGCGTGACACATTCAACATGGTGATCAAGGCAGAATAACAATGTGAATGCTCAGCGGTGACTATGGTGTTGGGTATCTGGGGGAACAAGTGCTGGCAGGCAGGCATTAGAAGTTTAGCAAGAGTTGGTGCAAGGGGATCCAAAGGTTACGTCGTGGAGGAGTCATTGGTTTGAGTGTTATCCCATGGAACTGCTCTGTTTGAACAACCAGTGCATCATTCTCCACCACTTCCGTCATCTTCAACGGGTCCCCATTCTCCACTTCCCACAGGGATTGCTCTTTCCATAATTCCCTTGTCCAGAGGAAATGCTATACATGACCTTTCATCTCCTCCAATCAGGACCTCTAACAGTCCTTCCAGATGAGGCAACACCTCACCAGTGAGTCTGTTGGGATGATATACTGTGTCTGGAGCTCCCAGTGCTGCTGCTTCTACATGGCGAGACCCAACTTAGATTGAGGATCACTTTGACCAGCACTTCCGCTCAATCGTCAACAAGCAGGATTCCCTGCTGGTCACTCACTTTATTTCCAGTCCCATTTCGAAATGTTCTTCTACTGTGATGAAGCCGCTCTCAGGTTGGAGGATCAGCACTGCAAATTCCATCTAGGTAGGTTCCAAACTGATGCCATGGCCGTCATTGTCTCCAATTTCTGGTAATTTTTCCCCCTCGTCCTTCAATTCACCACCGTGCCCCCCCCATATCTTTTCTCACCTGTTTATCACCCCTCCGGCAGGAGACCTGTGTGTCATCAGAGGAGTCGATATATCTATGGCTGTGTGCCTGGAAACCCAGGATCTTTGAGATCTTCAGGCACAGAGCTGAAAAAAAACAACACAACAGATGTTGTTTGTTATGTCTCTCCGCTCGCTGGGAAAACGGAGACACCTCCTTCTCCCTTATTAGGGAGAGAAAGAGAGAGAGAGAGAGAGCCTGTGGTATGTCGTTTAGCAAAAGCATTTCAGGATGTATAATGTATACATTTCTCTGACATTGAATTATACCTTTGAACCCTGTTGCCTCTCCTCCTTCCCTTTCTCCCATGATCCACATTCCTTTCCTATCAGATTCCTTCTTAAACCCTTAACTTTTTCTACCTATCACCTCCCAGCTTCTTATTTCAACCCCTCCCCCACCTGCCTGACTTCTCCTATCACCCATTACCTTCAAGGTTGCACTCCTTTAACTCCCCAACATTCTGATTCTGACAACTCCCCGGCCCCGTTAACTTCATTCATTATTTTGATAGTGAATGCTCTTTTTCTTATTTTTCAGGATATTTAATGTTAATGTGAAAGCTGTGTTTCATGTTGGACAGGTAAGAGCACCACTGGACCCGTGATATAGTCATTTGTTAGATCTTTGCTGTTGCTCCTTTCTGCGCCTTGTGGTGCATTGGGCAGCAACCTTTGCCGTTTCTTTAGCATTTTTGTCTGTTTCCACGAGGTCGAGTTGCTAGCCTGTGTACAATGGCAATCATTTCCACATTAGCAAACTCAGCCTTCACACCGGCCAGTTGTGAAAATATGGTGCTCGATCCCATGTTTCCACTAGTGGAAAGTGTGGACTTGGTGAGATTTAGGACCTTGCCCAGCGGGTGAGTGAATTCACATGTGGTGCATGCACTAGAGTCATTGTGAGGATAGAGGACAACAACCCGCTGTACTTTGCGTCCACAAGCAAACGATTCCTAAGATCTACTATCAGTCCTTTGGCGCACAGGAAATCTATACTGAGCTTAGGTCTAGCAACTTTAGCCAAGACAAATTCCCATGTGCTAGAGTCGTCCTCTGAAGCAGAGCACCGTTCAACATGTTCCATAAGTCCAGATCCTGTTGCTGTTGGTGGCCTCCAGTGAGGGTTGGTCAGTCTCTGGCAGCTCACTCACTGTGTCCCTGTAAAGGGGTCCATTGCAAACGATAGATAACCCTGGCACAGATCCTACACAGATCCCTGATACATTGGCAATATTGAAGCTGCAGGCAGGCAGCACTTCTTGACATTCATGGCAAAAACAGAGACCCAGATTCAGAGCTGCGGGTGTGAGTCTGCCGACAGGGTTTATTGAGCCAGGGAGAGGAGGGGGAACAATGCACCTCTGTCTGGCTGCGTGTGGATGATCAGCCATCTTAGCAAGCTCCCTATAGTCCTTCATGGGTGTATTAGTGAGGGTTGTGCAAACTTGATCGGGCATTTGTTGCATAAAGATTTCTTTAAAAAATAAAACAAGGATGGTGATTGCCCAGGAGATGGCATGTGGTCCATTAGCTGAGAGCAACTGCTAGGTGTGTTCAGACTCAGACCTGGCTGTCCATAAATCTGTAACAGCTGAGTTTTCAGACTGACATATTTATCACGTGCCAGGTGGGTCTTCTAGTAGACTCACCACACCAGCTGCAGCACTTACCAAAGCCAAGATGTAGTAAAATTTGGCATTGTCTACAGTGATTTCTTGCAGTGTGAACTGGGACTCCACCTGTGTAAGCACGTGCTAGCATGCTGCTCTCAAAACTCTTTGACAGTTTGAAATCATCTGCGTTGGTCCACATGTCAAGTAACTCCAAAACTGTCCAAGAGCGTCTGGGTCACCAGCGTACGATTTTGTGAACATGTGAGAATTGTTTTTTGTGCTTAACTTCCTCTACTTCCGTTACAAGCAAACCAAAAGCAGTTGCCTTGCACTCATGTAATGAAGTCAGACACGATCTCTTCAAGTGAACACAACAACTCAATGATGGTGTTTGTGAATCATGTCAAATAATTTATATTATAAACAACGCATCATCTGTCAACCATTACATTACCCTACAAGGACAGGAACCTGCAGTAATGGGGGATGATTAAGGAGTTAAAGTATTTCTCTGCTGAGTTCTTCCAGCGTTGTGTACGCTGATGAAGGGTCTCGGCTTGAAACGTTGACTCCTCATTTCAACAGATGCTGCCCGACCTGCTCAGTTCATCCGGCTTTTGTACCTTTTGTGGAAGTTGCCTGACTCTGCACTGCAGATTAGTACCTTCTGGTTGGCAGTAGGACACCAGTCATTTTGATTTTTTAATGCAGCATTTGTGGAAATCAGTTCAGAGTTGAGGTGAGTGTCATTATCCACATTGGTCCTCTGATGGCTGAAAGGGTAATAATAACTGGTCTTGAACTTGGTGGTGTGGGACCTAAGGCTTCTATGCCTCCCTCCTGATGGCAACAGCAAGAAGAGAGCGTGGCCTGGGGGTTGGAGGTCTTTGACGATGGACGCTTCTTTCTAGTGGCAGCTTCCATGTAGATACTCTCATTGGTGGGGTGGGCTTTACCTGTGATAGACAATACTGCTCAGCAGATGTTAAAAGCCTCAATGTTCCTTCCTCATGCAGCAGGTTTATTTTTGTGGTTCTCTAGTTATAAAATGTTTAACTGAGATCAGACATCTCACAGAATTTAAGATACTGTCGTTCATATTGTACAGCACTTTTTACAGATGCCTAATAGTAATTATAAAATTGCCTTCAAGATAACCTCTACCAAGCTGAAATAGCAATTGAAAATGTTTCTGCCTTTGTCGTGTATAGTAACTTGTTGGTACAGTACTAAGTCCAGTAATGATCTTAAATTTTTTCCAAGATAATTGCAAAAGGAATGAAATGCCATGGGTCAGGTGGTTCCATTGTGAGCGTTTCCAGCCAGGCATTCTAATGTGCAATGAAAGACCTTGGCTCATACTGTGAGTTATACAGCCCACCTGCTTTGCTCTTTGAAAAATAGTTTCGATTTGGAGCTGGTTATTTTGTGCAATAAGCAAACTTGACATTATGCCTGTTTAACTATTTTGTAGTTCATGTTCACACACAGCCTCATAACATTTTTTTCTGGGTATTCTTGTGGCTGCTGTTCAGGCCACCATTGTGGAAGCTGGGTATTCTGAAAAGACTGTGTTAACATGAATAAAATGCAGCAAAGATGCTGACTTAGTGTCCTGCAGATGTGGAATAGTCTAAAGGAGAAGAGATAGGGGAAAAACATGATACTAAGGTCTGAACCCTAGCTGATAAACCTCGAGTGGAAATGGACTTCCCACTTAGATTTACTAAATTGACTTGAAGGACAGTTTCATTGTACATCCCTCAACAATTATGCTGATGTTGTCAGTCACAAAGTACTCCTTGCTGCTTCTAAACATTTCCGTTCCTCCTGCATTTGCCTTCTAGCTCAAGGGAGCTTCAGTATTTCTTTGGTTGGCTTCAGCTTCCCCATAGTTGTTATTTAATCAACCATTGATCACGACCATTATTTCATGGGTGTACTGATTTCAAATGACATACAAGTTAACAGACACAAAGTGATGGAATGACTCAGCAGGCCAGGCAACATCTATGGAAATAAGTACAGTCGATGGTTCAGGTTGAATCCTGTTATCAGTCCTGCTGAAGAGTCTCAGCCTGAAATGTTGACTGTATTTTTTTTCCCATAGATGCTGTCTGGACTGCTGAGTTTCTCCAGCATTTTGTGGGTATTGCTTGGATTTCCAGCATCTGCAGATTTTCTCTTGTTTACAAGTTAACAGAGGCAGCCTTTAAACACTTCAACCATTGGATGAGCATTTTGTTAAACCTTTTTGATCAAGTTGCCTCCTAAGCCTCATGTTAGCCATGCACCGGATAATAATTGGCCATAAGTGCTGGCTGTTGTTTTTTCAATCAGTTGCTGTACCTCCTATATCAAACTTTCAAAACTGGAATATTGTTTCTCCTGGGTTTTTGTCAATCGCTCACTATGTTGGTTACTTGTTGTTTTTCTCTGCTTTTTAAGGTGCCTCAAAAGGAGCTGTTGATATGCTAACAAAAGTGATGGCACTTGAGCTGGGACCACACAAGGTAAGCACTGACATGACCAGACAATGAGCATGGAAGTGATTATCTGATACTGTGAATAATTCTCTGAAAGCTCTAGTAAGATCTAGCCAGAATAGATTATCTGTAATCACCCTGTTTGTTGATGTATCTTGACATAGAGGCTTTTTCTTCCATCTATTAGCAATTCAGGTTTGTTAATATTTACTAACTTCCTCATGGAACACATTTCCTTAGATCTACTAATCCTGTTATCAAAATGGAGTTTTAAACCAAATGAAACTAAAACTTGGTTTTGAACCAACCAGCAACGTGGAACATCACTTCTATTGGCCCAGTAATTGAACCTTGGATGTCATGTTCATGTAAGTGCATTATTAACATAGAATACACGCAGAACAGTACAGCACAGTATAGGCACTTTAACCCAGGGCATTGTGCCGACCAATGTAACTAACTCCACAATCAATCTAAACTTTCCATCCTACGCAGCCCATAGCCATTTTTTGTTACATCATTTACTTATTCAACAGTCATTTAATTGTCTCTGTTGTATTAGCCTCTGTCACCATCCACACCTACCACTCTGTGTGTCAAACAAAATGCCCCTGATGTAGTTTGAACTTACTGTAATGGATGTCCTCTGGTATTGGCTATTACCACACGGGGGAAAAAGTGCTGTCTGTACACTCTGTTTATTCCTTTTAAAACCTTCTACACCTCTGTCAAGTCACCTCTTGCCCTCCGTTGCTCCAAAGAGTAAAACCATAGCTTGCTTATTATTACTATAGAAATGGATTTAACTTAAAATAACTTAAAAATACTTCATACCATCTTGAGGTTGAAATTAAAATGAGGTCTTAGCAGATTGATGAAGTATTCCACCATTCAATGGTATACTGTCTATTTGAATCTTCTGAGAATGTACTTTAGTATGATTTCACCAGCTGAGGGCCTTCAACGGTTTCCTGTGATTACTTCTGAAACTGGTATTTCTTTTACATGTGTAACATGCTGTAGAATTTCACTGATAATGTAATGGTTTCTCTGTAGCAGCAATGTTTGGGTTATGACTAGAGATAACGGGGTTAGGAATGCTGTTGTTCTTCCTTGTGAGTATGGAAGAGAGATTTTCACAATCATTTGCCAGGGAGAGATGAAGAGAGATTTTCGCAATCATTTGCCAGGGAGAGATGAAGAGAGAAGACGCGAATGGAGAGAGCTGGTAGACTGCCGGATGGGGTGGACTCAGAGTGAGGGTCCAAAGGGCAGTGATGCTCGGAGGAGGTCAATGGTTGACGATTGGCTTATCAGAGAGCTTCCACATTGCGCAATAGACAGTTTCATAAGACTGGGCCCCTTTTATTGTGTTTACTAACTATATAGTTAAAGTAAGAATTATAAAGCTTAATTGTTTAATTATGTATCGTGTACTGTTTGTTATTTTGGGGTACTGATTTGTAACAGGGGACACATCGTGCAGCAACCGTCCAAACAAGATTTCTTAAGTTTGGCTGAGCTGGGAGCTATCACAACCTATATTAAGCCACTAGCTGAAGCAAGAGTTACAATTGTGAGGGCTCGCCCGGGATTGATTCCATTGCATGATGAGTGATTACCCTGAACAATGAACCAGTGGGGTAGATATTTGTACTCCGGGTGAATCGTTATTTCGCATGTTAAGTACTGTTGATGTTGTGATTGTGAGCGGAGGTTTGATAAAATGGCGGGGGCAGCTCTCATTTTAATGCAGACTAGCACTGATGTAGCAGTAGCTGGGAGTGGAGATTTCAAAGACAGGGTTCTCTCATTTCTGAGGAGTGAGAGGAGAGAGTGGTCAGATTTGGAATGTCTAATTAGTCCATGTCCCCCAGTGAAGAATGAGAATTCTTGAGTTAGTACCCGCCTTACTTCTCTGGCGAATAAGTGGAAATATTAAATTCAAAGTCCCAGATATGGCAGGCTCCGCCTATTCTCTGAAATAATGCCCACCCCTAAAGGGGAGGAGGAGTATGAGACTTGGGTGGGACAGAGCGGATCTCTCAGTTGCTAGATGAGTGGCAGTACCCTAATGACATAAAGCCACAGAGATTGGTTGAAAGTTCGAATGGTGGGCTGCTGATGTTGTGAGAGACATCAGGTTTCAGTCTCTTGTGACAGCTGTCAATTACCTGCAAGCGCTGGACAATGCTTTTGGCCTGACAGGAAGCCCAATGGAACTCATGGTGGGGTTTCAGAACATGCGTCAGGAGAAGGGGGTGAAGCTTTCCATTTTTATTTTTCAGCTCGAGAGGCAGACAAATTGCTTGCAGTGCAGAGGGGCCATTCAAGCAGCTGAGGTGGATCAGCTAAGAATGGACCAGATAGCCAGGGGTGCCCAGTCCCATGACCGGATTGCCTGGGGTCTCCGACAGTCTCGTAAGGCGCACCACCCTCCAGCTTTTGTTGAGTTGATCAGAGAGGTACGGGAAGAGGAGAACGTGGCAGAGGCATGGGAGGACTCCATCAGCAGGGTACAGTCCTCAGTAGTGGTCCCCTGCAGTGAAGTGACCACAGATAGCCTACCCTGGGGAGCGGTAGAGGCGATTGTGGCTGAGTTGAGAATGGAGATACGTCGGCTGTTATCAGCAGATGTGACCCCCCCACCGTATGATGGAGCTGTTGGGGGGGGGGGTGGATTCCCGAAAGGGACGAACAATGCGGAGGGCTGCTGGCAGCAGGTATCATGCCAGAAGGATAGTGAGCCCCTGGGTACCTCAGCAGAGAGAGTCATTGGGAAAACTTAGAGGAAACCCAGTGAGGGAATGGCCTGGTGTCTCTGGTACATTCCCAGCAATGTACCAAGGAATCCCCGAAAGCAAAAGGCCCAATTCCTGAAGACTTAGTGGGAACATGCTCCAGTGTGTCTCTTGTTATGAATGCACCACAGCTCTGAGGGGCCAAAGGGTGCGGGGTAGCCCCCTCCTTTGTGAGAATCGCAAGAGCATTATTGGGTTGAGTCAGGGGACCCAGGAAATGAGAGAGAGACATGGCCATTGTCTCCTGGAGACAACGTTTGTGGATTGGGGACTATGCTACGTGCAAGCCCTCGGGCAAAGTGGGGTGGTTGAGAGAGGGATTGCATCACCCCAACTTGATTGACATCTACTACCCGGTGAGTTAAGATAAAAGGGGGGGCTGTAGGGACAGCCCCTCAGATGCACCAGAAGAAACGCTAGCGATCCCATAATAGTGGGAAGCCATTTGAAGGAAGCCACGTGCGTTCGGTTCCCTTGCCTGGGGGCTGGTGGCTGGTACCACGGAAAACGACTTGGAACTAACAACGGGGAACCAACTGCCCCGAACCAACGGATTGGCCTCATAAAAGTCCCTGGCAAGTTTAAAACCGTCTCTCTTAAACCCAAATAGCTGCAGCTTGAAAGGACAGTGACTTTTATCTTTCCATTGGACAATACAATATCCCCTAGACAAACGATAGAGCTATTGCTTAATTGATGATTATTATTATACCCGCGTTTTTAGATTGAGTATTGGCGACGTATTTTATCTGAATGTCTGTATTAATCTTATTTTTGTGCCCCTTTATAAATAAAGACTTTTAAAAATAGTACCATCAGACTTCAACGGTCCTCTTTATCTTTGCTGGTAAGTGACCCAGTTACGGGGTTCGTAACACTCTACAAATAGAGGGTATTTATGCTAGAGCCATACTCGACACCGAGTCGCAGGTCATGTTGTTGTACCGTTCGTTTTACAACCGGCATCTGAAGCATTTACTATTGACCCCATTCAGGGCACTGGAGATCTGGGGGCTTAGTGCTGGTGATTATATATACGACTGTTATTTGTCAGTGAAGTCGGAGTTCTCGGATGCCGATGTGGGAGTGTCTGAGGTCCTTGATACATTGGTGCTGGTTCGTCCGGGCTCTGTTGAGATGGGCGGCGTTTCAATTCTGGTGGGAACCAACACCCCTCTCATGAGGGCCAGCAAGGAGAAAGCTAGTGAGAGCTTTCTGGGAACATTGTCCATGCACCCGGGGTTTCAAACTGCTCTTGAGGAAGTGCGTGGCTGCATCAGGCCAGATACCGAATGTCTAGTTCACCCAGTCAAAGCCAATGATAATACGGCCCAGGGAAGTAGCGAGGGTGATGGAGACCCCCCGAGCTCTGAAGCGCCTGTAACCTTGCAGCAGGTCATGGAGAAGACGGTGGGGGATGTGAACTTCCTTGAGGTGTCGGTGTATCTGGATGACCTCATAGTATTCAGATCCACCTTGGAAGAACATGAAGTGAGGCTGCTGAACTGCCTGAAACCTGAAGGGTTAACACTTTCCCTGGACAAGTGCCAGTTCTGCCAAACGTCCGTTAGCTGTGATGGGCACATGGTCTCATGGGATGGAGTAGCTACAGATCCGGCTAAGATTGGTTACCACTTGGCCCAAGACCCCAGACTGTGAGCACTCTGCACTTGTTCCTTGGGTTCTGTGGTTACTGTCAGAGGTTTGTGAAAGGCTACATGAAAGTGAGTCACCCATTGAATCAGCTTCTGTGCAGTTGCCCTCCCTTGGGAAGAAAGAGAGGGGGAGAAAAGGACAGGAGTGTGGTGAGCATCTTAGCCCGTCGGAGCCCTTTCTGTCGCTGTTGATCAGGCACTGGTGCTGGCTTTTGCAGACCCCCGATTACCATATGTATTGCACACGGATGCTAGCCGACAGCATTTAGGGGTCATCCTGTATCAAGATCAGGGCACCAGGTTGAGACGCACTGAGTTTGTCAGCCAGAGTCTGTCGCCCTCTGAGAAAAACTATCCCACGCACAAGTTGGAATTTCTGGCGTTGAAATAGGCGGTGGTGGATAAGCTGAGTGACTCCCTCTACGGGGCCAAGTTTAAGGTGTGGACGGACAACAACCCCCTAACTTATATCCTGACCTTGGGGAAACTGTATGCCACAGGCCATCGGTGGTTGGCAGCATTGTCTGCCTATAATTTCAGCCAGGGAGCCGGAACATTGATGTGGATTCTTTGTCCCGCAGGGTGCATGAGGGACTGGACAGGGATGAGGAGTGGGAAAGCAATCCTGCCCCTGGGGTGAAAGCCATGAGTCAATTTGCCATCACCGTGAAGGCAGAGGGAAAGGAGAGGCAGGGTCGAGCAGTGGATCAATTGGGGGCTTCTGATGACACCATACCCCAAGTTTACTGTAACCTGACTGCTCTGAAGACTAGTCAGATGCTGGAATTGAGCTCTGGGGAAGTGGCAGCTGCTCAGCGAGATGATCCGGGCATCGGTACCATTTGGGCGGCAGTCGAAAAGGGAGACATGGCTCAGGTGGAGAAGACAAAACACGCATTAGTGTCTCCATTACTATGAGAATGGCCTTGGTTGGATTTCCAGAACCAGATCTTATACCGGGTCACGTCACCCCCAGACCGACCTCGGCATTTCCAGCTGGTTCTGTCCCATAAGTATCGGAGGATGGCGTTCAAATCACTTCATGATGATTCTGGACATTTTGGGGTGGAAAACACCTATGAATTGCTCAGAGACCAGTTTTACTGGCCCCGAATGAAGATGGAGGTCGAAGAATACTGCAAGTCGTGCATTCGATGCATACAGCAGAAGACACTGCCTACGCGGGCAGCTCCTTTGTCCCACTTGCAGAGTGTAGGGCCTCTGGACCCGGTGTGTATGGATTTCCTGTCCATAGAACCTGATGCCAGCAACACAGCGAATGTCTTCGTCATCATGGACCACTACACCAGATATGCTCAGGCTTTTCCTACCAAGGTGAATACAGTGGCAGAAGTGTTATGGGAGAAGTATTTCATTTATTATGGCCTTCCCAGGTGCATACGTAGTAATCAGGGACAGGATTTTGAGAGCCGACTCATCTATGAGTTACTGGGTATGCTTGGAGTCAAGAAGTCGAGGACCCCACCCTATCACCCACAGGGTAATCCCAGCCAGAGAGGTTTAATCGGACACTAGCTAGACAGGCTCGGGACCCTGGAGATCAGCAAGAAGAGCAGGTGGAGTCAACTTATTGGGCATCTGGTCCAGAGTTACAATTGTAGACAAAATGAAGCTACTGGGCACTAGCTGGATTATCTGATGTTTGGGCGTGAGGCAAGGTTGCCCATTGACCTTTGTTTTGGGGCTGAGGAGGGTGACTTACCACCAAAGACTTCTGAAGTATGTGTCTGACATGAGAAGTGAGTTGAAAAGGGATTATGATTTAGCTGGGGTCGCGGCTGCCAAGCACAATCAAGGGAATAAGTGGAGATATGATCAAAAGGTGAGATTCTCCCAACTCTTGCCGGGAGATGTGGTGGAGAGTCAGATGCCAAACCTACCAGTTTTCTGGGTGAAACCAGAGGATGGGAATGGGCCTGTCAAGATTCTCCATCAGAACCAACTGTTGCCCCTGGGACAAGTGGTGCAGGTAGACCCAAAGCCCGACTTGGAACCTATACCTAGTAGAAGGACTTAGCGAAAATGCGGAGTGACTACCGGGCCCCACCCGAGAGGGATACTGATTTGGAGGATGAGGACCTGGATGTGTGATATATGCTACCTTTCGCTAATTCCCCATTGATTGAGGAAGAAACTCTAGGCCCTTCTCCCATTGAGAGGTGAAGTGCGGGGGCTATCTGCGGGCAGCCTGGGTTGCAGCGGGACTCTGCAGGGGAGGAAGCGGGGTTTGATCATGGGACAGAGGGTTCCAAATTGCAAATGGGTATGAGTGATAGATTGGGGGAGGCCTTGCCAGGTAGACAGAAGTATCCCTAGTAGCATTGCATTCTGAAGAGCTAGATGATGGAGTGCGGAGGTTTCAGAGTTAGGAGACCACCAGATAGGTTGGCCTATGTAGCACCAGGGGAATAAAGTGTGACCCCCTTCTGTTTTGGGGAGCTATCCAGGCCTTTTACACCTGGATTGGGCTGTGTGTTTTGCAGGAAGGGTTGGCAAAATATTTCAATATCATGAGGACATGACTAAGTTTGGTGGGGGGAAGAGCGTAACATGCTGTGGGGTTTCACTGATAATGTAATGGTTCGTCTTTAGCAGTAATGTTTGGGTTATGACTAGAGATAACTGGGTTTGGAATGCTGTTGTCCTTTCCTGAAGTCTGGAAGAGAGATTTTCGCGGTTTTTTGCCGGGGAGAGATGAGGAGAGAAGACGCGAGCGAGTTGGTAGACCACCAGATAGGATTGACTTGGAGCAAGGGTCCAAAGGGCAGTGACAATTGGTTTATCAATGAGCTCTAACATTGAGCAATAAACTGTCTTGTAAAATTGGGCCCCTTTTCCATTTTTCTCATTTTCTTTATTAACCATACAGTCGAAGTAAGAATTATAAAGCTTAATCGTTTAATCACATATTGTGTACAGTTTGTTATTTCGGGGTACTGATTTGTAACAGGGGACACATCGCACAGCATCCACCCAAAAGAGATTTCTTAAGTTTCCCCCTATAGATCACCCCCTATTTCTTAAGATCACCCCCTAGAGTAAGCCGCCAGCTGAAGCAAGAGTTACACGTGGTATGAAGAGTTAACAGCAATTACCACAATATTGTACAGACTAATTTTAATCATTGGATGTATTGAAAAATGAAATGTGTAGCAAGGATATTGAATTTTACAGATGTGGTTCAGATTTCTCAGTTTCTTCATTTTGGAAGAGATTTCTGGAATTTTAAAGGTGAAAATCTAAAAGTACCTAGTTTATGTTGTAATAAAGCAGCATTTTTGAATCTGGCACAGTTAAGAGTGAATGCCGTGAACCCCACAGTGGTGATGACTGCAATGGGTCGGATTGCATGGAGTGATCCAGTAAAAGCAGCAGGAATGTTGTCTCGCATCCCAATGGGCAAGTTTGCAGGCAAGTGACAAGGATAATTTTGACACTTTGAATGTTCATTCTGAGCTGTACTTACAGACCTGAAGGAGTTTGAACACAACTATCATGGCCAATAGCATGAACCATGACTTTGTCTGGGTGTGTATTGGGCATCATCGACTCATAAAACTAGCAAGACTGCTCTTAAAATTGGTGGCTTGTGAATCCAGTACAACTGCTAGTGTCTCAACAAGATTAAACATGATTAAAAGATTTTAATTACCAATAAATATTAGAGAAAGCAGGCAAATAGCATTTTGAACTTCAGCGTTCAGTAGGGCCTTATAAATGACCTGAAACAAAATATATTATCCTTTAATCTTATTCATAGACAAAACATTGCTTTTGCATTTTGCTTCCCTTAGATGACTGAAGATGAGCTGTAAGCTTGTAATACAGAAACTAGGGCTATATTTGTGCCAGGAACTTAGGAGATGGTGGGTGGCTGGAACAGCAGGATGAGAATTAAAGTACTTGCAATCACTGTGTAATTCTTAAAAACAAAAAGAAAACATTCAAAATATTAAACCTTTTAGCTAGCTTCAAGATATGACCTAACATCTGCCTTCTTGGGATGTGAGAGGGAAAATTTTAAGGGTCAAGCACTCCGTCTAGTGATCCCTGTTGGTTTGTTTTGTGTAGGATTTTGATCAGAGTATTAGTGATATAGATCGTGGAAACTGGCCCCTTGACCCACTCTGTCGAGTGATCCCTTTTGGTTTGTTTTGTGTAGGATTTTGATCAGAGTATTAGTTATATAGATCGTGGAAACTGGCCCCTTGACCCAAACTGTCCATGCTGACCAAGGTCCCCAATCCAGCCTGCATTTATTCTGTATCCTTCTAAGCAATTCCTTCATAAAGTTATCCCTAAATTGAAGGGTCTCTTCCTCATCAGTGATTTTGTTAATATCATTCTCACTCTTCTTTATCATGACTCCTACAGTGACATCCAAATCAGGACTGAGTACTCAAGCTTTGTAGAACTCCACTGAACACCGCCTTTGAATGACCAATTATTCTGCACCTGCCCACCTTCATCAAATTTTAGATTAAAAGTTTTTTTTCTCTCATTCCTCCTGCAGAACTTGAAGATGTAGTGAATGCAATAATTTTCCTCCTCAGTGACAAAAGTGCAATGATAAATGGAGTGACCCTGCTTGTGAACGAAGGATTTCTATCTTCATAAAACAATTCATGGGCTAATCATGCAATAAAAGGAAAATTCTGTTTAATCCAGTTGTAAATGGTTTTAACGTTGCAAAGAGCCCACTTCAAACATTTCACTGTTTATTCCTGGGAACTTTGTGCGATAATGTTGCTGAAGTGTGTCAGATTTTCTAATGCATCTGTTCAAGCTGAATGACTCTCTCAGTTTCTGTCTTTAATGCGGCATGGTAGCGTTGTAGCACAACCCTTCACGGTACCAGAGACCCGGGTTCATTTCCCAACACTGTGTGTAAGGAGTTCATACATTCTCCCCGTGATCTTGTTGGCTTCCTCTGGGTGCTCCAGTTTCTTCCCATGGTCCAAAGATATACTGGTTGGGAGGTTATTTGGGCATTGTAAATTGTTCCGTGATTAGGCTAGGATTAAAATCGGGGAACTGCTGGGCAGCATTGCTCAAAGGGCCAATTCCTCACTGTATCTCAATTAATAGAATCCCAAACAAGAGAAAAATTGGCAGGTGTTGGAAGTCAAAGTAATACACTCAAATTACTGGAGGAACTTTTCAATTCTACTTCCCATTCTGACATGTTAGTCCACGATCTCTACTGCAGTGATGGGGACACATTCAAGTTGGAGGAGTGACACCTTATATTCCATCTGAGTAGCCTCCAACCTAATGGCACGAACATCGATTTTTCAAATGTGTTAATTGCCCTCCTCCCACTTTCTCTTTTACTATTCCCATTTTCTGTTTCCCCTTCTCATCTTTTCTCCTTTCCTGCCAATCACCTCCCTATTCCCCCTTCCCCCTCTTCCATGGCCTTCAGTCCTGTCCTATGAGATTCCCCCTTCTCCAGTACTTTATCTCTTTCACCAGTTGACTTCCCAGGCCTTTACTTCAGCCCTCCCACTCTCACAATTTCACCCATCACTTGTACTACTTCCTCCTCTCCTTCCCCCGCTTTATTCTAACCTGGTCTCCTTTTTCAAGTCTTGATGAAGGGTCTTGGCCCGAAACATTGACTGTTTACTCATTTCCATAGATGCTGCCTGGCCTGCTGAGTTCCTCCAGCATTTTGTGTGTATTATATTAATTTAAATAAATAAATAAGATTGTGGGCATTAGTCTGACAAACTTCAACAAAGAGTTAGCATTATGAGTAATATTTTAAAGAAAATCTATTAAAATGTTGCATCAGATAGGTTCATGAACATTTATAACAGTTTTAGTTCTAATGCAATCTGATTTCTGAATTACTAACAACATGGATAACAGTTGTCTGAAAAAGAACTGCAAATACTAGAAATCCAAATGAAAAATTGCACAGGTATTGGATGAACATAGACAATGGAACAGAATTAGATCATTTAGTCTTCCGAGTCTTCACTGCCATTGTTATGAGTGATGAACAGACCTGATGGACAATGGGGTACAGAGTTAACCATTCTCCCCCGAGAAACACAAACTATTACATTTGCTATGCTGACCATGAGAAAGAGAGACAGAAAAACAAACAACATCGGCGACAGATAAGAGAGAGGGGGAAATTGCTGATTAACCATACTGTGACTCCTTTTTTGAATTATTTACTGTTTCGCTGCAAGGACAGTAGTTTGCTCATAAACATTCCTCAGTGGACTGAAGGAGTGGGCTTATTTGATGGTCACAGTCATTCAGGAGTGATGGATAGCTGAGTCCCCGTGAGTAGGGATAAAAGACAGGTCTGGAGAGACACCCTCCAGACACGCCAGTGGACACTGATTGAGTGTTGGAACCCACAAGAAAGGTGGCGGCTTCAGAGACCAAACCAGGAGATCAGCCAGTAAAGCTCACAGTGTTAAAGAAGGGCCGGTGGGGACTTGAGTGTGTGTCCACTCATGCCAGAGTGACGAGTCCACCACAGAAGAACGGTCTAGCAGAAGGACGGAGAGGTCATAACTGAATGACCAATACGACGGATTAAGAAAGTAAAGCAAGGTTTGCCTGACTGTAGCTGTTACATCTCGCTCGCTCGCTCTCACTCTCTCTCTCCAATGATTACAACCATAACTACATCAGCACTTATGAACTGAACTGAACTTTATACTTTTCTACGACAATTTATTTACCCCTAGACATCGATAGCTTATTATTGATTATTATTATTCCTACACTTTTAGGTTTATTACTGCTAACTTTTTTTATATGTATATTTGCATTATTGATATGGTTTTGCTTATTTTTTATTAATAAACACCTTTAGTATAGTACCACCAGACTCCAACGAATTCTTCTTTCTCTGCTGGTTAGACACCCAGTTACGGGGTACATAACACCATTCCATCATGGCTGATTTTTCATATCTCTCAACCCCATTCTCCTGCCTTCATCCTGTAACCTTTGATGCCCTTGCTAATCAAAAACTTAACCTCCTCTTTCAATATACCCAATGACTTGGCACGATGAATTCCATGGATTGAGAGAGAATGAATGTTTTAGATCTGACTTTAGAGATTAAAATAAGATTATTCACATACTTTAAGTTGCAAAGCAGAAGTGATGTAGCCTTGTTTTTGGATTTCACCAAGAGTGGTTGAAGTTTTTATAAAATCAGAGCTAATTTGCTTGGAGGAGGTTTAAAGTACACGAGAACGGCAGGGAGTGGGGAGAGGAGATATTAAACTTTGTCTGAAATCAGTGGGTTGGGTAGCAGCTGTAGAGTGGGATAACTGAGTTTATGTTACATGATGATCATGTTGTGTTTTTTTCCCAAAACTGGCCAGATCAGACACAAGTAGGAAAGGCTGCTTATCTGAAATTGTTGAATAGAGTCTTGAAGGTCGCAAGGTGCCCGGATGGAAAATAAGATGATGTTTTTGGAATACAAGGTGGGTTCTGAAAGTGTGTGGGAGGACAAAGGAGGATGGGAATGGGTTTGAGAATTGACATGGCAGCTAAAGAGAAGCTTAGTCATTATTGTAGAATGCACAGAGGTGATATGTAAGGCATAGGATAATGTAGTGAAAGCAGTTTTTGATTCTTGTATCAAATGTAGGAACTTCTGAAGCAATATGGTCACCACACATTAAACCTTAAAAAGCAATCCTCTAAAATGATCTTCTACCAGAAGTGATTAGTTCTTTGATTCTTATAAAATGTTATGGCTGTATTACATCAACTCCATGTAACTGTTACATTTCCATAGTGACAGATTGTGCTACAATATCTCCATTAGGAGGCAGTAGCATCTTTCTCAGAACCAGCAAGAAATAACTGGTGCAACAGTGTAGCTGAAACGTTATGTGAAGAGGCTGATTTACCCAGCAGGAACTATTCTTTAAAGTTGTTTGTTAGCATTGCCAGCAGTGGAGGTAAAATGACACTTGGCACAGCAAACACAAATAGTAAGAAGGGTTCCTGGTAAGACATGGACGGACTGACATGCAGTGTTTTCAGCGTTTCTTTAAAGAGCAAACAAGATTGTGAGTGAAAAAACACTGGTCTGGGTTGCAAAACTCTTCACTTTATCTTAGGTAGTGCTGATTTATTTTCTGGCAGGGAATCCAACACCAATATGACAGTCATGATGGAACCCCTTGTGCTTCCAGAATTATCGCCACAGTAGTGTTGATCAGCCTTTGTGGTTGAGGTTATGCTGCAGCAGAAAACTTGCTAAACTTGCAGTGTAACTACTCTGCATCCTGTAGTTACTGTCTAATCATTAGCTGCTTTAAAAATTATTCTGCTTGAATTATTTACATTTCCTTATGCTTTGAGGTTGTGTTTATCTCAATTCTAGTCCAACTGTTGATAAAATATTAGTCTGGATAGATTCTTGATAGTTGGCATGAATGTAAGTGCCTTGATTCTGAAGAGTCCAGAGTGGTATGAAGAGCTATTTTCAGTTGAATCTTTAAAATATAATCAAAACATATGTATTACAAAGGTAATAAAAAAACAATCAAGGTAATGAGGATACTACAATATTTAATGAAATTCATTTTAAAACACATTTTGGTTCAAGAGTTTGCACCTTGAGAATGTATCATTAGAAATCTCCAAACTTGTATGAATGCATTTAAGATATCACAAAAAACAAGACAAAAATAAACACTGATGTTCCTGGGAGTGCCGGAGCTCTCATTGGGTTAAGGCTGGGATGTTATATTAGAATAAAGTATTAGGGGTCAAATCATGCAGGCCAGTGATACATATGAAGAGAAGACAGCATGTTGGCAAAACTGGTTTGTTAGTACCAGCTGGAGCACGTGAATGCCACATTGCTAATTACAAACTGCATGTGCAGTTTCTATGTAATATGTGGAATGGAGAAACCCTGATCAATTATCTGTCATAACATAAGTCTGCTAGTGTTGTAATAAAGTTAATGAATAGAACAATTAAACACCGACTTTACATAACCAGCAGAAAGCCTTTATCACGCAAGTCTTTCACATACACAAGCCTTTCCCCCCTTCCCCCCTCCCCCTTTAAATTTGCATTTTACCCATGCTGCACTCAGTGATCCCATACTAATCAGAGCCACTTACAGGAAGGTCATAAGTATGTCTACAATAATTAACACTGCAGTATCCCTCATTTTGATTTCCTATAACCATGTAGTTAGAAAAAAGCCAAAGTAAATTGTGCAAAAAAAAAGTTAATTTACACAAAAATCTTAATAAACTTCCATGTCCTCTGAGGGACTCAGAATATTTAAATGCTTATCTGAAACAATGTTTAAAATGTTGCCACAATAAATGGCAATGCAACAGGAGTCCAGACTTTAATAATTGTTAATGTGATCTGCTATGCATAGGTCTAAACGTCCTGATAATATTAGACAGCACCAATAAGGGCAGTGAACCGATTATGAAGGTCTAAACAGCTACTGCACAGAGAAACAATCAGGGATCATGTTTTCTGGCAGTGAAGTTGCAGATAAAGCAGATTAACAGGGAATCCAAATCCGTGTTTTCATATAGTCCAGCTTCACATTAAAAATCAAAAAGTTAAGATCACAAAGATGAAATGACCCAGTAATACTGATTCCACAATGGAAGAATAAATTTGGCAATCACTGCATTGAGTTGGATAAAACTACCAAAAGTGGGGATACTGCAGCTTAAAACAAAATGGAGTCCACTCATGAAGACGGTCACATTGCCTCACATTAAAAATCCAACACATTGCTAAGAGAGTAATTACTGACTTCAGGACTTGACGCTCAAGGCTAGCTGTTCCAACAAGAGAGGCGACAAGAACACTCTCTTCTGCAGTCTCATTCCACACAGGGCCACGATTTGGATAAAATACCAGCAGATTGCGTTGCCGTGAAGGTATGGTTCTTGGACAGCCTCTTCCTAGAAAACAGTGCACTTCTTTCTACGCTTTTTTACAGGTGGTGGACACAGCACGGCTCGAATTGCTTCATCAAAGACCGTCTTTAGACCCCGCTGAGTAAGAGCAGAGCATTCCAGATACTTCACAGCACCTGCAGAGGGCAAACAACTTTGAAAATACAAATCACATCAGATGTTCAAGCTCTCCATGCCAGTGCTTTCATTATTGAGCTTTTCTATTTGCCCAGTTTCCTGGTGTAAAGTTACCTATACACGATCTTTATGTATCACAGTCCTTCCAACTTTAGGTTGCAGATTTTTAAAAGAGCAAATATTTTAAGTATACATTTAGTTTTTGCCAAAATGCAATTGACAGCAAACCAGAATCTCAACAGATCACGGTTGTCATGGTAAAGACACACATATATGGCATGGAGAGAAAAAGGAATGTACCCTTGATGCTCTTTTGCCTGCTATGCCATTCAAAAAAAGATCACACCTCAACTCTTGCCTTAGCTTCTCTCTCCTGCACGACCCTGTGGTCGCCCATTCCCGTTAGGTGTACAAATCCACAGCATTTTCTCTTGAAGAACCAACACCGGAACGCTCCTTGCTGTGAATTCCAAGGATTCATTACACTGATGTACGACATTCTTACCACAGTCACACTACACAAACAGCCTCTCAGGCTTACCAGTCATGCTGACTACCACGTATCGATCTCTACCAACCCCATTTAACAGCACTTGGCGTTTTTTTTTTAAATGCTGTTTCAACAAACCAACAACTCAGTTGAAAACATGGCTTAGTTTTATTTCTGACTTGGCTCAACTTATCTGTCACAATCTTGAAATCCCTGGGTTTTGGATTTTCAACTACTGGATACTGTTCCAACAACTTTAGCTGGCCAATACACAAACCTATCAGATGGTGACCAACACTAAAAATATGAAGGGTCATCAGTCTGAGATGTCAATTCTGTTTCACTCTCCATAGATGTTGCCTGATTTGCGAAATATTTCTAGCACTTTCTGCCTTTAGTTCAGCACTGCAGTTTTATTTTGCTTTTCAGCTTACAAGAAAGGCTGCTTACAAAAATGAAAAATGGGCAGAATGGACAGTTACACAGCTTTTTGGTATCAGCCCACTATCAGAATTTCTAATATCTTTGCAAAGAGGGATAAAAGTTTGAAATGCCAAAACGATAAATTTATTTAAAAATCCGAATGATAAAATTTGACGCAGAGCAAAATGGCAGAAGAGACTCAGTGCTTCGTAAATCTTTACAGGTGATATCAAACTGTATCCATTTAATTGTAGAAGTTTTTTTTTAACAAGGCAGAAGATGGCCACTATTATTTGAGCCTGGTTTTGAAGGTGAGGGGGAGGGTAAATTTAATGGGGTTAATAGCCTACACAAACAAGGAAACATAGTAGCTCAACACTGGCAGGCTTTCCCAGGGGATTGGAAGTGGAAGATTTCTTCACTTTCTCACGAGCTGACAATAAAAGTCAACTGTGCCCTCCGAGCAGAACCGACAATGGACTGCAATTCTCTTAGTTGCTAAAACAAAGGCCTCTTTCAGTCTGTGCAAACCTTATCCAGCATCATGCAGAGTCTTTATTTTCACAACAGAAACTCCGCATCAGAAATTATAGGTATTCCCGCATCTCAAAACTATACATTGCTAAGCATTTATTTACAAATGATCATTCACTTTACACAAATAGGAATAAGGGTTATTTCATACTTTTACCCTTTTTCTCTGTGTGAATTATGCCAAGTCGTTTGTCCATTATTCCAGTTCATTCCTACTTTACCTTTATCTGTTACATGGATAGCAGAACTACCTGGCTTTGCAGCAATTCAAGATAATCTTGATTACTGACCACTGAAATCAATGGATTGAGCCAGAGTATAACGTGCTTACACTACTATTTAGAGCAATACTGGCCAGGATGACCTCTTAGGATCATCTAGTCACAGAGTTAAAGTTATTCTCAACATTCAGTTCAATGAGGCCCCCTTATCATTAGGCAGCCCTGGGTGTAAGTACAGCAGTTTATCCAGCTTACACTGTCCTATGCATTGCATTTACATGCATGTTGGTTTGTGATCACGTTGATGTGCATGCTCAATGCGCATAGCATACTGTGTGTACTTATTATAATAATTTGGTTTTTAAAGGAATATTTTTGATAGCAAAATGTCTCAATGTTACAACAATGTCCTGGTGAAACATTTTACCATGCTCGTCACTGACAGCACCAACATTCGCAGTGGAGAAGTCTAAATGGGAATGCAGGAAATGAATCTTTAGTGATATATTGTACTTTGCAAACAAGAGAAAATCTGTAGATGCCGGAAATCCAAGCCACACACACAGGGTGCTGGAGGAATAGTTCCTCCAGCATTCTGTGTGGGTTGACATGTTGTATTTCATGGCTTCGTATGCTTGGGGCTTGTTGCCAACTAGCCACATGGAGCTTCATGCTTGGTGGTTGCCAAGAAAATTTTTAACAGCATACTTGAATGTCGTCCATGCAATTTTCCCTCCAGTCCTACTTGAAGCTCTTCGAATTGCCTGTCATTGATGACCTGTTTGATTTGTGGACCAACAATAATGCCTTCCTTAATCTTGGCATTAGTTATTTTGGGTAACAGCTGTCTGAAATATCGAAACCCTGCATGGGAATTTTTTGTGCCTGGTAACAGCAGTTTCCACCCTTGCAGTCTTGAACCCAGAAACTCTGCTTTTGCCTTTGACAAACCCAAGTAACCAACCAGGTCATTTAATTCAGATCGAGTTATCAGATGAGGCTCACTCGACATAAAGGGTTCAAAACCTGTATCAGTATCTTTTTCCATTCCTGAATTGTGTATCATGGCCTCTTCATTTGCCTCCTCTAGACTCCACGTCTTTGGTAGCTTCAGTCCTGGAAGACTATCGTCATATGGCACAGGTCTCATGGCTGAAGTTTGGGAAATTCAATGGTTTTGTTTTTGATTTTAGCAGAGAAACAGACATACTGGTCAGACGGAAGTAGCAGTCTGTCACAAGACTCTCCAGATCTCGCCATATCATCAGGACAGTGAATGGCATTGCCTTCTGAGTACCTCTGAGGAGCCCAGGCTTTGTCTCAGTTGACAATGTTACACCCAAAGTAGAGCTCATCGGCTTTCTTAATAAGAGTCATGCTCTGTCTTTGGGATTTAAGTGTATACTCATTATGTATGTATTTTTAAAAACTATATATAAAAAACAAAGTATCATATCTATTGCAACATTGGCGAAACATTTTGTATCACAAATACTCCTAAAAATTAATTTATTATAGTAAGTACACACAGCATGATGCACACAAAGAGCATGTGCATCAATGCGATTGCAAACCAATATATCTGTAAATGCAAAGCACAGAACAGTGTGAGCATGATGCTTTCATAGCCTTTCTAAAACATGTTCTCCCATACAGCATCCACCCTTCCTAAGCATGTTCAGGCATGCCTGGACAAGATAGAAAAATTTTCAGCTTACATTGTGGGCAACATTTTAATTGTCTTGAATTATGAATTGAAATAACAAATACAGGCAATTTCAAAAACATTGTGTGTGATAGGGAAATTTCATGGTGATTTCATGATCAACAGCCCAAAATCCATAAGATACACTCAAAAGTATTCAGGAAGTAAAACCTCTGTGGTCCAGTGCTTACTGTCCTTAGAGTCTCTCAAGGGAGTCTGGAATTTGTATTCCATTATTTTGCAGAAAACTTTAACTTGTAATTAGCACAAGATTAATCAGAAAAATACAATATAAATTGAAATTGGTGCATTTTATATAAAAGGATGCAGTCTCTTTCAGGCAAATATTGAAGGACAATTTCAATGTGTAAAGAAATTTATGAAACTGCTTTTGATTCTAAATTGTTTCTTAAAAAATTATTTTATCCAGCTGTATAGTGACTGGAAGAATAAAGAAGCTTGTTATTGGAAGTTCTTGAAAATGTTCTGTTCTAAAATTATTTGACCGTTCAGGTTTCAATTTTACAAGCATCTGCCATTCCCTGGTGAAGAAAATTCTTTCCACAGTGGTAAACAGGACAGAATCCAGGCAAAACAGAATCTTAATGCCACAGGTTATATTGACCTGATTAACTTAGTGTCACAAAAGGCCACTTCACAGCGGCTCCTACTGTAGCCATACACTTCCTGATTTTTATTAGTCTTTGTATAGTTGGAAGTTTGAATGTTGTATCCAGTTGGCTGAACTGTTGGATAGTTGAGCAACAAAAGAATTGTGGACTTGCATCCAAATGCAATGCACAAAAACAAAAACCCATGTGCAAGTAGAAAATCGCTAATTGCAGAACAACTCAATGGAAAGTTCCTATGCTCAGAAACACATCTGCAGTAAGAAAGTTCCCTCTTTGTCCTTGTCTCAATAATAAAAATGAAATTGGTTTCACAACCAATATCATCTATTTTTTTCTTGTTCTTCATTGATGTTCACTGAGTCAATGGGACCAAATTGAGGTCTAAAAGTTAAGAGCAAACTATTTATTAAACTTGAATTCTTGGCACAGAGAATAGAGCTGATTGTATAGATATCTCAAAACTGTGTTTTGCTATTGGGTTATATTTCTCAGTGCTGGAATAACAACCTATTTCTAGTAAGAATCTAGGGATTATTAGTCAGTGCAAAATCTACATAGACCACAAAGTAGAAAAGCTCTATAAGGATGTTTGCAATTCTCATCTAAACTACTCCTCACATTCAACCAGGCTTTTTTTTAAAATAAATTTCTGCTAAAATGGATGGCTTTAAACAATGTAGTCCACAATTCAAAGAGGAAATCTGAAGTGATAATAGGAAAGGGCTAATAAATCTTGAAGCTATTCACTCATCACTTACACCTGGAATATTAACGACCATATATTTTTAAAATTAGAGCCAATCAGTGTACTGAGGAAATCTACCACGTTCTACTTCTATTTCCAATATTGATTTGTTAGACCTCTTTTTTTTGTAACAAAAGTTATGAAGCAACTATCAATAAAAATGCCTGATTGTTTACTATTACATTCCTGAATTTCTTTTCACCTGTCTTAAAAAGCCTTGATTGTTGGGTGCTATTATTAACAAACACACTGGTTTGTTAATAATAGCAACCTAACCTTGCAGAGGTTCATCTTATACTGTACCGATACAGTGCCTTGAAAAAGTATTCAGCCCCCACAACTATTTTCACATTTTACTATCTCATTTTCTAAATTTAAAATATATTGAAGTATGATTTTTTTTGGAGCTGATCTACAAAACATTCTGTATCAGGTCAAATTTGGCAAAGGAAAAATTCCAAAACCTGTCAGCAATTTACTGAAAATTAAAAACAATAACCGAGAGGCTGAAAACCTATTTATTCCCTTTGTAGTTACTACCAACTTTCCTCAGTTGCAATATATTACCTTACCAATTCATCGCTGTAGAAAATTGGAGGATCACCAGTTTTCAGTTAATTCATAAGAATAGGTACCCCCTCTCTAAGGTCCAGCAGTATAGTAGATTTTCAACAGACCAAACCAAAATGAAAACAAAAGAGCATTCAAGACAAGTCTGGGAAACGATAATAGAGAAGCAAAACATGGGGAAGGCACGTCTGAAAGGCACTGAGCATACCTTGGAGCTCAGTGCAGTCCATCGTGAAAAAGTATGAAACCCAAGCCACAATGCCTAGGTCAGGCTGCCCCTCTAAACTTTAGTCACCAGACAGGAATGGCATTTGCAAGCAAGGCTATTGTGATGCCAACAGTCACCTCGAATGAGCTGCAGAAGTCGGTGGCTCTAACTGGAGGCAAGGTTCATGGGTTCACAATCTCCAAAGCCTAGCACAAGAAGGGTTTTTATGGAGAAGTGGCAAGGAAGAAAAAAGAAAGCATATCCTTGCCCATAAAACTTCTTAAAGTGTTACTTAAAAGATACTGTATAGATGTGGAAGAAGGTCTTGTGGTCAGATAAGGCTAAAGTGGAACTTTTTAGCCTCAACACTAAGCGGTATGTGTCGTGTAAATCTAATACTACACAGCAGCCAGGTAACGCCATCCCTACTGTAAAGTATGGTGGAGGCAGCATCATGCTATGGGGACTGGAAATCTGGTCAAGATTGATGGGAAAATGACTGTGTCTAAATACAGAGAGATCCTGAATAAAATAATGCTACCTGCCAGAAAGCTTAAATTGGGGAGAAAGTTAGTCTTTCAGCAAGACCATGACCCAAAGCGCACTTCCAGAGCAATCATGGAGTGCCTTCAAATGAATAAAATTGGTGTCCTTGAGTGACCCAATCAGAGTCCTGAGCTTAGCCCAATCAAACATCACTGGCAAGACCTCAAAATTGCTGTCAACCACCACTCCCCAACTAACCTGGCACAGCTTGAGCAAATTCGAAAGGAGGAATGGGCAAATCTTGTTCTATCACATCGTGCAAAGCTAATAGAATTTTATCCAAAAAGTCTATTGGCTGTTGCAACTGCAAGGTGGTTCAACTAATTACTAAGCAAAGGGGGATGAACACTTTTGAACTGATGACATTTCAGTTTTTGAAGTTTTAGTTTTTCATGCTTTACAATTCTCCATTTTTTGGGCTCTACTGTGAAAACAGGAGCATGTGATTCACAAATAAAAACGCTCAGTTAAATTGATCAAAATCCCTGGTTGTAAAACTCATGTGTGAACAAAGGGTTGGTGGCTGAATAACTTTACAAGGAACCATATACCCCTTCCTCCCAAACCAAACCTATATTAGTAATTAAAACAGAAGGCATTTAATACACAAGCACATTTATCTCAATACCTCTGTAAGTCCTTTTCTAAAAATTCATTAATCAATATGTTGGATAAAACCTTTCACTGCTGTTGGAAATGACAAGGATAAACAAAAAATAATGACTCCAGACTAAATATTTCACAATGTCAAATTTTTTGGTATCTTTCAACTTTAAAACTTTGTTCTGTAGCTTAGCGCCAATCCCTGTCTTATTCCCACTGCTTTGCTTCATTGGTGGTTGCTCAGAGCACACAAAGAAAGCTGGAATATATTTACATCAGAATGTCATGAAAAAATGATGGTTTAAAGTACTTAACAATGATCTAGATGGAAATAACTGTGTAATAGTCTAAGACAAACTTTTCATCTTAACATGGCCACTGTATTCTATCAAAGTGCATGTTGAGGGTTAAAGTTCTCATCATGTCCCACAATTCCTCCTGGTTCTCAGCAATACTCACCTATCTCCCTGGCCATCGCCAAGCCTTGTGGGTACGTAATGGGTGCCAACTTTTTATCCCTTAGCCTTTCAATGGTGTCTTTATCATCCCGCAGATCCAGCTTTGTTCCCACCAGGATTATTGGTGTGTTTGGACAATGATGTCGCACCTCTGGATACCACTGTGGAATTAAGGAAAATTTAGAGCTTTATATATATCAAACCCTTTTTCATACTGTTGTTTCTCTAAGCAACTCAACCTAAATGGTATTTTGTTATGCTTTTGATTCACACTCATTTGAGACGCTACCAAGATCTCAAATCTGTTTCCCACAAGGATCTTAAAGTATCTATTCCCTTGAACCACGGTTGTTTGGCGGTTAGCATGACACTATTACAGCTTGGTCGTTGGAGTCTAGAGTTCAATTCCAGTGTCATCTTTAAGGAGTCTGTAAATCCTCCTTACAGAATGCGTGGGTTTTCCCAGGGCATTCCAGTTTTCTCCCAAGACACAGCAGGTAGGTTAACTGGTCATTGTAAATTGTCCCGTGATTAGATTAGGGTTAAATATGGGTTATCAGGGTTGCTGGGGCAGCAGGGCTCGAAGGGCCAGAAAAGCTTACTCTCACTAAATAAATAATCCTCACTGACTGAATAAAAATTGAGTTGGGGAGGCAATGTGATGAGGTGTAGATATTTCAAACACAATGTTTATAAAACCAATCAAGAACGGTGTCAATCAAGCACTGTCGTTACCTAAACCAAAGACTAAAATGGAACATGCACAATGAAGCCAAGCTTAAGAGGAACAGTGTGGAAAAGCTGTGAAATGAGATCCCCCAACTCCTCCAAGACTCAAAAACCTGATACAAAAAAATCAAATAACACTAACTAGGACAGGTCAGATGGCTTCTCTAAATTTCTGGCAGAAATCTAGCTCTTCTAGATGGACAACTAGCAGTGACTGAAAAAAAAAATGGAGGACGACATTAGATTCTTCGAGTAGTTTAAAAAGTTGTGGGCCAATGGACTTTTACTGTATTATGTATTGTTATTCTATATTGCCTTCTCTCAAAAGGCATTTGATAAGCTACCCCATGCAAGACTTATTGAGAAAGTAAGGAGGCATGAGATCCAAGGGGACATTGCTTTGTGGATCCAGAACTGGCTTGCCCACAGAAGGCAAAGTGTGGTTGTAGACGGGTCATATTCTGCATGGAAATCAGTGACCAGTGGTGTGCCTCAGGGATCTGTTCTGGGACCCTTACTCTTTGTGATTTTTATAAATGACCTGGATGAGAAAGCAGAGGGATGGGTTAGCAAGTTTGCTGATGACACAAAGGTTGGAGGTGTTGTGGATAGTGTGGAGGGCTGTCAGAGGTTACAGCAGAACGTTGATAGGATGCAAAACTGGGTTGAGAAGTGGCAGATGGAGTTCAACCCAGATAAGTGTGAAGTGGTTCATTTTAGTAGGTCAAATATGATGACAGTATTAATGGTAAACTCTTGGCAGTGTGGAGGATCAGAGGGATCTTGGTTTCCGAGTCCATAGGACGCTCAAAGCAGCTGCGCAGGTTAACTCTGTGGTTAAGAAGGCATACGGTGTATTGGCCTCCATCAATCGTGGAATTGAATTTAGGAGCCAAGAAGTAATGTTCCAGCTATATAGAACCCTGGTCAGATCCCACTTGGAGTACTGTGCTCAGTTCTGGTTGCCTCATCACAGGAAGTATCTGGAAACCATAGAAAGGGTGTAGAGGAGAGTTACAAGGATGTTGCTTGGATCGGGAAGCATGCCTTATGAGAATAGGTTGAGTGAACTCGGCCTCTTCTCCTTGGAGCAACAGAGGATGGGGGTGATCTGATAAAGGTGTATATGATCATGAGAGGCATTCATCATGTGGATAGTCAGAGGCTTTTTCCCAGGGCTGAAATAGTTGCCACAAGAGGACACAGGTTTAAGGTGCTGGGGAGTAGGTACAGAGGAGATGTCAGGGGTAAGTTTTTTTTTTACTCAGAGAGTGGTGAGTGCGTGGAATGGGCTGCCAGCAATGGTGGTGGAGGTGGATGCGATAGGGTACTTTAAGAGACTTTTGGATAGGTACATGGAGCTTAGAAAAATAGAGGGCTATGGGTAAGCCTAGTAATTTCTAAGGTTGGGACATGTTCGGCACAACTTTGTGGGCTGAAGGGCCTGTATTGTGCTGTAGGTTTTCTATGTTTCTAAAAGATGTTAACTGATTAGGTACTTACACCACTTTTTATTTTGTTTCTGAAAGGCTTCTATTTTTCTTTTTAAGTAACTGGATGGATAAGGGTACATGCTCAAAAGGTTACATCTGCAAGGAAGACTTGCATTACTCCTAATATTCCTGTGCCAGAAGTCAAGACAGCCTGCTATTTAATCAAGCCAGCAAAATATTGTGCTCCCAACTGGTGATGCACTTACTTCAAATCTCAACCAATGTAACAAAGGCCAAGATAAAAATGCATTTCCTCTCCGTTGGGTGGGGGAGGTAATCTCCACAACCACTCACCTGAATACCATCTTGGTTAAGGCATAATGCATCGGCACGCGGAAAACATACCTTAATTATGAAAAGTGTACATGTGTTGGAAAAGAAAGCATATACATTATACATACTGTACTACCAGTAATAAGCTACTGCAAAAGAAAAGTAGAAAGGAAACCAAGGGTTATGTGCCCACAACCACCATCACCTCCATAATCCCTCACAAACTGAGAATCTAGGTAAGCCTGCATCGTTAAAAGGTCCTTTACCTACAAAGTTACTTCAAGTGCCAGCTTTATTTTGAGTAAACAATTCAGAAAGTGAACATTACCTTTGCTCTGACATTTTCAAAGGATGCTGGACTCACGAGTGAAAAGCAGATCAAAAATACATCCTATTAACAAAAAGGAGAGCAAAGAAAACAGAGGGAAAAATGTTATTTAATCCCACAAAGAACTTACTCTCATACCTGGATCTCTGAACAACTGTTATTAATCAAATTGATACTGATGCTAAAGTCATTAGATGTTATTAAAAAGATGATTTTTAAAAAGGGACATCACTATGGAAGTCATTGAAAAACTGATCAAATTTATACAGGGCAGGTCCAATGCTATAACTGGGCTACTTCTACACAAATTAAATGTTATGGGAAGAGATCGCAGACGCAGCCAATAAATACTTTTGTACAAATAAAATCCTCTGGGAGTGAATAAAAAGCAATGCACACAATATCTAGACTTTCAAAAGACTTGTATCTACTTAACAGATGAGTAAGTACATAGGTATATAATATAATTAATACACGAGAAAAGGGGAGGGTACAATTAATACCAAAGGACTGCCTCAAAATATAGAATTCTAATAAACCCACTGAATGATAATGTTACTGGAAAATTAACCAGTAATACAATCTGAATTCCCAATGCACCATTAATAGAGAAGTGACACATTTTCATAAGACAATGAAGTTAAACTCCTTGGAAACTAATTATATAAGAGTGCAGAATCAGGGGATACAAATCCAAAATTAGTAAATTAGTACAGATTCAGACTAACAAAGTGTAAAGAAGAAGCAATACTTAGGAGTTATTTCCCAGGGTTAAATGTGAAGAACTTTAGACTACTAGTAGTCGCCGCTCTTCAAACGATTTTAATGCAAGTGCAATAAACAAAGATTAATCAGAATCAAAAAAGGTTTTTGCCTATTTCAAAAGTCCAGGAAAAAAACTGGGGCTCTTTTCCTTAAATGGTGTGTGCTTCAATTGTGAGTGGCCTTTAAGAATTTGGGAAGTGTAGATGTGGGGAAGGATGAAATAGGACTCATAAATATGTCATTATAACCATCTCGTATTAACAGTAGACAGTGTTATTTGGACAATTAAGGAGGATTTATAATATCCAAAGTCCGGAATAGAAAGTGTGTTTGCAAAGAAAGGCACCATACCGTCTGTGGGTAGGAGAGGGGTCGGAGTCGATCATAATCTTCCTGACCTGCTGTGTCCCAAAGTCCCAGGTTCACTGGCTTCCCATCTACCATAACATTAGCTGAATAGTTGTCAAATCTGCAAAAATTAAGGCATTAGAATTCAAAATATGAACAGGTTTGGCATTATTGAGAAAGAATACTACAATGAATACTTACACTGTTGGGATATATTCTCCAGGAAATGCATTGGTGGTATAGCTGATGAGTAGGCATGTTTTACCTACAGCACTGTAAAATAAGAAAGACGCTGCTTTTAGTTAAAGTGTTTAAATACATGTGCCAATAATTTGTAATGCATAAACATCTCAAACATAAAAACTCAAAATTCAACCTGTCATCTTAGTAACCAATTGAATAGGCTACCTGCATCAAATCATCCTGCTCATTTTGAGATGGTGGTCTTGTGCATCTACTACTTGTATTTCAATGCTACAGCACTAAATTCACAGCTTACACTTACAGCATTGAACATACAATATACAGTTGAGTCAGACACTAATGTCCAGAATCAGGTTTATTATCACCGGCATGTGACGTGAAATTTGTTAACTTAGCAGCAGTTCAATACAATACATAATATAGAAGAAAAAATAATAAAATACATAAGTAAATCAATTACAGTACAGTCGGCTCTCCTTATCTGCGAGTTCTGCATGCGCGAATTCAACCAACCGTGAATCGAGAAAACCCAGAAGTGCTCTTCCAGCACTTGTTGTTCGAGCATGTATATACTTTTTTTATTCTTGTCATTATTCCCTAAGCAATGCAGTATAAAAACTAGTTTACATAGCATTTACACTGTATTAGGTATTATAAGTAATCTAGAGATGATTTAAAGTATACGGGAAGATGCGCATAGGTTATTGTGGATCGGGATCGAAAAAAATGGTAAGTTCTCTTACTAAGTAAGTCGGAACAGGTACATCTGGTATTATTTAGTGTCAGTTAGTCAAGTGCTTGTCTTAGTATATATTTTGCCTTTCTATGTATATAAAACACTTAAGAACATATGTTTCAGCGCCAGGCTCGGGAACGGAAGCTCCTGAGTTCGATCCAGTAACATATCGCTCCTGAGCGCGCTCTCCATCCGTGGCAGGTTGATGTGGAGGATCAAACACCCAAAACCCAATAAATAAACCACTGTGTTGCTTAGTAATAATTGTAGCTTTCATCGGAGCAGGGCCTTTTTCACTTTATCCTTTAAAATAGTTCCAAACGTTGACCCACTGTAGCCTAACACTTTTCCAATGACCGATGGTGTTTCACCTCTTTCCGATCACTTTATTATTTCCACTTTATTTTCATTCGTGACTGTGGTTATTTTCGTGAACAGAAACACTGCAGATTCAGAGCTCCGCCGCCGGGTCCTAATGTCCACCACACAGAGACAAGATAAATAAGTTCTGGGGTTCCGCTGGGTCCTAAGGTCCACCGCATTGAGACAGGTTGAATAAGGGATTTGAGCATCCGCACTTTCTGGTATCCACGAGGGGCCCCGGAACCAATCCCTCATGGATAAGGAGGGCCAGATGTTATGTATATTGAATAAATTAAAAATCATGCAAAAATCAGAAATTCTGTATATTAAAAAAAGTGAGGTAGTGTTCAAGGGTTCAATGTCCATTTAGGAATTGGATGGTAGGGGGAAGAAGCTGTTCCTGAATCGCTGAGTGTGTACCTTCTGGCTTCTGTACCTCCTACCTGATAGTAACAGTTAAAAAAAGGTCATGCCCTGGGTGCTGGAAGTCCTTAATAATGGACACTGCCTTTCTGAGACACCACTCTCTGAAGATGTCCTGGGTACTTTGTAGGTTAGTACCCAAGGTGGAGCTGACTAGATTTACAACCTTCTGCAGCTTCTTTTGGTCCTGTGCAGTAGCTCCCTCATACCAGACAGTGATGCAGCCTGTCAGAATGCTCTCCACGGTACATCTATAAAAGTTTTTGAGTGTATTTGTTGACATGCCAAATCTTTTCAAACTCCTAATGAAGTATAGCCACTGTCTTGCTTTCTTTACAACTATATCGATATGTTGGGACCAGGTTAGATCCTCAGAGATCTTGACACCCAGGAACTTGAAACTGCTCACTCTCTCCACTTCTGATCCCTCTATGAGGATTGGTATGTGTTCTTTCTTCTTACCCTTCCTGAAGTCCACAATCAGCTCTTTCATCTTACTGACATTGAGTGCCAGGTTGTTGCTGTGACACCATTCCACTAGTTGGCTTATCTCACTCCTGTATGCCCTGTTGGCACCACCTGAGATTCTACTAAAGATTGTTGTATCGTCAACAAGTTTATAGATGGTATTTGAGCTATGCCTAGCCGCACAGTCATGTGTATATGGAGAGTAGAACAGTGGGCTAAGCACATACCCCTGAGGTGCGCCAGTGTTGATCATCAGCGAGGAGGATATGTTATCACCGATCTGCACAGACTGTGGTCTTCCAGCTAGGAAGTTAAGGATCCAATTACAGAGGGAGGTACAAAGGCCTAGGTTCTGCAATTTCTCAATCAGGATTGTGGGAATGATGGTATTAAATGCTGAGCTATAGTCGATGAACAGCATCCCAACATGGGTGTTTGTGTTTTCCAGGAGAGCCATTGAGATTGCGTCTGCTGTTGACCCATTGTGGCGATAGGCAAATTGCAATGGGTCCAGGTCCTTGCTGAGGCAGGAGTTCAGTCTTGTCATGACCAATCTCTCAAAGCATTTCATCACTGTCGATGTGAGTGCTACTGGGCGACAGTCATTTAGGCAGCTCACATTCTTCTTCTTAGGCACTGGTATAATTGTTACCTTTTTGAAGCAAGTGGGAACTTGTGCCCATAGCAGTGAGAGGCTGAAATTTTGTGATTAATATGAATCTATAGTTTGAATTCCCACTGCACTCTCCAAACACACCAGTGTTCTGGTGCGTTGAAGCAGGTTTACAGGTTTCCAACATGTATAAAAAGCACAATCTTTCCAGTCAAACTGAATTTAGCATACCATTTAGTAACAACTGCATTTCCAACTATTAACATGTCATTAGCGTTTAGGAAGTGAGCATCCAGTTATCGTCACTGGATGAATTATTGAAACTTGTTAATCATATTTACCAGAACCATAGCAGTCCAAAGTAGCCAAGCAATGTGTCTAACTTAGAATTCAAAATTAGTCCTGCTGGAACTCAAAAAGATAAAGGGGCTATGGAATGCATCATAGCTCTGAAGAAAGCAATGCAAGCTTCTTTACAAAAACATTGAACTTTAGATTTACAACTCAGCATATAGATGAAGACAATCTATACAAAAAGAATGTTTGTTATCCGGAGCCTGACTTTAAACATACATATTGTTTTGGGCAATAATACTTGGGAGTTACAAGCAGAAATGCAATCTAGAAGAAAAATACTGTAGATGTTGAAAATCTGAAATCAAAACACAATGCTAGAACCATCTTCATGGGTAGAAACAGAGTTAATACTTTAGGTAAATTATCTTTAAGAATGCAGAAAAATCAGGAATGAAACAAGTCTTATACTGAAGAGAAAGAGGCAGAAAGGAAAGGGAGGGATAAAGGAGGAACTGGGTTGTGCTGGTAGAGTAGAAGAGCAGTAGATTAAAACAGGGTGGAAACCAGGAGAGGTTGAGTGAGATTTGGCAGTGACACCGATTGAACGAAGGTTTGAAAGGTATGTCTGGACATGCGTAAATAGGAGCTGAACATAATATGAAATGTGAGAGGATGGTATATTGTAGTATAGATAGTATAGTAGTGGGAACAGGTGGATATTTGATGGACAGCATGAACATGATGGGATGAGTAACCCATTTCTGTACTGTGCAATTGAATAAGGACGATAAAACAAGTGCTGGAAATGAGGTACAGGTCAGATGGCCAATTATCTGAAATAACGTTTGATGTGAAGTCCTGAAGGTGACCATGTCAGTTGGAAGAGGAGGTGCTGTCTCTCCATCTTACATTGGGCTAACTTGGAACAGTGCAGGAGATCAGAGGCAGAAGTCACAATGTGAATGTTTGGAGAATGAAGGTAACAGGCAACTGGAAGCTCAAGATCACCTCTAAGTTCTGAGTTCCGCGACGTGCTTGCTGTTTGTATTTTGTCTCTCACATCACTAGCACCAAATGCCATACACCAAACAGAAAAGGAAAATCACTTGCAAAGCGTGTTTAGGCCCTGGAAACAGGACAGAAGGTTACGGACTTCAGTTCTCACACTGAGACGTGTTTATGTCGCAAAGATGTTTGTTTTGCTCAGTCCCATTCTTAGTGATGTCCGGTTGTTCGTAATGCTGTGAACGACTGATAGACACACTCTGAACTGATCAGATGCGATGCTAGAGAACTGCTCAGTAAGCAGCTGCACTGATGCCAAATTTCCTTCGGCGCAGTTTGTGTGAAAATAAGAAATCACAAGAAAGGTAACCGTAGGCACCCTTCATAAACTGGATGTGGCTAGTGGTTGTAATGGGAAATGTAATGGGATGTGTATCTGTAAGACTAGCACAGCCCCGCTATATCTAGGAACCTGGTGGTTAGCATAATGCTTCACAGTATGAGTGACCCATGTTCAATTCCTTCTACTGCCTGTAAGGAATGTGTATGTTCTTCCCCACAATCGCATCGGTTTCCTCCCTCAGTCCAAGGACCCACCAGCTGGTAGGTTAATTGGACATTGTAAACTGTTCCATGATTAGGCTGGGATTAAATCAGGAGATCGCTGGGCATTGAGGCTTGAAGCGCTGAAAGGACACATTCCGCATTGTATCTCAATAAAATATAATAAATGCCAAGTGCCTGAAATGCTGCGTCCAACAACAGATTTTTAAATGGCATCCAGAGGTGTTTGTCCTGGGATTCCCCAGCACTGTGCTAGGGGAATCCTATGCTAACTAGGTAAGATCAGATCAGAATATGATTTCTAAACCAGAGGATGAGAAGGAATAAAGAACAAATTCAGTTACTTCAGTTTATTTTAATTATTTTGATTAGTGTACTAATGATTTAAAATATTAAAATATATAAAGAACAAGTAAATCTCTGTATATCAGGCATATCATCTTTTTAATAAAGCATAACAGACTTTGCCAGGAAGCAAACTCAACCCTTTATGTGTACATTGTCAGAAAACCCAGGGCCAGAGCTAAGAGGCACATTGGTTACTGCTGATACCTCAACATCTGACTGTAGATCTAGGAGACAGGACTTACATATAGGCAAATGAACGAGCTAGAGCGTGTGCATGTGAATACTTGTACACATACGGAAGGGAGAAAAGATGATATAAAATGCAAGCTCCAGATGTAATCCACATATATGAATGCATGCATTTATTATCTTAATTAACAATGAGATAAGTGACTGGATTGCTTTTTAAACTACTGTTAATTGGTGATAAACATACTGACGAGGACAAAACAATTTCCTGTTTTGACTATTGAATGGGATTGTTTATACCCACCCAAGTGGGAACATGGAGCCTCTATTCGCTTTCGAAGGTTTAAATTAAAACAAAGCCTGACCACATAATTTTAAATGGGGCAAATTGCCTGGAAAACTCTAACCCAATCGCCATCATCCCTTTACCCCACAGTTTTACCTTTACACTGGTGAAAATAAAGGTCAATATTTATTGATAATCTTAGTGTGCCCGCTTCGACATGTTCTATAGAGGTGTGGTGGAGAATATATTGCATCCTGGTATGGAAACACCTATACCCTTGAGCAGAAGAACCTGCAAAAAAAAAACCCTCCCCACCAGTAAGCACTGTCACAGGACAAAGCATCCATCATCAAGGGTCCCCACCATCCAAGACGTGCTCCCTCCTTGCTGCTGCCATCAGGAGTCACATCACCAGATTCAAGGTCAGTTATTACCCCTCAACCATCAGGCGCTTGAACCAGAGGGATAACTTCACTCAGCTGCATTTGCCCCATCACTGAACTGCTCGCACAACCCATAGACTCACTTTCAAGGACTCCTCATCTCATGTTCTCAATATTTATTGCATGTTTATTATTATTTTTTTCATTCTTTTAGTATTCGCAGTTTTTCTTCTGCACATCCTGTTGTTTGTCCACCCTGTTGGATGCCGTCTTTCATTGACTCTATTGCATTTCTTGTATTTACTGTGAATGCCTGCAATAAAATAAATTTAGGGTTGTATGAACGGTACGTATTTTGCTAATAAATGTACTTTTAACTTTGAACCTACTTTGTGTGGGGCAAATGACAGGCAGGCTTTATTTTAATTTTTCAAACCCAGGAAAACTCACTCCCTTACCCCTAATAAAGAATTTACAGCAATTTTCCAATCCAACAACTCTGGATAATCAATCAGGTTTTAAACCACATAACTTAAAGCATATGGATAATTTTCTTGAACTCAGAGGAAAATGGTCACAGAATGTGACACTGAGCTGTACAGTGGAATCTCAACAAATCATTCCACAGCTGTGGCAGGTAGATAAGATTAGAGCCAAATGACCCACTAATGAAAAGAACAAGCTAACTAGCTGAAAACCTCTCCTTAAATATAAACACACACACACACACACACACAAACTAGTGCATTTCTCTTGTTCAACACATTCAGGCTACCTCCACACTACACCAGATAAATCTGTAGTCAAAGCCTTCTCTCTTCGTTTTGACCCTCTGTCCACACTAAAACGGTGTTTTCCTCCACTAAAAACAGAGCTTTTCTAAAAAGCTCTCCAGAGCGTGTAATTTTGAAAACGCCGGATTGGCCGGAGCAGTGTGGACGGGGTAACCAGAGAAATCTGAAAACACTGTCATGACTTGCTGGAACAGATTGTGACAGAAGCGCTTTCTTGAACGCAACCTAACAATTTCAGAACAGACGGCAACGAGACTGAAGCCAGAAGAGTTAGAAATGTACTCACCAAATATTTTGACCCATAACTTACCGAATAAATAAGTATACTCACTTTGCGGTTTTCTGTCCTTGCTCGTATGGTGGTTTACCTATTTATGCAAGTACTTCTCTGACAATAGATGTGTAACAGCCTAATGTAACATTGTATGGAAATACAATATAGCACTGATGCAGACATGTTTTGTACATTTAACAAGGGGCTTTATTAATGCAACAGAGCTGGTCAATTTGTCAATGCTCATCGTCAGCCGGGTCATACTGTCCGTGAACTCCGTCGGTTGCCTCCATACACTCCAGTATTTGTTTTTTTTAGTTTTAAGTCCTCCTGCATGAGAGCCAACAGCTGTCCGCCGCTCAAGTTTTTCTAGTCTGTAACTGAACAAACACGCATCAACTCTTTCACGGCGGGATTCCACACCAAACATGCCGCTTGTTTTCGGTAGATGTGTCCTGCGCATGTGCAGTAGGAGGAGATTTGCTGAAATATCCATTTCAATGTGGACAAAGATATTTTCAGGAACACCTGGTGTGGATGCCTATCGTTTTTACGCAAAACCGGCGTTTTCAAAATTATCCGGTCTAGTGTGGACATAACCCCAGAGTAGGCCAAGGCTGTGACCAACTATGGTTGTTGAGAGACTATACTCAAATGCTGTACACATGCTCACCATTTGAAGAGCAGATTAAATACAACACCAATTGTCCTGTCATCTGCTGGATCAGCAGCCATGAAGAATCAAGTCCCTTACCCTTCTTGCCAGCTTCTTTTAGACTCAGTGCGGGACTGTCGGATTAGGTTTAAATAGAGCTCTTTTTATTTATTGAGGTACAGCGCAGAATAGGCCCTTTGAGCCGTGCTGCCCAGCAATCTCCCGATTTAATCCTAGCCTAATCATGGGACAATTTACAGCAACCAACTAACCTACCGGAGCACCTGGAGGAAACCCACGCAGTCATGGGGAGAACGTACAACCCCCTTACAGGTCAGCAGTGGGAATTAAATCCACGCCAGTGGTACTGTAAAGTGTTGTGCTAACCACTATGCTACCGTGCTACCCAGACAATGTTTTAGGTTAATAATCAAGGGAATTGCATTAATTGCTCCAAATCCACACTACCCAAGAATCAATAAAGGCAAAACACTTTCATCTTACCATACTGAACTGGTTTTACACAACACTGAGGTTAAAGGGCAATATTCCAATCATTGACCTACTTAAATTCAAATCTGAAAAGATTGCCTACTTAATTAATTTTGCAGATTGTGTAAAATGGCAAGAGTTTGTCACTGATAACATTGGATACATTGAAACAGTGTGTAAATGGGGTGTATACTGCATAGGTGACAACTATTTGCAAGCTTTAGCATTTTAAATACATTGTTGCTAGTAAGACAATAGGAAACAGTAGCCAAGCTACTTCATGCAGAGTCTGGTCAAACTGTGATGAATCTATAGAATTGGCCTTGTACACAATACAAATTTTTTACTCTGCACTCCAATACCAGAACAAATATAATTTTCTTGTTTCTTTAAAAATAAGCTCCTATAATTTGTCAATCAGAATATTACTGACTAAATGCAGAATGTAATATCAGAGAGTGTTTTGTAGCTTTTGAAACACAAATCAAATAATTTGTTGCATCTTGTAAGTACAGCTTTCAACGATAATACTGCTAATGCATATATCAGAATGTGACAGCAAATTACTAAACAATAAAATAAAGGAAATAACTGGGTCAAAACCCATTTAAAAAGGAAAGTGGGGAGTGGCACTTGTAATAGGCAAGTGTTTCAAGTTATTCATACAATGCGGAACTGTTCAAGTGACACTTCTGTCCCATTATTGTAACACAAAATTTAGAACATGGTAAGGGGGCATAATGAAGGGGGGGAGGCAGAAATTGAACTATTGTTGTTGATTGTACAGATAATTTTGTAAAGAAATGCTCGCCAAAATGTAAAATATAGCATTGCTATTCACATCAATTTCCTGCAGAAATATTTTCGTCAGAAAGATCCTGTTATTTTCTTAACCCAGTTAGCAAGACAATGCATTTTGGTCTTATACTACAAAATTAATTCTGCAGTTCTATATAGTCCACATTTAAAATCAAAATTTTACAAAGACCTCAAGTAAAACATTTTAGACGACCTGCTCATCGTGTAGGGATTTTACACCCCTCGATAGTGCAAAATGTCAGCCACTTAAATGTTGCTAAGTAACCAAAAGCCCCAATTCTTTGTCAGAAAACTACATCATCTGTTAGCGAAGATAGCGCATTCCAAGCAGAGCCCAGTATCTCACACGACTCTCAGACTCCTCATTGGTTAGTGATGATGTAATGAAGAAAAGGAGGAAACCTGCATACATATAGAAAACTAAAATGCATTTCACCAGCTGTATCACCAGTTCTAATGCAGTAGTTAAGGGTGTGCTTTGAACAGTTAAATTATATCTTTGATAGCTCATCAAGCAGAGCATCATTTTTAAAATATACATGCACAACAGGATTGAAAAATTTCCTTTCTAGCCAGCCAATGACACAGATAGTGAGCTAATATGTAGACATACAATAACTCACAATATGAACTTGAACAGTTTACAATGACATTCTTTTATTACTAGGCTATGGTTTTATAGGTATTAACAGTCTCCAGAGCTTCATCCATAGAAATTCTCCATGCACCAGTCCAATCACTTGGGGCTGAGAAGGCATTCAATCAAACTGACATCATTCCTCAAGCAACAATTCCATACAAACAAAATCATGTCACTGGTTACTGATCAAAAGAACAAATTCTGACAATCTTTTTCTGGGAACAAACTTACTACCTTTATTGAGATCTTACAACTTCACCTCTTTCTATCCATGTCAATCTTTTAACAACCACACTTTTATCTTCTTAATACATAAAGTCACTTTACCAAATTACACATATGGAGGGGAATAAACAGTTTGTTAAGACTGGAAAGGAAGGGAGCAAAAGCCAGTTTAAGAAGGTGGGGGAAGGGAAAGGAGTACACGCTGGCAGGTGAAAGATGAGACCAGGTGAGAGTGGTAAAAGTAGGTGGATGGGATGGAGTAACAAGCCCCTCCCCCACCTAGCCACCATCCTCATCTCATTCACCCATTTCATCCACCCTCTCCCTCCCACGTCACCTGTTCTCACCCATCACTTGCCAGCTTGTACTCCTTCCCCTGCTCCCACCTTCCTGATGAAGGATCCGAAACATCGACAAGTTTATTCCCCTCCATAGATGCTGGTTGAGTATATTCAGCATTGTGTATGTTCCTCAAGATTTCCAGCATCGGTAGCATCTTGGGGTTACCAAATTCAGAGTCAGAATCAGGTTTATCACCGGTATGTCATAGGACATGGACAGAGAACATCGAAATCTACAGCACATTACAGGCCCTTCATCCACAATGTTGTGCTGACAATGTAACCTACTCCAAAAACTGCCTAGAATTTCCCTAGCACATAGCTCTCTATTTTTCTAAGCTCCACGTACTTATCTAAGACGCTCTTAAAAGTCTCTATTGTATCCGCTTCCACCACTGCCGCCGACAGTGCATTCCACGCATACACCACTGTGTGGAAAAACTTACCCCTGACATCCCCTCAGTACCCAATTCTAAGCACCTTAAAACGATACCCCCTTTTGTTAGCCTTTTCAGCGCTGGGAAAAAGCCTCTGGTTATCCACACAGTCAATGCCTCTTATCATCTTATACACCTCTATCAGGTCACCTCTCATCCTCCGTCACTCCAAAGAGAGAAGGCCAAGTACACTCAATCTATTCTCATATGGTATGCCCTCCCATCCAGGTAACATCCTTGTAAATCTCCTCTGCCCTCGCTCTATAGTGTTGTGAAATTAGATACATTATTTGCACCACTGACAATGTCAATCAATAAATCAAAATGGATTGTGTACTTTGTCATTTTGATCTTTGCATAAAACATTTCCCTTTAACATGAAGAGTTGGTGAATATAAATGCTGGTTTTACTATAGCAAACAGGTACAATGTAGAAACATTTTGGAAAGTTACATCTCGGACAGTCGCCTATCCCAGAATCACAGTCAGTACCACACAGCCCAGTAGTGCAAGCCTTGCTGACTGATCAAGTGACTTCGAGTCTGAGATTGTTCTATTCTACTCCCAAATGCAGTAGGAAATGTGGCACTGTTAAAACAGCACAAAGTAGTAAAAAAATAAGCAAGCAGTAGCTGGGAAGCAAAACATTTAAATTAATTATTAATTCATGAATTATGGCAACATAATGTGAAAACTAAAAACGGTTATGAAGTACCCTGGTTTTTGAGCAGTACAATGTACAATTTTGTACAATGCCTTGTGGCTCAAGGCAAGGACACAGCAGGCAAACTGTAAAATAAAATTTAATTTAGTATTGAGCTGATCACAGTAACACATAAACCACGTAAGGCTGATTACTGAGAGGTCAATGCAAGGCTCATGAGCTAGTGAATGGAATCAGATCAATCAGCCACTGATCAGATCTGATAGAAATTCAATTTTTTAAATAACATGCTGACATTTGCAGGAGATGACCTCCATCCAGGTCCGTGCAACCATCAACAAGCATTAGATGCAAAGGGTCCAACAGATGCTATTCCTTTGTAGTTCTGGAATTAAATCTCTGAAGCCCGTTGCCTGGTGCTTTGAACATCATAGAAGGACTCAAACAGTGAGTTGTGGTAAATGATAATTTGGCAGACTGGTAGATAATACTCCGAAAGATCTGTGCTAGGACAGATATTTTATGCAAATATTTCTTATGTTGGAATACAGAGGCGAATCCTGAAATCGACCATGGCAAATAATGGGATGAAACCAACGAACCAGAACACCAATTGCCTAATGACTGTGCATGCAAGTGGCAGATAAAATTCAGTAGAAAAATGCAAAGTCCTTAATGGGATGTTGGAATACTGTATTCATGAGCTATTGGTGTTCACCTGTGGATGGCTCTTTGAAAGTGGCAGGACATACTGGGGTGGCATGGTAGTATAGTGGTTAGCAGAACACTTCACAGTACGGGCGACCTGCTTAAGGAGTTTGCACATTCTCCCTGTGGGTTTCCTCACTCAGTCCAAAGACGTTCCGGTTGGTAGGTTAGTTAGTCATTGTAAATTGTCCCGTGATTAGGCTCAGATTAAATTGAGGATTGCTATGCAACGTTGTTCAAAGGGCCGGAAAGGCCTAGGTCAATAAATAGAGCAAATAGACCACATGCTTCATAAATAGAAGTGCTATGTACAGTAATAGTGAGATTATTTACAAACTTTATAAACCTCAATCACATCTAGATTACTGCAACCATTTCTGGTTGCCACCCATTAAGAAATGATTTTAAGGCTCTCAAGAGGGTACAGAGATTTAAAAGAATGGTTCCAGGGCATGAAGGATTTTAACCCAATGTTTAGATGAGAGAAGCTGGATTTGTTCTTCCAGCAAAGGTTGAGGGGAGATGTTGTAAATGTGGACAAATTTTTAGCAGTTTCGATAAGACAGACAGAGGGCAATTCTCTTTAGCTGATAGTACAAAGATTTAATATTTTAGACAACTGGTATTAGTAGGAGTATGACGGGGAGCTTGATGGAGGTGGGAATGAAATACAAGATTTTCATTTAAATGCAATGAGCAGAAATAACCTGAAACTTATGGTCTTTGAGAGTGGTAGAGGAGCGATGACCAATCACTTCAAAAGGAATAGGGATAGGCTTTAAATAAAATAAATTTACTGGAATAAAGCCAGAGCAGGAAATATTATTTGACTGTATTGTTCAAGAGAGCTGGCCAAAAATCATGTGTGTCAATTGGCCTCTTGGGGTGAGTCACTCTATGACTCAGATAATTTGATTGGAAATTCCTCTTACCCTGTTGAAGATCTAACATACTTATAAATTCTTCACCAGCAGTGGTGGCATACAATAGCACTTTGAATGGCTTCAGTGAACCATAACTTGCACAGTTATAAAATAGCTGGAGTCTAATCAATCATGGCCAGCACCTTTTGCCCACTACTGTCTTTAATCTTACAAAAGGTAAAAATAAGGTGCATTAGTCCTAAAATGGAGATCTTAATCAACCATCAGGGAAAGCTTCACACAGCAACAATCCAATTGCCCCATGGTTTGGTAAAATGAACAGTGGTCCATATCGGTTGCTGCAGGGTCTGCAAGTAATCTACTCAGAGAACATGCACGTTGATATCAGTAGCAGAGAATATTTTCATAACAATTACTTATGCAGATGACTATTTGATAATTTGTGAAGCAATTCAATTGACAAATCATAATGAAGTTTCTACAATCAAAATGTGAGCTTATCTTCAAAGGCCAGCAGATTACTGCCCGCAGTGATTCTGCAGATGCCAGACATCCAGAGTAACACTCACAAAATGCTGCAGAAATTCAGCAAGTCAGGCAGTATCTAGGGAGAGGAATAAAGAGTCAATGTTTTGGGCCAAGACCCTTTATCAGGACTTGAAGGGACTCAGCCTGAAACACTGGCTCTTCATTCCTCTCCACAGATGCCAGATCATATTTTCTGCTTGTATTTCTGAACTCCAGTACTCCCAGTAATTCTCTTGCCACATTATACCTGATAGCTGGTGTACTTCCCAAAGCTCTGTTAATTGACAGTACAATAAGCCCCAAAATTTGGAACATATCCCATTTGTATCATCACTCAAATATGCCCACAAGACATTTAGTTTCTGCCTTGTGAAATTTACATACTGCTAGTCAGATTGTAAAGTTGCATAGCTCTGAGGGCTACCAAGGGACATAAAATGCTAATTTATATTAAAGCAATCACTCCCTTACAAACATTCAAAATGACGTAGATGTACCTTAAAAAAGCAGACTAATATGACATCCTGGTTCATAGATTGATGGTATATAATATGTGGAACATGATCACTCAAGAGATTATATTCCATACATTACAGAACACATGCATTTTATATACAATACAAGGAAATAAGGATCTGGAATGGATTACAATTCTCTAATAATTTTCTAACACAGGATTAAATGCTTTGTGAAACATTCATCATGTAAAATCACATGACATATCATCTCAGAGAATATAAAAAAATTTATTTTCAATGTTTTTAAATGTAGGTTTTAAAAACTGGGTTTGCCTGAAATTGAATGTTATCTAGCAGCATTAAACCTCATAAACTACTCAAATTTCCAATGAGGGCAAAAATTGAGGTATCACATTTGGACAAAGACTTGCAAATTTCTACAGATGGAGAACATTCACCAAGGTATAGGAGTCTGAAAAACCACACTCAACATTTTTGGAACATCGTCTTCCCCCTCCGTCATCAAAATCCTGAATGGTCCATGAAAACTACCTCACTATTTCTGTTACACAATTTAGTTCTAATAACTCACTGTAATTTCTGTATCTTGCATTGTAGTGTTGCCACAAAAAATACTAAATTCACAACATATTTCAGTGATAATAAACCTGATTCTGAATGGATGCTATGTCAAGAATCTTTGTGTCAAGACTCGCATGCATTGACTACTATTGCAACCTTACTGCCTTGCTACTCATTTTAGAAGCAGCCAGCAACAGGTATGGATATTCCCACAAGTCACTAATCCAAAATCTGCTGTACTTGAGCAAGATCGGCAAGCTTCTGTGGGGAGCAAGGAAACATGACACAAAAATCTGGCAATGTATCGTGCACCTAAAGGTAAGGTGCTGAAACTGGATGCACAGGCAATGCAATGCAGCTAATAGGAATAATTATATGAGCAACTATATTGCTGAATAATAAGATACCCATACAATAAAATTTACACACAATTTCTGAAATAGTATTCAACTGACATTTCTCAGAACTAGCACAAAATAAACCACTAACTTAGTCCAAGTCTGTCAGTTCCTCTCCAGCATGGACCTGATTAACATCTTACATTTGTGACTACTTGATAGGGGACAATCTTGTTGGGAGACAAATGGAACTCTTGGGAACTCCAACAGTTGACAGCCAGCTACACATGATCACACATCCAAACAGAAGAAAAATGATGCCTGTTCTTTGAAAGGCTAACTCACAATGTTTGATGGGACATTAAAGCTTAAACAAGAGCGCAGTCCTATTCTATATCACAAATATGATTCTCCAAGTGCAGCAAATGAACTCCTTGCATATAATGCAGACAACAGAAAGAAAATGACCTACTTTCTGAAACTTAAGACATTGAAAGGAGATTGCACTGTGAACAAAGCAAAACCCAACAGCGTACATTTAACAGCTAATAATTTGTGCTTAATAAAAAGTCTTTACCAACCCCTCAATTTCAAAAGGTTCAGCACCCTGCAATTAGACTGCCAAAAGCTCAATGACTGGAGACTTAAGAGAACAAGCAAGGCCAACACCCATAATCATAGGTTTCATCACTCCTCTCTCTTCTATCCAAATCCTGAAATTTCCAGTGACTTTTTTTTAAGCTCAGATCCTCAACCCCAATTCTTTACTTGGGATTTTAACTTCTGTAGCCTGGCTTGATTAGTGGAATGTCCTGCTACATTGGCATTTCAGGTTAACATTACAAATTCTATAACTTTATTTTGAAAATTGCAGTGCCTGAATAGGAGAGGATGTTTCTGATAGTGAGCGAGTCCAGAACCAGAGTGAACAGCCTCAGAATAGAAGGACGTCCCTTTAGGACACAGATGAGGAGGTATGAATCTGTGGAATTCACTGCTGCAGACTGCTGTGGAGGCAGTATGTTGTATATATTTAAAGTGGTGGTTGACAGGTCCATGATTAGTAAGGGCACCAAGGATTATGGGGAGCAGGCAGGAGAATGGGGTTGAAAGGGAAAATAAATCAGCCATGATGGAATGACAGCACAGATTCAATGGGCTGATTGGCCTAACTCTAACAACACACACAAAATGCTGGTGGAACACAGCAGGCTAGGCTGCTATGTTCCACCATCATTTTGTGTGTGTTGTATGAATTTCCAGCATCTGCAGATTTCCTCATGTTGGCCTAACTCTGCTCCTTTGTCTGATGGCATTGTGGTCTTACATATACAACCAGTGCTACAAAAATACATCAAATATCCTTTACCTCAATGCAACAACTTGCTCGGCTCAAAATGAAGGCTACACTTAACTGCAGAACAAAATTTACTGCAATTCCATTAATTACATACCAGGCAATTTAACAAGACAAGGCAGGAAATAAATTGAAGTTCCCTTCTCTCCACATAAACTGTTCACTTGATGGCTTGGTGAGTTGACAAGATCAGCATGGCAGTTATCCAACCCAGAAAATGAATGGCTCAAGGAAGGGAAAATTAAAGGGGAAGATAATTCTGAAGATCTGCATTCAGGAATCTTAAATTGTTCAGTGAAATGTTAAGAGATTCATTATGTTGTATATATTATGCCAATGATTTGTTTAAACATCAAAACACTGGTCAATGGTGTTTGTATAATCAACACCTAGCCTTTGAAATGTATACCATCATCTCTTATATTATCTACCATCTCGTAAAATATCCAAGCTGTGCTTTAATTACCAACAATACACTAACTGCCATCTAGTAGTATTAAATAATAGTATGAATTAAGGCTGTGGTACATTATCACAACAGCCAATTTCCAGAATAACTAACCCAGTTCTGCAGATTGCTTTATCATTGCCATCAGCCAGCTCAAAAAAAAAACATCTAACCTCCACATCAGGCTATTAAAATCATCGGCCAATCGGACAAATAACTATCCTCTTGACCATGATTTCACAGCCATCAACTGTCTAGAGGTTGGGGAAATCAGACGAGCTGGTTTGCAACAGTGTGTGTAGAGAGGTGTGCCACTGTCACATCACCAGCCATCTTGTAACTATAGCTATCTGCTCTGTGTACCATGCCTCACAAACCAGCATTTACTTACCAACCATTGTGCTTCCATTACCCCCTCCACATTCAATCATTCACAAACATTTCAGCTGTTCATTATGTTGCTGAAAGGAATGGGGTTTGTTTTCTACGTGACAATAAAACTTTTTTTTTTGTTTATCCCTTTTTCACCATTTTTATAAACAATCGACTCTCGTCATCTTGTTTTTTTTTAAAGCCTTGCCCCGATTGTATGAAAAGAGAAATAAACCAAGTGATGGAGTGTTGGGGGGGGTGAGAGGGAATCCGAACTACCGTTCGGAAAGCAAGCGCTGCCCGGCTGGTTGTGGCTCGACGAGTGGCCGCCGCCGCCGCTACTCTCGATTGTTTCCCCAACACAACGTGGAAGAAACCTCGTAAACTCACTGAGTCACAGAATGCACAGGCTGATTTTAAAATTAAAATAAAAATACAGCCAATTGCTGTTTCAAAGTATTCCAACCTAGGATGCGAAAAGACAAATGCAGCGAAATCTTATTCCAGCAACATGATTTTTAAAGCAAAACCAATACAAGTTACATCTTTTAATTGGGCACAATACTAGACATGCAGGCATTTCAGCTTCAGAGAACACGATGCAATTTTCCCCTCATTGCCCTCCGCCCCACTGAAATGAATTCACTTACCCGTCCCCCACAACCACGCACTTGATGGCCTGCATCAGGAGAGATCTGCACCGATGCCCCTCCTGTCGAATCAAGTTTGTTTTATTTTTTGGGGGGGAGAAAAAAGGGGGGGGAAAGAGGAAGGAGGAGAGACAGAGCTCGCGAGGCAAAGATCCCGAGGTTTTTCTCTGCACCAGGCTCCGAGGCACAGAGTATCCGCAAAGAGGTAGCGAGTGAGCCGAATCCCCCTTCGGCAATCTCCGCCAAAGCCACGGAAGTTACCGAGCGAGCGTGCCCGGCTCTGGTAACTGGTGGGATCGCGGGCGCCTCCCCAGTTACGGAATGTAGACAAAACGTGCGGAGTCCTGGAAATGCGCACGTGAACCCCACCCCTAAAGGGGGCTCCCCGTCGAGGCTTCACTTAAAGGTGGCTACCGTTGCAATAAAAGCTGCGCTGCTAGAACTGATGAAAATTAGATGCATGAAATGCACAGTGGGTGAAGCAGCATCGGTGGAAAGACAATCCGGGCTGATGTTTCTATTAGAATGCTGCAGCCACGCTGGGGTATCTAAATCCGTCAGAAATGTTAAGGTTCCCCGACAAGATACGTGTGTGCTCTCCAGAAATATCCAACATGTTGGGAGGTGAAATCCAGAGGAAGCTCACCAACCTCCTGAAGTTTTCTAGCCATAGTACAACTGAGGGGTTTCCCAGCTGTGTAAAACAGGGGAAGTCACAACTAGGGGCTCCAAAACCATCTCCAAGCAGCACAAGAGCAGTTCCCTCAATCACAGCAATTCCTTGTACAGTATCCCAATCACTCTTGCTCACAGAAGCTTATGAGAAGATAGGCTATACACTAGAGGGACAACCTGCCCCTCGGTGTAACACTACCATCCCACAGTAAACATTCAGCTGGAGAACTCCAGAGCCTCCTCTCTGGTAGCATAGCCGTTAGGACAATGCTTTACAACCCTACTAGCTCCAGTGATCACTGATCAGTGTTCAATTCCCGAGGCTGTCTCTACCGAGTTTATGCATTCTCCTCGTGACTGTGTGGGTTTCTTCCAGGTGGTCTGCTTGCCTCCCACATCCCAAAAGATGTATGATTTAGGTTGAATTGTGGCCAAGCTGTGCTGGCACTGGAAGTGTGGCAACACGTGGGCTGCCCCAGCATAATTCTCAAGACTGTGTTGGTTGTTGATTTAAATGACATGTTTCACTGTATACTTTGATGTACATATGATAGATAAAGCTAAGCATCTGATAATGTAATTCACCAATGCTTTCACTGAATATTGTGGCATCAAACTTGGCACAAAACTCACAGTCTACCAGCTAGCAGCACTTGGAAACCCAGACTAAATAACAGACATTAATGTGAGACCTCACAAACTATCTATCCACCTGACCCACAAAGCAACTTAGTCCTATATTTATTGGAAACTTTCATCGGTCTTCTCAGAATCTGAGTGCAAGCAATTCATTCTCAATCCAAGGGCCATCTAGGAAGACATCTCGTTCCACTACATTTAGATGCAAGGTTGAGAGATAGGTTTCAGATATTTTTCATTTTTTCAATTTACTTGAAGTTAAAATAGAAAACAATTAAATAGATTGCAGCCTCCTCTACTTGGTGAGACCTGATGTAGATTGAAGGATGGCTTTGTTGAGCACCTTCCCTCTATCTGCCCCAAAGGCAAGATTTCCCAGTGGCCACCTATTCCAATTTGACTTCCATTCCCATTCCAACAGCTTGCTCTATGGCTTCTACTGCCACAATGAGGCCACATTCAGGTTGAAGAAGCAACACCTCATATTTTGCCTGGATAGCTTCCATCCTGATGGCATTGATTTCTCCAGCTTCTGGAAATCTCTCATCCTCCCATTTTGCTCTTCTGCAATTTCCATTCTGGTTCCTCTGTTCTCCTCCATCTGCTCATCATTTCCCTTTGGTGCCTTTCCTCCTTCCCTTTCTCCCATGCTGCACACTTCTCTCCTATCAGAGTCCTTCCTTTTCAGCCCTTTACTTCTTCCACCTTTTATCTTCCAGCTCCTTCCACCTACCCACCCACCTTCCATCTCACCAAGTCTCACCACCACATGCCAACTTGTACTCCTTCCTCTCCTCCCACCTTCATATTCTGGCTGCTTGCCCCTTCCTCTTATGTTCTGATGAATGGTTTCAGCCCAAAACCTCAACTGTTTAGTTCTCTCCATAGATGCTTCCTGAATGCTGAGTTCCTCCAGCACTTTGTCTGTCTTACTCAATGAAATAAATCGTGTTTCAGTATTTCAGAGACATGATCAAGAAGGCTCAGTAGGAGAGGGATGCTACATTAAGAAGATGAACAGGGAAAGAAAGGGTTAAGTTGTGGTTATGATCATTGGAGAACATACAAACATTGGCAACAAGATCTGTAGACCTGATGAAGGTTCTTGGCCTGAAGCATTGATTATTTATTCATTTCCATAGATGCTGTCTAACCTGCTGAGTTCCTTCAGCATTTTTTGTGTGTTACTGCAGTGTATTGCTAGGAAATTTATAGACAAACTTACCTGAGAAATCATAGAGACTTACGATTCTCCAGCAGTAGCTAAAGTAACTATAACCATCCCCCACCGAGTAACACTGAAGTATCCTTAACTTTGCTTTTAAGACTTTGTTCTAAGTGTGTGGCCTGCATATTTGCACAAGACACTTTTGTGAAAGTTAAACACTGGTTAGAACACACTTGGAAGAATTTGTGCATTTAGGAAAGATGCAATTGTGCTGGAGTACTTTCAATATTTTTACCATCATTTGGTAAGGTGCTTGAAAGATGAAAAAGCGGAATGCGATAAGTTACTAGCTGTTTTCTATGCATATGATCTTTCTGTTTTATGTTCTATTTTCTGTTGTATTCCAGTAAATAAAATATTTGCTTAAATGGCTTTACAAAACAAAAACACACTTTTCATGGTGGCCAGTGTGAGAAATTCTGATTATCACTATAAATTACGTGGAGATCTTGAGTTCTAAACGAGGGATAATCAAATCAATTATGTGAACATTTTGAATGTATGGTAAATGCTTTATTTACTTCATCTTAGTTGCACTTGAATATCTCTGTTTGAAAAGGTTTTTAATAAATCATGATGCAATTTTAAAAATTGCTCTTTTCTAATAATAATTATTTTACTAATGGTTTCTGCTATTTTCAATTTCTTAGAACTAATATGCTGTACAAGTCTTAATAGTTGCAAAGATGTAAAAATGCATAAATGACCAACTCTTAGACAAAATAAATGGATCATTGTGCATGAGAACCATGAAGGATCTGATATCTTAGAATTAGAATCATGTTTATTATCACAGTATAATATGAAGTGAAAATTGTTTCACTATAGCATTATAAAGCAATGACAAAATTGCTATTCATTACAAAATGAATATTGCTACATAAATGAAGTAGTGTTCATGGGCTGTTCAGAAATATGATGGTGGAGAGGAAGAATCTGTTTCTGAACCATTGAATGTGGATCTTCAGGTCCTTTATCTCCTCCCTCATTGCAGTCATGAGAAGAGGGTATGTCCTGGATGGTGAAGTCCTATTATGATGTATGTCACCTTGCTGAGGCAGCACCTTTTGAAGATGTCTTCAATGGTGGGGAAGCTTTTGCCTGTGCTGGAGCTAGCTTGATAGGATAAACACTGCTGTAATAAATAGTTCGTCATGCATGTTTAGCTTGGGGATTTGGTTCCTTGCATGGTGTACTCCTGCATCTAGTATCAGTTAAATTGTTAGGAAAACCAAGGTTAGAGATTATTTGCAAGTGCCTGAGCTTGCCTTGTATCTGGTCCTTTCAGTAAGAGGACGTTGAGTACAAATGATTGGTCTGGTTTACCTCCATATTATGGTGGTGATTACAAGAAATTCTTGAGTACAAGGTGGTGCTGAAGACTATAGTCCAGAAGCTTGGGATCATCAGAACCTGAATCTTAGGCAGTGCCATAATGGGGAAATCACAAGCTTTGTCCAGAACATTAGGAATAAAAAATGGTGGTAATTTTCAGATGTATCCTAAAAAACTATTGATCATTTGACAAGTGTTCGAGGCACAAGAGACTGCAATGCTGATATCTTCAGCAAGAAATAAACTGCCGGAAGAACTCAGTGTCAAACAGCTACTGTGAAGGCAAGTGGATAGTTGACATCCTGGGCAAAACCCTTGGGTTCTGTTTGATTTGCTGAATCCTTCCAGTAGTTTATTTTTTGCATCAAGCCCTGCTTGAATAAAATTTTAACCTCTATCACCATTATGGTTAACGCCAAATAGTACTAAAGGGTGAAACAAAATTAAGGGCTATACGTTGTACTTCATTTTACATTGGATAGTTCTGCAACCTCTTTTCTTTTGTTACACATTGACAATATTGTTTGTACACCTTTGGAGAATTATGAACTGACGCCAGAAAACTGGTTGTTTCCTCGCTGACTGCATTTGTTGTTGCGAGATATCTGTTGGTCCTGTCCAAGTATGGTATGAGGCAGGAGTGGAGATGTTCACTGATAATTAAATTGTGTTCAGCACCATTCATGGCTCCTCAGGTCATGAAGCAATCCATATCCAAATGAGAACATCCAGGCCTGGGGTAATTGATGGCAAATGACTTTGGTGCCACTGAAGTGTCAGGCAATATCTAACACAAGAAAAACCAGTGACATTCAATGATGTTAACACCCCAATGACAGTATATCAATGAATTCCCCCCCCCCCAACCCCACCTCACTATCAATATCTTGGGATCACTACTGACCAGAAACTAAACTGCAATAACCTTATACACAATGTGGCTATTAGAACTAGTCAGGGGTTACAAATCCTTAGGCAAGTAATTCACCTCGTAACTCTCTGAAGACTTGCCATTATCTACAAGCCTCATTACAGGAGTGTGATGGAATGTTCTACTTGCCTGGATAAACATAGCCTCAACAACACTCAATAAGCTTGCCACAATACAGGACCATAATAGCCTGCTTCATAGGCACCCCATCCACTGAAACACCAATGCAGATTCGCAGCAGCTTCTACCATCTACAGGATCGATGGAGTGTCCTCACCAAGACTCTCTAAGAAGCATCTTCTAACCTTTACCAGCTAGAAACACAAGGCAGCAAAAGTATGTTGAACAACATTACTAGGTTGCTCTCCAGGCCACACAACATCCTGACTTAGAAAAACACTACTTTTCCTTAACTGTCGCTGGATCAACATCTTGAAAATCCCTCCCTAACAGTACTGTGGGTATCCCCAAAACTCAAAGATTGCAAGAGTTCAAGAAGGCTGCCCTTCTTAAGGGCAACTAAATACCAGCGTGGTTTCCAAGGTCAATATCCCTTAAATGAATAAAAACATATAAAGGAAATTAATAAAGATAAAAAGCCCTAAAACTGATCCCTAACGGGTATTACATGGACACTGGTTTCCAACAAATTCACACATGTTGACCATAATTCCTTGCATGGTGCAACACAATTAATACTTAATCCATTTTTACAGCAAGTCTCAATTTAAGGGCATTGCAACTCATGTGTTACACTGGCCTTGGAGAAACAAGTGCAAAGATTCACTAGAATGATACCAGATTGAAGCTTTTTGGAAAGCTTGAGTAAGCTTTGAGAAAGCAAGTATCAGTATCACAATGGAATAAAGGGAATTACAGAAGCATGAGAGAAGAGCTTGCCCAGGTGGTTTGGAGGATACTGGTGAGGATGACTGCGGAACAGAGGTGGTTGAAGTTTCTGGGAATAATTCACAAGGTGCAGGATAGATATGTCCCACAGAAGAAGTTGTTGTTAAATGGCAGAAGTAGGCAACCGTGGTTGATAAGGGAAGTTATGGACCACATAAGAGCCAAGGGAAGGGCATATAAGGGTAGCAAAAGTGAGTGAGAAGTTGGATAATTGGAAAACTTTTAAAATGCAACAAAAGGCAACTAAAAAAGCTATAAGAAGGGAAAAGAAATTTGAGGGCAAATTAACCAATAATATAAAGCAGGATACTAAGAGTTTTTTCGGTTATATGAAGAGTAAAAGGGAAGTGAGAGTTGATATTGGACCATTGGAAAATGATGCTGGTGAGGTAGTAATGGGGGACAAAGAAATGACAGATGAACTTAATGGGTACTTTGCATTAGTCTTCACTGTGGAAGGCACCAGCAGTGTGCCAGAGTACCATGAGTGTCAGGGAGCAGGGGTGATTGCCATTGCTATTACAAAGAAAAAACTGCTAGGCAAGCTCAAAGGTCTTAACGTGGATAAGCACCTGAACCAGATGGACTATATCCCAGAGTCCTGAGAGAAGTTGCTGAAGAGATGACAGATGCATTGGTCAAGATCTTCTAAGAATCACTTTGATTCTGGCATGGTCCCAATGGACTGGAAGATTTGAAATGTTATTCCACTCTAAGAAGGGAGGAAGGTAAAAGAAAGGAAATTATAGGCCAGTTAGCCTAACCTCAGTGGTTGAAAAAGTGCTGGAGTCTATTACTCAGGATGAAGTTCCGGGGTACTTGGAGACTAATGATAAAATAGGTCAAAATCAGCATGGTTTCTGTAAAAGGAAATCTTGTCTGACAAATCTGTTACAGTTCTTTGAGGAAGTAACAAACAAGGTGGACAAAGGAGAGGCAGTGGATGTCATTTACTTAGATTTTCAGAAGGCATTTGATAAGGTGTCACACATGAGGCTTCCAAACAAGATAAAATCCTGTGGTGTTACAGGAAAGATACTGGCTAGAGGAATGGCTGACAGGCAGGAGGAAGCGAGTGGGAATAAAAGGGGCCTTTTCTGATCGGCTGCCAATGATTAGTGGTGTTCCTCAAGGGTCAGTATTGGGACCACTACTTTTTACGTTGTTTGTCAAAGATTTGGGTAATGGAATTGATGACTTTGTGGCAAAGTTTGCAGATGATACGAAGAAAGGTGGAGGGGTAAGTAGTGCCGAGGAAGCAATGCAATTGCAGCAGGGCTTAGACAAATTGGAAGAATAGGCAAAAAGTGGCAGATGGAAGTGTTCAGAAACATGCAATAATGCATTTTGGTAAAAGGAACGGTAGTGCAGACTATTATCTAAATGGGGAGAAGGCCCCATATGTTTGAAAGGATGTGTGGTCATTGGAGAGAGTCCATAGGAGGTTCACAAGGATGATTCTAGGAAAGAAGGGGTTAACATATGAGGCACACTTGGCAGCTTTGGGCCTGCACTCACTAGGATTTAGAATAATGCGGGGTGATCTCATTGAAACCTATTGAATGTTTAAAGGCTAATTTAGGGTGGATGTGAGAAACTAGAAGGCACAGCCTCAAATCTGAGGGGCGGCCTTTTAGAACAGAGGTAAGGAGGAATTATTTTTTTTAGCCAGAGAGTAGTGAATCTGTGGTGGAGGCCAAATCCGTGGGTATATTTACGGCGGAAGTTGATAGCTTCCGACATCAATCAGGGCATTAAAGGATATGTTGTCAAGGTATATGTATGGGGTTGAGTGGGGTCTTGGATCAGCCATGATGGAATGGTGGAGCAGATTTGATTGGCTGAATGACCTAATTCTGCTCCTATGTCTTACAGTCTAAGCTTGATTTGCATTCCCTCAATTAAAAAACTTGGAAGTGATTAAATTGAGTTATTTAAAAATAGATTCTGTAAGGCTGATATGGTGCAGCTACTGTATTTCCTCTGATGGGGTAATTCTAGACCAAGGAAGGCTAACTGTAGGACACTTGGGAATGAAAATGCCTTTTCTCAAAGGAGAATGGACATTTTGAATTTTCTGCCCAAGGAAGGTTATGGAAAATTTCAAGACAGATTTACCTTTATTAAACAAGGGTAAATTAAGTAGAAATACTAATCACCAATGATCTAGTTAAATAGTTGAGCAGACTGAAGAGACTGAATAGCTGATGTCTGTCCCATGCTTACAATATTTCTAATTATTTTTTCCTTTGGTAAAAGAATATTCCCAAGGATTGGTATTGCCATACAACTAAGGATGAGTTGTGAGTTTTGTTGTATCAGATAGAGTCATAACATTGCACCTGTTGGCCCTGTGTCAAAGATACTGCTAGTTTCTTGGAATATTGCCATGTCCAGCATTCAAAATCGATTATGGACTTCATGAGTCTCAGATACAAGCAGGAATTATTAAAACCACAAATACAAGTTTGATATTACAGGGTATGCTTAATAAACCCAAATAAGATTTATTATTGATCTACAAGTGATAAACCTTTGTACATCACTACCTTAGAGGATATGTACAGGTAGTGAGTGAACAGTTAAGATATCACCATTCAAAATCAACAAGCTGTAAAAGCACTGCATTGTCTTTGTGGATTTCACTATTTGTAGAAAACACCTGTCGAATTTTCCTTTTGAGGATTCGAGAAATTAACCACATGGCTGTTTCCCTACCCTTGCACCATTGTTGTTGAATATATCAGGTTTCATATCTTATATTACAGCTGTGAGATAAATTTCTAGTGATTGCTTTCCACTACTGTTGATGCTACCTTCTGGCACTAGTATCCAAGTTATATAAACTTGATAAACTTGTACCTTTCCTCAATTATGTCACGTTTCCACTTCACCATATTTTAATTATTTAAATAAACCTTATGCAATGTCTCCTACCACCAAGCATACCTTCCCCACCACTTCCCACAGCGATTGCTCCCTAGTCCACCTGTTCCTCTCCACCAACTTCCCTCCTGGTACTTATTCTTGCAAGCAGACCAAGTGCCACACCTGCCCCCTCACTACCTTTCAGGGCCCCAAACAGTCCTTCCAGCTGAGGCGACACTTCACCTTTGTTGGGATCATCTACTGTATCTGGTGTGGCATCCTGCATATCGGTGAAACCTGATGTAGATTGGGAGACCGCTTCGCTGAGCTCCTTTGCTCTGTCCTCTAGAAAAAGCTGGATCTGCTGGTGGCTACCCATCTCGATTCTACTTCCCATTCCGACCTGTCAGTCCATGGCCTCCGCTACTGCTGCAACGAGGCCACATTCAGGTTGGAGAAGCAACACCTTAAATTCCGTCTGGTTAGCCTCCAACCTGATGACATGTGTATCGATTTCTTCAAACTTCCGGTAAATGTACCCCTCGCCCCTTCACCATTCTTGTTTCCCTGTCTCACCCGCTTCTGATGCTCCTCCCCCTCCCTTTCTTCCATGGTCCTCTGTCCTTTCCTATCAACTTCCTCCTTCTCCAGCCCTTTATCTCTTTCACCAATCAACTTCCCAGCTCTTCATCTCCCCCCACTCTCCCGGTTTCACCTACTACTTTGTACTTTTTCTGCCCTTCAGAGCTTCTTACTCTGACTTTCTTTTCAATCCTGATGAAGTGTCTCAACCTGGAACATCAACTGTTTACTCTTTTCCATGGACGCTGCCTGCCCAGCTAAGTTCCTCCAGCATTTTGTGTGTGTGTGTGTGTGTGTGTGTGTGTGTGTTGCTTTGGATTAACAGCATCTGCAGATTTTCTAATGTTTTTTATACAATGAAATACTTCCATTGATTTATTTCCTATCTCGAAACTGGATGACTGCACTTTGCATCCTTCTAAAGGGCACTGACTAAGTGAACTCAGGCACAGCTTTAGATAATTAATTGTACAAAACAGACCACATTAAACACCACAGAAGAGTTTACATCAAAACCACCTCTTAAGACTCCTCCACTGCATGATAATGTAGAGACCACTTGTTCTACACACAGTAATAAAAGTGAGCCGAGTTTTCCAGCTGAGGTTTGTTATCTGTTTGATACATGACATTCATTGTTCTCTCTGGCAACAGCAAGGATAAGCGACAGTCTGAAAGCATGGTGTTGCAATTCAACTTCTGATCACATACCACTGCCATCACCTGGGCTGTCCATTCACACTCCACTCATCTGAGAAAAAAACATTTAGTACCATTTAGCCTTTAATACCATTGGAATTCACTATTCCAATATGCTGCTCACAGGGCTGCTAGTTTTTTCCCCTTCATATACTCATAAATCTCTGCTGCTTGTATTTAACTAATAAAATCCCTTATATCCATCACCCATATTTGCTGACTATATCAGTTCCAAGTAACATTGCAATTTCAATATTCTCAGCTTAGTCAATTTCTTCCACAACCTTGATTGCCCCCCCCCACCCCAGCTTACTGATTCCTGAAGCCTTTCCATTCTCACTACACTCAAATCCATCAGTTTTAACTCTCAACTTCTGAAAGCTCCTGCCTTGCATATTTTTTTATCTTCTTTAGCAGTGGTAGAGAGTCCTCAGACAATTGCCTTTTCAAAATTTACTTCTGAAGATGGTTTTTAGTCATTGATCCAATTTCTCAGTGACTTGATAGTACATTTTATTTTACTGCATAAACATGCTATATTTAATAATTCAGCATTGGAAGAATTCAGCAACACAACAGCCTTTTGCCTTTTTTCTCTCCACACAACCTTTGGGTATTGCAGTACCTCCAACTCTTTGTAACATTCAACATTGATCTGATTTATATCAGCACACCATATTTCAGCATAATAAAACCATGCAGCTGTTTAATTTTATAAACAACAGTTCACTCAATATGGAAGAATTGGCCCTAGTTTACATAACATTTTAATTAAACTTGTTCAATACTATGCAGAATGCATTTGAAAAAATATTTAATTGAAAGGGGTACATTACATTTAATGATTTCAATTAATTAACATTAGAGTTGGTCAACTAAACAGAGAAACTCTTACTTAATATGAACTACAAATTCAGAATATAGCATTCTAGGTTTGCCCAAAAGGAAAATTTAAAACTTCAACTGGACTGCTTAACTTATAGATTACAAGAAGTTCTAACTCTACATTCATAGAATTCAAAAGCTTAAAGTTGCTTACTCATTAATAAGTGTATCTGTTGTAAAACAATTTCTGAGGCTCTGTACTCATCTTTAGGAGGTCCTTGTGCAAATCTAAGCAACAGCTTGCTGCAGGGTGCATTACTGCTGTCATGTGTAAACTCAGCATGATGCAAAAGGAGATCACTGGACAAAATAATAAGAATTGATGGTATATGCATACTCTGGCTGCTCTGCAGTTGGGTTTGCTGATTTATTACTTCTACAAGTTAAGTAAAGCATTTATTCTATCAAGTTTATATTTTTGTATTCTACTGGGAGACTCAATCCAACCAGATTCACATTTTGTATTAGATAAAGTAAGTTTATGTAATTACAAAGAGGAATATTTTATGCAAGTAGCTTTAATATTAACTTTTTTTTATTGTTAGCTGAAAGTGAGAAGAATTTCTTTTTAACCAATTTACTCCAGCAGAGCATTAGAATGTAAAATATTTGCAATGAAAACAAGTATCATTTTCAAGATTGTCATATAATGACCATCCCTAATATAATAAATGTCTAACTTTTAATAAAAACATACCACTTCAAAGAAAATGAAAATACTTTAATTTTTCTGCAAAATAAATTTAAAACATTGTAGATATGCACAAAATAAATATTAAAACCATACAAAATCAATGTAAATTCTGTTTTATATATATATCAATAGAACTTCATTACTACAATGAAGGGAAGCATTGTAACAATGAGTGACTACAGCTACGCACTGTTGAAGTTAAAAAGTGTTATATATGGAATACATCTTAACATAGGATTGAACACAAATAATTTCAGAGAGCTATCAGTAAAGCACTCAATATTTCAGGCACATGCTGTGAATAGAAAATGCTGACATTGTAAACTTTTCCTAATTAACTTAAATTCTATTATTATATGAATCGCATCATTAGAATCAGGTTTATCATCACTAACATGTATTGTAAAATTTGTTGTTTTGTGGCAGCAGTACAGTGCAATTATAGAAAATTAAGCAAAGGAATTGAAATTAAAGTCATTAATGTCAGTTTTTTTCCCAAGTGCTATACATAATAGTTTTAATTTCAATATACCTGAGTCAACAGTCAGAGTAAAATTTAGTTTAGAAAATATTTGACTCATTTTTTCCACTGTATTTTGAAATATAAAAAGATGTGCAGGATTTAGAACAAGATTCATCTGAATCATTGGTAACAAAATGTCCAATGTTTCATAACAACCTATCAAATAAATCATTGTATTTACTGCCAGCAAAATCTTACTCTTTTGGTTGAAGTTTATTTGGCTACAAAGCAATTATTAAGTGTTGCAAACAGAGTTGATTGTACTTCACATAAAGCTTCTGTACTGTGGTAATACAAATTATCATTTTGGTTAGACCATAAATGAGGGTATTCATTTTTAAAAATAAATGAAAAATAGGCATAAAGTCATAAATTAATAGCCTGGCTATGGAATATAGGGGAAAATTGCCTGTCATAACATATCCTCCCAGATCCGTGACTGTGGAAGTTAACTAGTGGCAATTCAAAATTAGAGGAGAAAACAGATTATATTACTTGCTGCAAAAAGTTAGAAATTTAGAAATATTTTAAGAAATACAGTACTAGCTTCTCTGATTTCTAAAAGAAACATCTCCTCCCCTATCCTTTGTACCTTCAAATTTCCCAGCAACAGCAGTGTGCTGGCACAGAGAGAAAAAGTGAAGCTAGACTATTCACATCTGATTTTATGCCCATTATTCATTTGTTAAAAATTGCAACAGCATGCATCTGAGTTAAGTTACTGAACTAGTAACCAAAATTAGAACTGAAAATGAAATATTCGTCAAGTCAGACTGGATTTTTGGAGAAAGGAAAGCATTACAAGCCAGACACGTACATTTTACTATGTTAAGGGGTTGAGGGGAGACAAGGTTTTCTCCAAAAAGAGATCACATTATAAGCTGTAAAGCAGGAGAGATTAAATTATCAAAAAGAGTGATGGTGCAAGCCAAAAGACTGAAGGAGGCTCAAGTATAGAATCATTACTTGAAATTATGAAATAAATATGTTTAAAATGTTATTAAAATCATTTTAATTTTCCTTCTCATTCCCATTTTGACTTCAACACCTGATACTGTTCCAATGAAATTCACATTTATGGTATTTCTATTTCAGATTCCTTCCACCAACTTTAGAAACTTCAAACAATTATGCTGCATTTACACCTCCTGTAAGCTTGTTACTTTACTCTGTTGTTCCCCTAATCATTTTATCTTACTCGTCTTTCAGCTTATCACAGACTTGCCTATCTCTTTCTACTCCATTCTTTGCATCTTAATGTTTAAAACCAACCATACAATTCCAGATCCAGAACAAAGTGAAATGGCCTAGGAAGCCACTCTGTTAAAACATAAAATGGGAAAACTGGATATACTGCCTAGTATAGAGCTTCTCCAACATGGGGAGTTCGGTTTGGGGAAGGGAGCGTAAATGTCCTATTCAATCTTGTATTGCCCTTGTCAGGAATATTTAGGGTAAATAGATATCCGAATTGGGTGAGTTGATGCCTAATTTAGACAAGAAACAGCCCAACAGAAGTTACATGATAGAATTGCACCTTCCAGCTGGTGTTCCTGACTGCTGAGTGACCAGAGGTCACTCTATGGTGGTATACAGCAAATAAGTAAACTTAATCCCACAATATTGTATGGCATCAGATTAAACACAAGTATGGGGCCTTCCTGCAGACTACCCCTTCTTGTATTCCATCACCTATCGGATCAGTACTCTTCCATGGAGAAAACATTAAGAATGCCAAAGGTACAGTAGGTGCTATTGGATGACATCAATGCTCATCATCAAGAGAAACTCAGCAACAATGAATAAGCTGGTAGAATCCTGAAGGGTTTGCGGTAAGTAATGAGTAAACACAGCGAAACTCGGTCCAATCTTGTTCTCACCAAGATACCCACAGTAGCTGCACCTGAATCAGTTAGAGTGACTACAGTAATGTCCTTGTTGAAAAAAATGTCTCTTCTTTGCACCAAGATCTTGTTGTAATACAGAACCATTGTCCAACTGGAGTCAATTCAGAAAACATTTGGCAACTGAAAATAAGCCCTGTAAGGCAGTATAATTGCAGCTTAATTTGGAAGAAAAACAACATTTAGAGAAGAATGACAGAAAATTTCAAATTTTTTCTGCAAAATAGTGAGTGATATCACACTGCACACAATAAGCACCATTCAAAACATGAAAATAGATATGAAGTTTTGTATCAGTACTTACTAGTGTGTATTAAGAGACTAGCTACATGGTTCAGTGAAAATAAACTACCAATTCTAAAAATGCAAGTATTTAAACAACTAAAAATCACCAGAAATGTTCAAGAGACATGGAATTGAACAATCATTATTTTGTTTGGCTGTGAAATCAAGACAGCCTAAAATAAAATCCAATTTTCTTTCTTTTTGATACATTGTGTTAAATATTGTGGGATATTTGAATGGTTAAAAACATTACAGGTCAGGCTCCACGTATTTATGGATATTTATGCTAAAATACATATCTAGACATTAATAATCATAACTTGGAACTCCCTGCCTACCACAGGCAAAGGCGTTTAAAACAGCTTTCAACCATCACACAAATGCATCAAACATGATCACTATGCTATATTACAATTGAAATAAAAATACTGAACCTAGGGAAGACATTTGTAATTTATAAATTCATAATTATTATGCTTAAACCATTCAAAGTGATGTATTTTTATAGGCAATAAAACAAATGATTTAATTTAATGGACTCATTCCTTTTTAAGTTTATGGGCTGGATATTACAGAGAAATGCCAGTAATTCAAATGGAAGCACCAGCATTTCTCTTTGAAGTTTGATATTTCTATGCAGATACAGAGATGAAGAAGTTGGTAGCAGCTCTTCACTTTATTGACATTGGATTTGATAAGGAACTAACAGCAGTTTGTGAACTTGAAATTTTTTTTTAATCTTTTATATTGGGGAATTTTTCTGATGAATTTGCACCCAGGTAGAACTGGTGCAGGAACAACTACTCTATTAAGGTGAATGGAAAGGACAAGCTAGTAAAGAGTGGCTGTGAGAGAATTCTTTTTAAAATTAATCAGGTTCAGATAAATATTTTTACATTTTTAAAATTTTTTAAGATTGCAGTAATATTTCAGTTAATTGATTTTTAAAGCTTTTGAATGTCATGGACATTTGGAATCATTTTTGCCCAGAGATTAATTAAAGCACTTTTCCCTTTGCTCTGTTTGAATCAACAAATGCAGAGAGCTGCAATCTTATCCATAGTTAAATAATCCACTTACATGCAAAAGTTCGGCTTATACAAAAGCCACAAACATCCGTGAAACTGTAACCCAACAGTAATTGGATCCTTTAGTGGAAAGCAAAAATGTGGGGGTGAGAGGGAAAACCATATTAACTATTCACAGAGTTTGCCAGTTCTCATTTTCTATTGTAAAGATAATTTTATCTTCCTGCTCAGGGATAATTCAAGTTGACGGTATGGTTGCTTCACATGGGATCTTTAACCTTTTTATGCATGCACGCACACATAGACACACACAAAAGCTACAAAAGGAGCACAATTATTTTGCCAAACAAGCTGTTATTTTCACAGAGCCGGCAATTGGAAAGAAAAGATGCTCTGAACCTCAGTCATGATGGACCATACTTCGAAAGATTACATTCTAATGTGCCTGTGGTTAATCTAGAGACATCAAAACATTGTTCCAAAATGAAGAGATTGAAACATTTGTACCAATTGTCCTTCCTTTTCTTCCACCATTTAAACTTTCTAGTTTTCAGACATGGGTATCAAAAGAGGCTTAACCATAACAACAATTGTTTTCTCATGCAATTGTGTTAAAGGTGCATTACCCTTTCTCATGCTCCTTGACCTCCATGTAGTTTTTCATGTTGTCAAGCATACTAGTGTCTCCTAGGATTTCAACTATTGTCCATGTCACTGGTATGAAGCAAAGGACAAAAGAGAGACTGTAGATCTTGAGATCTGGAACAACAACCACAGCACCAAAAAAAAAACTCAGGCCAAGCAACGCTGTGGAGGCAAAGTGTGCAAATCAGCAGTTTGGGTTAAGGGTAAAGCAAAGATTGTCACAATAATTTCATTATGGGGAGGAGATTGTTATTTGACGAATGGAACCATATGGGAGGGGATATTGGGTAGTTAGAATTAGATGGGGGGGGAAGAGGCATGCAACAGAAGCTGGTATTAGATAGTGAGGTGAGGTAAGCATAACATGCAACAAGCAGCTTTAAATGGTTGTCAAAAGCAGAGTGCAAGTACTTTGCAAAATGGTTGCTTAGGCTTTGCTTGTTTCCCCAATGCAGAGGAGGCCATATGTGAGCACCAAATGCAGTAGACCAGGTTGGAAGAGGGGCAGGTGAATGTCTGCCCACTAGGTATGGGTATAGCTGTTTAGGTCCCTGAATGGCAGAGGAGGAAGTGAATGTACAAGTGTAACACCTCCTATGATCATAGGGGGAAGTGCCAGGCAATGGTAAAGGTGGTGGCGAGGATGAAGGGAGCAGAGAATCAGACAGGTGAGGAGAGGAGAAAGCATGACCAGTGGTGGGATTGCATTGGAGCTGCCAATAGATAACGTGTTGGATGTGTAAACTGGTGGGCAGGGGAGAGAGAGATGAGAGTAGACATGTGGGAAATGAAGGAAATGTGTGTGGCTCCAAGATCTATAGCAGAAGAGAGGTCATGATTGCAGAAAGGAGGATGTTTCGGAAAATCCACAGAGTGCGGTTTCACCTTGATCTGGCCAGAAATGAAGAAATTGTGATAGGTAGTAGCCTTACAAGAGGAAGGTGGGAAAAGGTGTAGTTGAGGAGGCTGTGAGAGCCTCAGAAGATGTCCTGAGATGGCGACTAAAAGGTGAAGGAAATAAAGAGAAAAGTATCGGACAGATTTAAGGACAAAGTGGAAGTTAGTGGCAAAGATGATGAAAATGACAAGTTCTATATGAGTGCAAAAAGCAGAATGGATGCTGTTTTATATGCAGAGAAGAAAAGATTTGGAGGTGGAGGTGGGGGAAAGGGGTTTGCTGGAAATAGCTTATAACTATGACTGTTCCATGGAGCCAACAAAAAGACAGGTATACTAGGGTGCATGGCTTCCTCTAGTGCTTTCCTCTCACAAAAACTCAGTTAACTACCTACTTTTATTTTCCCTTTGTTCACATTTCCCACCCACCCCCACGATTCCACCTGCCCATCCCTTCCCTATTTAGCTCCACCTGTCATCTATCAGCCCCTATTCTCCCCCCAACCCCCCACATCTTTGTACTGCAAAATACTGACAATTTTTTTCTCCTTCCATTTCAGTCCTAATGTAGGGTCTCTTCCTAAAATGTTGGCTTGTACCTTTTGCCTCCATAGAATCGGTCTGACCTCTTGGCCTGAAATGTCGACTGTTTATTCCATTCCATAAATTCTGCCCAACTTGCTGAACTACCCCAGCATTTTGTGCACATTGTGCAAGATTTCCAGCATCTGCAGAATCTTGTGTCCAGCTTTCTTATTTTTGTTCCAGATTGGTGATACCACTTGCACTATCCAAATGTAGTCAGAACATCTTTTTTGCCCCAGCTTGTTGATATTACTTAAGGAATTTCTCAATGATCTAGCTATAGCCCTATTTCTCTTCCATATAATGATGCTACACAAAACAGCCTATATGTATTTTCTGGGGAAATAATGTACTTACTAAGTATACCCAAAAATTTGGAGACTACACAGCCTAAAATCATCTGATATTGGTGTGACACCATTTTAATTGGAAATTTCCTCACCAACATTTGCACCACACTTAACCAAACTGCTTTAAATTCTAGTGCACCAATCATTATATTCACTCACCATCCCTCCCCAATCAACAGGGTGAATTTTTTTAAACCATTGTGGATTTCCTAATTCTATTTAATTATAGAACAGCACCATTTGATGCAAGGGACCTCGTAAGTGAGATGCCATGCATCCTCAAGCATATTTATAATCACCTCTGTCAGTAGGACTAATTTTACACTGGTTTTCATCCTCAATGTAAGTAATCTGTGCAGGAAAATTTGATACAAAATAGGTAGAGAAATTACACATTTCAGCATTTTTTCAAGCTCTGTGAAATCCAGCATGTCTGGACATAATATTTTATTACCTAACAGAAATTCAATGAACGTTAATAGGTAGCTTTAAGAATTGCACGATTCCAATTCTGATTTCTGGATGTCAGAATATAAAATGACAGTTTAGTGAAAGAAACTAATTTTAGCATAATCCCATTTAAACATATATAAAGATCCAACAGGCATTACACACCCTTTTCATCAAGCTAGCTGATTAAATTCCACACAAATCCAAAAAATCTCCAATAGTCTATACATAGAACCACTACAAAAATATTTACAATTATATTTCTCAGGCTAGTACCTTTTTTCAGACCTGATTATATACCATCAAAATGCATCTTAAAGTATTTTCTTTAGAAGCCTTTCTGTTGATATACTGCATTACAAATTTCATTGATCAGTACTGTTCTATCCTGTGCAATTCTGCTTAATTTTGCCTGTACCAAAAATTGATTCATTAAGAAATTTGTCAAATCCATCCTAGCTGCAATTATGCATTAACTTACAATCCAAAATTTGAAAACAAACATCTGGCTCCCTTTACTAGTTGTCCACATTTGTTACATTTGCTGTAAAATTTCATTTCTTTGTACTTTGGGTGCCGAGAGGAGAACCCTGCACATAGGAGAGAATTGCATTATGTAGGAAGCTAGCTCGTTGTGCTTCATCCTCCCTCATTCGCATAATCTCATTGTCTTTCAGACGGACTTTTTCCAATAAGGAGGAAATCTCACTATCTTTATCCAACAAGGCTTCTCGGTGGCTATTTGACTGAACTGTAATAAAACAGAAGAATTCTAAAATTAATAGAATTACAGGTTGGGCTCCATTGAGCAAAACAATACTTAGGGGTTAAAGATGGCTATTTATTAAAATTTCATCCCTTATAAGGCTTTTCTGTTCTAGAAGGTTAACACTTGGTCATTATGAAAAGATAGTAAAATCAATTTAATATCAACAGTTGCAATGTTTCTTTTATCTTCATAGTGTTCAGACATTGATCATTTAATTCCCTGAAGATAAAGTCAAGTGGCTTAATATAAACAATACAAACAACTTTCTTTATCAAAAGTGGCTTGATTGACCAATTAGTCAGGAGGAATAGTTGTTTACCAGAAAGACAATTTCAAGAGAATGAAATGGCTTGATAGGTTGCACAGTTGATTCTTAATGCGCATACCTTTCAACTGCCTCTCTAGGGCAGAAATCTTCTCTTTGAGCCCTTCCCTTGCTGCTCTCTCTGCCTGCAGATGGCCAATTTGTTCCTGGAGTTCAACGCGTATATTATTCACCTCTGCAACCTTCTCTTGATCTTTGTTCGACAACTCCTAAATATTGGAGTTTGAGTGTTAGAATTTTAAAACTTAAATTGCATTTCATAAAATTAAAGAAAGGATTTTTTAACACAGAGCATGCTTTCACTGGGCAAAAGTACAGTTAATTATTCTCACTCTGGACTGAACTAATATTAAAATAGACATTATGAGCTGAGAGATTGATGAGCTTCTAATGTACTAAATGGCTGCTAGGAATTGCATACATCTTGTGACAATGTATCGAAATGTGTCAAACCTTACAATAGATGTTTTGAGAGCATTTAAAGCTTGCAAAGTTTTTAAATCAACAGATAGTGTTGCTAACCTCTGAGGAAAATATTAATTCAAACAAAAGACCACCTGTGATAAGGATAGAAAATGGGTGGCTAAGTGACACATCAAATTCACTGAAAGTGGTGTCACAGGTGGATAGGGTCGTAAAGAAAGCTTATGGCACACTGGCCCTCATAAATCAAAGTACTGAGTCCCAGAGATGGTGAGGCCTTATTTGGAGTATTGAGTGTAGTTTTGGTCACCTACCTACAGGAAAGATGTAAATAAGGTTGAAAGAGTACAGAAAAAAATTACAAAGATGTTGTCAGGTCTGGAGGGCCTGAGATATAAGGAAATATTGAATAGGTTAGGACTGTATTCCTTGGCATGTAGAAGATTGACAAGAGATTTGATAGAGGTATACACAATTATGAGAGGTTTAGAAAGGGTGAATGTAAGCAGGCCTTTTCCATTGAAGTTGGATGGGACAATTCGCGGTCATGGGTTAAGGGTAAAAGCTGAAAACATGAGGGGAAGCTTCTTTACTCAGAGTGTCATGAAAGTGTAGAACAAGCTGCAAGTGGTGCATGTAAGCTTTATTTCAATGTTTAAAAGAAGTTTGGATAGGCACATGGATGGTAGGGGTACAGAGGGCTATTGTCCCAGTGCAGGTTGATGGGAGTAGGCTGTTTAAATGGTTCAGCATGGACTAGATGGGCCAAAGGGCCTGGTTCTATGTTGTACTTTTCTATGACTCTAACAGAGCTGTTGCCTCATAGGTCCAGAGGTTTGGATTCAATACTGTCCTCTAGTGTTTTCTGCACGGAGTTTGCATATTCGTCCTTTGGTAGCACGGCTTTCCTCTGGAACTGTCAGTTTCTTTACACATCCCAAAGATATGCATGCTTGTAGGTTAACTTACCACTTTAAATTAATAGGCAGGTGTTTGAATCTGGAAGGAGTTGAAGGGAACATGAGAGAAGGTTGTTACAGGTATAATTAGTGAGGGAATGGGACTGCTGTGTGGGCTGGCAGAGATTTCATGGGTTGAAATGTCTCTATTGGAAATACTGGAATGCAAGAAATTTTCTATCAGGCGGTATCTGCAGAGATAAACAGACCCAATATTCCAGGGTTGCAATCTCTCATTAATTAATGCCATCTTTCATGCTAAATATTTCTAGCATTTTCTGTATTTTTTTTAAATTAAAAGACTTCCAATACTTACTAGTTTTTGTTTTGGTGTTCTGTTTCATCTCAAGCTCAGATGAAATTTCTCTCTGATTCAAATTGTAATGTCTATGTCTTCTTACCAAAACTCAATCCATGTCTTTTTCTCTCAAAACATGTTACACTGAAAACTATTCTTGGATCTTAAAAATCTTAGAAAGCCTTCAAAATATGTAAATACTCCAGCATCTACAGCTTTTCATCTTAGCACAGGTGCCAAAACCCAATTCTCTAACTTTTCTCTATCTCAAAATACATAGTGTCATGTATATAAGGTGTCAGGCCCTGCTGGTGTATCTTGTAGAGCAATGAAAACCTGTGCTAACCAACTGACGGTAGTGTTCAAGGACATCGTCAATCTCTCAGTGCAGCAGATGAAGATTTATCCTAGCAATAATACAATGATGTACAGTGCGTAGAAGAAGTATTCACCCCTCCCCCCATGGTTTTCATGTTTTATTGTTTTACAACATTGAATCACTGTGGATTTAATTTGTTTCTTTGACACTGATCAACAGAAAACAACTTACGTGTCAAAGTGAAAACAGACCACTACAGTGATCTAAATTAATTACAAATATAAAACACAAAATAATTGATTACGTAAGTATTCTCCCCCTTTAATATGACACACCAAATAATCAATGGTGCAGCCAATTGGTTTTAGAAGTCACAGAATTAGTTAAATGGAGATCGCCTATGTGTAGTCAAGTTGTTTCAACTGATTGTAGTAAAAGTACACCTGTATCTGGAAGGTCCAACTGCTGGTGAGCCAGTATCCTGGCAAAAACTACACAAAAGACAAAAGAACATTCCAAGCCACTCTGCGAAAAGGTTATTGAAAAGCACAAGTCAGGAGATGGATACAAGACAATTTCCAAATCACTGAATATCTCTTGGAATACAGTTAAGTCAATCATCAAGTGGAAAGAATATGGCTCAGCTGTAAATTTGCCCAGAGCAGGGCGTCCTCGAAAACTGAATGACCGTGCAAAGAGGAGGCAAATGAGGGAGGTCACCAAGAGACATATTACAACTCTGGAGGAATTACAAGCAGCAGTGGCTGAGATGGGAGAGACTGCACGTACAACAACTGTTGCCCAAGTGCTTCACCAGTCGCAGCTGTATGGGAGAGTGGCAGAGAGAAAGCCACCATTAGGGGGAAAAAAAACACTCATATGAAATGCAAACAGTCCTGACGAAGGGTCTCAGCCCGAAACGTCGACAGCGCTTCTCCCTATAGATGTTGCCTGGCCCACTGTGTTCCAACAGCAGGTGTTACTCATATGAAATCTTGGCTAGAGTTCTATGGTCTGATGAAACCAAAATTGAACATTTTGGTCATTAGACAAAATGCTATGTTTGGTGTGAGCCAAACGCTGCATCATCAAAAACACACCAACCCTACCGTGAAGCAAGGTGGTGGCTGAATCATGCTGTGGGGATGCTTCACTGCAGTAGGCCCCAGAAAGCTTCTGAAGGGAGAGGGTAAAATGATTGCAGCAAAATACAGGGAAATTTTGGAGGAAAACTTGATGCAGTCTGCAAGAGATCTGTGACTTGGGAGAAGATTTGTTTTCCAGCAAGACAATGACCTTAAGCATAAAGCCAAAGCTATACAGGTATGTCTTTAAAAACAAAGTTAATGTCCTGGAGTGGCCAAGTCAGACTGCAGACCTCAATCTAATTGAGAATCTGTGGCTGGACTCAAAGGGCTGTTCACTCATGATCCCCATACAATGTGACAGAGCTTGAGCAGTTTTTTAAGGAAGAACGTAGAAAAATAGCAGTGTCCAGATGTGCAAAGCAAATAGAGACCTATCCACCCAGACTCAAGGCTGTAATTGCTACCAAAGGTGCATCTGCTAAATACTTTCTTCAAAAGGGTGAGTAATTATGCAATCAATTATTCTGTTTAATTATTGTAATAAGTTTAGACCAATTTGTAGAAATTTGTTTTCACTTTGACATGAAAAAGTCTTTTTTGTTGATCAGTGTCAAAAAAAGCCAGATTAAATCTACTGCGATTCAATGTTGTAAAACAGTAAAGCATGAAAACTTCCCGGGGGTGGAGGGGTGAATACATTTTACAGGCACTGTAATTATAAAGAAGGCTTGACAGCAGCTATACTACATTAGGAGTTTGAGGAGACTTGGTATGTCACCAAAAACTCTTGCAAATTTCTACAGATGTACTGCGGGGAATATGGTGGCATCACTGTCTGGTATGGAGATACCACTGCAAAGGATCCAGAAAAAGCTGCAGGAATTGTAAACTCAGCCAGCTCTGTCACAGGTACTAGCCTCACCAGCATCGAGGACACCTTCAAAAAGAGATGCCTTGAGAAGGTGGTATCCATCATTAAAGTCTCCATCTCCCAGGACATGCCCACATCTCATTGCCACCATTAAGGAGGAATTACAGGAGCCCGAAGACACATACACACACTCAATGTTTCAGGAACAGTTTCTTCCCCTACTCCATCAGATTTCTGAATGCACAATAAAACTCATGACTAGCCTCAGTGTTTTATTGTTCTCTTTTTGCACTACTTACTTAATTTTTATATATTTTTTATTGTAATTTAATTTTTTTAAATTATGTATTGCAATATGCTGCTGCAAAACACTTGTTTTATGACATATGCCAATGATATTAAACCTGACTGATTCTGTCTTCTCAACTTTCAGTTTCCACATTGCTACAGATTTGAAGGCATATTTGTAATACACTACCATTTTTGCAAATATCCTTCCCTGTAATTTCATCTCTGGACAATTCTTCTATTTGTTTGATGACTTTGCATTGCATCTTATATGAATTCAGTCCAGCCTTGAATTAAAATCTGTGCTTTATTAATTTACCCTACAATTATACCATATACCATAAACTTGGGAAGTTCTTAATTGTATACCCAAGTTATGAAATTAGTATTAGCACAGCTTAGTGTTACGTACTCCCTCCTTGGGTTTCAGAACATTTCAGATTTAATTTCAAATGTTACATACAGTAAAAATAGGTTGATAGTATAGTACAGCACTGAAGGAAAGCTACATTCTGGCTATGTTAGGATGAGATTACACACCAAAATTGTATCTTTCTGCTCATATACTGTAGTTCCAGCTCATGATGACTGCAAGATCTGCTGACATTCTGACCAGAATTAGTTTCTCCTACTGAACTGTCAGAATCATATCATCTTGTTGATGAGTTGTGCATTCACTTGTTTGCTATGTATAAACTGACTGCATTTGTCTCTTTTTCAAGATACACTACAGTTCAGGAAAGCAATTGTCATATACTTATCATATTTGATATTTTCATACTATTTAGAACAAGAGTCTCAACCTTTTCTTTACACCATGGACCCCTGCCATTATCTGAGGGTCCATGGACCACAAGTTGGGAACTCCTGATTCAGAAGGTAGCACTTTAGTCCACTAAGTCAGAATCAGGTTTATTATCACTGGCATATGTCATGAAATTTGTTATCTTTGCGGCAGCAGTACAATGCAATACATAACAATACTGGCAAGAAAAAAGTAAATTAATTACAGTAAGTATCCTTCATGGTTTCAACGTCCACTTAAGAATTGATGGCAGAGGGGAAGAAGCTGATCCTGAATCTCTGAGTTTGTGCCTTCAGGCTTCTGTACCCCCTACCTGATAGTAACAATGAGAAGAAGGCATGTCCTGGGTGATGGGGATTGTTAATGATGAACGCCACCTTTCTGAGACACCACTTCCCGTTCCTTGAAGAGGTCTTGGATATGACAGAGGCTAGTACCCAAGATGGAGCAGATTAATTTTGCAACTTTCTGTAGCTTCTTCTGATCCTGTACAGCAGCACCACCCACTCACCCCCATATCAGACAGTGATCCAGCCTGTCAAGAAGCTCTTCACGGTACATCTGCAGAAGTTTTTGAGTGCCTTGGGTGACAAACCAAATCTCCTCAAACTCTTAATGAAATATAGTCACTGTCTTGCCTTCTTCACAAAAGCATCAATACATTGGGACCAGGTTAGATTCACAGATCTTGATACCCAGGAACCTGAACTGGCTCAATCTCTCCTCTTCTGATCCCTCTAAGAGGATTGGTTCATGAACCTTCATCCTATCCTTTCTTAAGTCCACAATCAACTCTTTGGTCTCACTGATGTTGAGTGTAAGTGCAAGGTTGTTTCTGCAGCACCACTTAACTAGCTGGTATATCTCACTCCTGTATGCCCTCTCATCTCCATCTGAGATTCTGCCAAAATTGGTTGCAGGGAGAAAGTGCACAAGCAACAAGTAAAGTCAGGATATGTGGCAGCAGCTCCAACCTCTGCACCTATGAGTTTTAATAATTTGGTATACTATTTCAGGTCCTTTACACGGATCTAGAATTGTCCTTTCCTCTACTGACTTCCTTTCATTATTTGTTTCCTGATTCATTTATCTATTCAAAATAATTTACCATTTTTATACCTCAGTATTTGCATGCCATTGTGTCATTTGGGGACACCACAACTAAGAAATAGAGCATGGCTTATAGCAGTTAAAAATGGCACTCCAATTAAACACTAACCTCTGCATATTCTGCAGCTTTTGAACATGAAATCTGTTTTTCAACAATAATACCCCATTCGGTGGGGCAATTGAGCAGCTTCATTCTCTGATACCTAATTTGATTATTTGAACCATTATCTTCTAAGTTTTTTGGGCTGCTTCCCCTACACTTACTTTTCGTTTTGCTACTTGCCTAGTATAATCTGAAACAATTAGGTTTATCCTTCATGCTATATTTAACTAAATTCAGCTAAATTCCATCTTAATTTCTTCCTTGATTATGGAAGTTAATTTTCTGTAAAATTTTGTGTAACTTACCCCAAAATAGAATTTCATATGGCAATTTTAGAACTAGCAGCTGTCAATGGATGGAAAAATCCTTCAAGTGTTTGTATCCCTCACACTGGGGCTTGTATAAAAACCAGGCTCATGAGCTAACTCTGCTAACAGCCTCGTGACTCAGTGGTGAGAAGGCCACCTTCTATGGAACACACGTCTAGGGTCAGTATGATTTGGGATTCAATCAGGACAGTTGGGATGTTTCAATTAAGGAAGAACATTGATTGCAGTGAATGCAATTTAAATATTGTTCACACATACTTAACAGTCGACAAGAAATAAAAGATCGTACACTACACCAGCATAAAATTATAAAGGAATTATATTTACCAGTTTTCAACTTTAACAGGAAAAGGAAAGTAAAAGGGCCCATTTCAGTTAAACCAGTCCAATTTGCGCATAGATGCTGGAGCATTTTTCTGAGATAGTTAGGTGTATCACTGTACTTGTGTGTGGAACCCATGTTCTGCGTGAAAGACCCTAGCCACAGTTTGAACTTCCCTTGAAGATGATCTCGAATGAAATGGCTAACTCTGGGGTACTGGCACTTCCTCCTTGGAACCATTCATCTGCACAAAGCCCCTCATACAACAGGTCTCTCCTTTGAACAGCATTTGCCGGCATCTTTCCTTGTGCCCTGCTCCATAGCTCCCGCCAAAAAACCCCAAACCAGACTACTGTCCTTCAGAAGTCTGATCCCACCCAGCCCTCTGGAATGTTCCATGGCATCCCACTGGGCAAAAAGTTGCAACATGTACCAAGACAATCCTGATTGGCGGATACAACATTCCTTAGTTGGACAAATTGGCACCTTATCTTTAGCTGAAGCCAAAATATTCTTACACACTGCTTTACAGAAAACTGATAAAATAAAATACCTCTCAGCATAGCAGAAATCCTAACCAAGGCATTACATTCTCCACCTCCCAAAAGCAGTCATGTCCTTGGGCGCCCTCCCAAGACTATGGTCAACACGCTCCTAGAAGATAGCGGCGCGGCCAATGTAGATGAACTGAACACACTGATGAGGGAGAGGGAGAAATGGAGAGTCTGTCATTGTGCCCGACGCCGGCCCCCTAGGCCTGAGTCGACATAGTACAGAAGTAGTAGTAGTAGTTGAGACTTTGGAACTTACTAAATCATTATCAATAATAGTATTCAAATGAATTTCTTGATTTCAGGACCATTTGTAAATGGAAGTAACATATCTCACCATGGGGACTGACATAACACTCTGTTTCCCAGGTGCATCATACACAGCCTATCTGGGGATTTCCTGACTCTCTGAGACCACCTTATCTCATCTTCAGCTTCACCCACTCCTTGTGACTGTTCCTGTCTACTAGGGGATGCCTCCCCTTATCTGACACTCATACCTTCTGGTGACTCAGATTCCCTGGCCACCTGACTGAACTCAGCTTCATCCCCAGTTATATTGGAGCCCAGTATAAGGAGGTGCTGCCAAACATCTTCAACCTCCACTGGTGTTAACAAGTGTCAGCGAAATCTCTCTTGGAATGGGGTGTCTTCTGTCACTCTAGCTACTCCTCCAGACATGATGGGTTTAAACAGGGTGTACCATACAGTTCCTTGTTTGTGCTCACAATTCTGCTTAGGAGGAACTTGCACCTTCTCAAAAGCAGCTCTGAACACCGGGTGAATGGACAAGGTTTGTTTTAAAAAAAATTCTCCCCATTTCTCTTTTTGCATGCTCCTGCGATTCTTCTCACAATGGGAGTATGTTCCCACAAAAATGGAAGCTTCACCTTTTTCAACCAGATCTGAGCACACCAGCATGGTGTATCAAGAATCTCATTTACTGTTCTGCATCTGCTTTTGAAAACTCCAGTTTCAACAAGTAACTATCATACTACTAATCATCAACACTAAGTGCCCAAATCTCAAGGGCATCGAGTGGCGTCAATGGTAAATGCATCAAATACTGGTTATAAAAGGATCTATAAAGTAAAATAACTTGAGAACCTGTGTCAAGTATGGCTCTAGCACAAAAACTTCAATCTGTATGGATGCATCAGAACTTGGAACCACTAAACCTTCAGGAACAGTGTTTTGCTCTTTAGTATTTCCCTTGATACACTGATTATGATGCATTCTCTCTGAGACACTAGCCCATTCCTTTACTGGGTGTCTCTGTATTTTTGCTTCTTCTCTGATTATTTTTTCAAAGATTTTCCTGTCCCTCACAGTCTTGCTTGAAATGTCCACCTTCTCCACAATTTTTACAGAAAATACTGGTCACTTCTCTCGTCAAAAAATGTTTCTCATCAGCGTTCCTCTGCTTAGATAGTCCCACAGGTGGGTCGGGTTATCCAATGGATGTACCTTGTTTAGCTGAAAAATTTGCAGACATCCATCGATTCAGCTCAGCTTGAAGGCTTTTCACCTCATTCCTCAAAAGCTCTATCTCTGTGGCATTGGGGGTCACTTTAGCAGCAGAGGCTACCACTGAAGACATTTTCTCAGCTTTTGGAAAAGTTTTGCTTCTCATTCATGTTTTTCTCCTCTCTAACTTCTCTGAGTAACTTGGTAAGAGAAGGAGGAGGGCGCATCTTGTGGGTCATTCAAATACATAGAGCAATTGCATCATGTAGCAGTGCACCCTTCACAACTTGCTCCATCTTCAAGTAAATTTTCAGTCAGCTGAATGCCCCTTTGTGGCAAAACAATGCAGCAGTTTCTCCAATATGGAAAGGTAGGCTTCCTCCTGGAATGTGTGCATAAACTTAATTCAAATTTCAGCAATGCCAAAAGAATCTATGTAGTTAGCTTACATCAGCTGCTGGACCCTTTAAATTCTCTACCAGTCTGTTTTTCATATTATGAGTACTGCTATTCATCCAGTAACTGAGATGTCTGCTCAGCCATGATAACTATGGCTCTATGGAGGTACACTTTGGCATTTATCAGTCAGTGCTGTAATAGTCAAAACCAGCTCAGAACTTTAATCAATAACTGAAGGACCTGTTAGACTTCTGACATCAGACTACTGCTTTCCCCCACTTCACAGAAATGAGATAAATTTGTCTTTAAAGTCTTCACCCTCAGCTACATCCCCCCCCCCCAATAATATGGACTGCCCATCGCCTTGCCTCTACTGGCATCACTAACTTAACTTGAACTTCAGTCACATCACTGGTAGACTCGGCTAGCACTACATCCTTACCAGCTGATTGGTCCAAATGGCATTCAAACAGCATAACCTCCCCCAATACTTTTATAGAACTGAACCCTCTAAGTAGCAGTTCATCAGGAATTTGAATATCCACCCCACTCAGAATCCAAGCATTACTTATGGATACCCTCTTCGTACTTCACCAAACCTTAATCCCCATGGCATCCATAATGAAGTACCTTAATTATGACACACCTCACATTCCACAAACACTAGGTTAAACACTGGCTTAAACACACAAAGAAACTGCTTATTCAATACTTAAATGACATTCACACAGCATCTGATACCTGGATGAGCACCCCACAAATGTAACCCTCTCACTGGGCTTCAAACACAAACTTAACTCATTAGTTACATCCACATGACTCAGCTTTCATAAACAGTATGTCTTAAGCTCGGTATGATTTGGGGTTCAACGAAACAGGGCAGTGGGATGTTCCAATTAAAAAACATTGATAGTAGCGAATGCTGTGTAAATACTGCTCACACACAATTATCAGTTGTCAAGAAATGACAGATCGTACACCAGCATAAAATTATAAAGGAAGTATATTTACCAGTTTAACATTATCAGTTAACTGGAAAAGAAAAGGAAGAGAAAGGGGCCCATTACAGTCAAACCAGTCCAATGTGCGTATAAATGTTGGAACTCATTTCTGAAGTAGTTGGCTGTATCACTGTACTCATGCGCTGACCCTGTGTTCTGTGTGAAAGACCCCAGCCACAGTTTGAACTCCCCTCGAAGACCATCTTGAATGAACTGCTAACTCTAGAGTATTGGTACTTCCTCCTTGGAACCATTCATCGGCCCAAAGCCCTTCATACAAAGGGTCTCTCCTTCAAATGGCATTCGGATTCGCCAGGCATCTTCCCTTGTGCCCTGCTCCGCAACTCCCACCAAAAAACCCCAAACCAGACTACTGTCCTTCAGAAATCTGATCCCACCCAGCCCTCTGGAATTTTCCATGGCATCCCACTGGGCAGAAAGTTAGAACATATATCAAGACAATCCTGATTGGCTGACACAACATTCCTAAGTTGGACAACGTTGCTCCTTGTCTTTAGTTGAAGCCAAAACACTCTTTCTAGCAGGACACACTACTTTTACACAAAACTGCTAAAATAAAATATCTCACAGCTTAGCAGTAGAAATCTTAACCTGTGCATTACATATATTAAAAAGTTAATGGAGGATAATTTTTAAAAAAACTGGTTATGAGACAAATGTACTGCACACTTAATAAGAGCTTTCAATTGTAAATTAAATTATTGCTAATAATGTACAAATTTGCTTTGCAAACAAGTCATAACGTTAATACCAAATTCCACCTAGATGTTAGGAAGTGAGTAAGTAAAAAACGGTAAATTCTTTAGTTTTAAATAATGCCTTTGTGTCACATCTGTTTCAATTTTAGTTATTAAATGCACAATAAATCATTATCTTAAATTTCATTTCACAATGCTGGAGAAAAGGAGGAAATGATAATTAATCGAGATTCAAAGTACCTGATGTAGTTCTTCAAGTCGGCGTTTTAAACCTTCAATTTCAAAAACATGCTTGTTATTCTTTCCTTGCAACTCAGTGATCGTTTGCTTTTGGGAATTGTAGCGATTCTGGAATTCATCACGTGACTGAGCAATGTGATGAAGCTTCTCTTCCAAGTGGACTATTTTCTGTTGCTAAATGCAGCAAAATTGAGGAGCAATGAAGAAAAAAACCGTACATTGCTAAATATAAATTATGGCATTGAACACCTTTCTTTCAGATGTTGAGTTTCTACAAATATCTTTGAGCCTTGTTGTTGCCTCCCACAAAAATTATTTTTACTGACATAACATTAGCCATTTTCCTGCAACTTCATAATAGCATTAACTGTATGTACAGTTTTTAAAAACTGGCATACTCTCTTCCTTCACTTGAAAGCTACAGACCTTTGGATTCTGAGTAGTAAATTATATTTATGTTTCTCATCAGCCGTAAAGTTGATGTACTGGATGGAGTAGATTCTCTGGGTCTCATGCACTTTCATGGTCTTACATCTATTGTACCAGTTAAACTACAAATCTAATTTAATAATTTGGAACTCAGGGTAGGCTGAATGAACTGATAAAGTACTTATCTACAAATGTAATTCGTATACATGACAGCATGAAAATATGAAAGTGAAACACCTGGTTTCTACTAAAAGGAAACTTTATACTGGAGATACTGGAAATCCAGAGCAATGCTAAAAGAGAATTGGAAGAACTCAGATGGTTATTCAGCATCTGTGGAAGGAAATGGACAGTATTTTTGGTGCAGACCTTTCATTAGGACAGGAGAGGGGAGGGGGAGGGAGAGGGAGAAATTATTAAAAAGGATGGTGAGGGGGACAGAGCAAGAGCTGCTAGATGATAGGTGGATCCAGATAAAGAGGGGAGAGGGAGAAAGAGTTGGAATGATGCAAGAAGATGAGAGGTGGCAGATGGAAGTGTCAAAGGTCTGAAGATGATGGAATCTGAAGGAAAAGGATGTAGACTATAGAATAAAGGGAAGAAGTTGGAGGGGAACCAGTGAGTGACAGGCAGGTAAAGTGGGTGGGGAAGAGAGAAGAGAAAGGGTGAGGAGCAGTGGTATTAGGGAATAGAGGGAAGGGACAGAGGGAGAATGGTTACCTGAAGTTACAGAAATTGATGTTCAAGTGTATAAAAGCAAAGAAGCACTGCAGGATCACTAGGAATCTTATGTACAATGAGAACAGTGTACAGTACACTTAATTTTAGGTAGGTTCAAAAACTGTGGAGCCAAGATTTATTTTGTTGTTATTTTGGATGGGTAATTACAGTTACAAAGGCACAAGACTAACTAGGCTGATTAACTAGTAACCTGGCTGTGGAAAATTTCTTAAGTAATATCACTTGTACTCATCGGTGAGATGGGAACAAGACTGCATTTATTGTTATGACAAGATTAATGAAATAGGCTTGCCAAAGTGTACTTACAAATTGAAAATCTTTAATGTTTCTAAAATTAATTGATTATTAAAGACAATAAATAGAAGGGTTAGGGTCAAAAAATAGCACCAATACTCTTTAATGATATTAAATAATTGGATGTAATATTTGAATTTTTAAAAAGCTTTTGTTGAAGTCCCACACAGGAAGTTGATCAACAAAATTAGAGGACTTAATTTGGGATAATATAAACTGACAATGACTGAGAATTGATCATCAGGCATAAAGCAAAGTGTCTGAAAAAATGGATTAGGCTGGTAGACTATGACTAGTAGGTTACCACAGGGTAACCTACTAGTAGGTAACATACTAGTAGGGACTGGTATACAGGGATTTGGCAGGACTGTGCTTTGTTTTGGCCTCTTTACCCAAGGAAGGATGCACTTGAAACAGGAAGAGCAGTGAAGGTTCACTTGATTGACTGTAGGCGTGGTGGGTTTGCCATATGAGGAGTGATTGATAAAATAAGCCTATATTTTCTGGAATTTCAGAGAACAAATGTAAATCTCAGTACAACTTACAAAATTCTTATGGGTCTTAGTAAGCTAGATGCAAGTAGGAAGATTCCCTTCACTGAGAAGCTTGGGCCAGAGGACAGTCTGAAAGTAAGTGGTAAATGGAAGTAACTTACTTATGCAAAGGGTGATAAATTTTTCTCTATCCTGTAGAGCTCTGAAGTCATTGAGTTCCTTCAAAGCAAAGTTCAATAGATTTCTAGATATAAAAAGCATATGGGCATAGTGCAGTGAAAATAGTTCCAAGGCAGAGATTAGCCATGACCTTGAAGAACTGCAGAGAACACATGAAGAGCTGTTTGGCAAATTCCTTCTCTTATTTCTTATACTCGAATGTTTTGCTAACTAGAGTCAAAACTCACATTAGTATTGATTACTGTAAAAGTAAGCTGGCAATAAAGTCTTTGGACCTTTGTTCCCATAGGCTTTCTGGGCTAGTTGACTTTATAAACTTTTATGCATATATTTTTGATATAACTGATCATTGAAAACAGGCTTCTGATACTATCGATTCAGTAATTTGTCCTCAGGCCTCCTCATTATAATATCTCCTTCACTTAGTCCTGTTGCGTGAATGTTACCCTTTCTATGTATAAACTGACATCACTGGAATAGAGGCACTTCATAAATAATTGGCATATGATCACCCAAGTCTAAATTAATTACTCAGAAATTAATGTAGTTACTATCAGCATTAAACATACTCAAAGACTTTTTTGGGGGGAAATTCCCAAAATGCCATGACAGTAGGATGAGGGTACGGGATGGTGGAAGATCTGCAGGTATGAAAAAGAGGTCAATTAATGAGGGGGAAGTAAGGGCAGTTTGGTACAAAGAAAGGGAGAGGGGAAGGAGAGAATTAGAAATGTAAAAATGTAGAAACTTGACAAAGTCCACAGAGTTTTGAATAAAGATTATTTTTTTTATTTATTACCTCTTCCAATCGTGCTTGGTTCTTTGCCTTAATTTGCTCCTCTTCAGCTTGTGCTCGATCAGTTATGGCAGCTGCCTTCGTCCGGCTTAGGTCCTGTTTCAAACGGGGAAAGGGGGGCATCAAGAATTGTTAAGCAACACCATATTTTCTTACAAAGAACTTTAACAGGTATTTAAATGACAACCCATTTTCCTAAAATTATTCTGCAATATCAAGATCACCAGAGCTCGGAATGATTAACAACATAGATGATCAAGTGGTCACAACTGGAGTAGTCAACCCTGTCCTGACGAAGGGTCTCGGCCCGAAACATCGACGGTGCTTCTCCTCATAGATGCTGCCTGGCCTGCAGTGTTCCACCAGCATTTTGTGTGTGTTGCTTGAATTTCCAACATCTGCAGATTCTCATGATCCCATTAACTTGTGGGGTTACAGGAGATTAGCGAAATAAGACAATTTACTATAATTTTAACAATGCCTCATATTATTACTTGCCTTACAAGAAACCCCACTTAAAGAGATGAGAAATAGCATGGATGTTTATAATAATATTAATCACTCAATTCATTTACAAATATTTCAATGTATTCAAGTACAAAAGAATCAACAAAAATATCTAACTTCCATCCTGTGAAAATCTGACATTTAGTGACTTCACGATCTTCTGAAGGACTCAGCAGACATAACTCACGCATGCAGTACAGCACCTTTAAATGGATGAAGATACATCACTATGGCTGAAAGAGAGGGAGGATGGGAGGACTCCCAAGCCAGTTTAAAATGCTGGGGAATGAAACTTCCTCTACCCAGCATCTTATTAGTGAATGTACAGTCACTGGAAATCAAGACTGAGGACCTAAGGACAACATTGCTGTACTGGAGGGAAATGAGGGATTGCTGAGTTCTGTGCTTCATACAGATTTAGCTCACTCTAGACACACTGGTAAAACCCAACGGCTTCAACCAAATTGTTGTCCGGGGCTTCAATATGACTTGTTTTGAAGAAATCTTTGCTCAATTATTATCATCATCGTATCATTTGCACCACCAGGGGTCCCAATACACTCAATCACTGCTACACTATGAATAACGAATGAATAACGAATGCCTGCAATTCCATGCCCAGATTGGATTTTGGGAAATCTGATCACTTAGCTGTACTCCTCTGGCCAGCATACAGGCAGAACCTAAAGAGCAAGGCTCCAGAGATAAGGATAACAAGAAGGTGGTCAAGTGAGGCAGAGCAGCGGCTAAAGGATTGCTTATTGTTGGTGGACTGGGCCGTGTTCATGGACTCAGAGGATCCTGTGTGAAAATACACCAAAGTTGTCACAGACTTCAAAAAAACAGTTGTAGACTAGTGTGCCCCACAAAATTATGCAGAATCTTCCCTAACCAGAAGTCCTGGATGAAGAATCAGATCCACAATCTGCTGAGGGTCAGATCAGTGGCATTCAGTTCTGATGACCAAGAGGTCCAGGTATGATCTCCAGAAAGCCATCTCACATGTGAAGTGGAAATTTTAGACCAAACTTGAATGACATTCAGCCAATTAAGACCATGTTGACTCTGAATAACAGACCCCAAGATCTATTCTCTCTCACATCCTCATTACAAATCATTGATTTGCACTACCCCCCAACCATTTAGGGTAACTTACAGTAGTTAATTAACCTACCAACCAGCACAATATTAGAATGTGTGTGGAAACTGAATTACCCAGAAAACTCATACAGTGATAGAAGAAATGTGCAGATACTGCAGGAAGTTAGAATTAACTACATCTCTGCATTCGAGATGGATTGATTCATTTGCATCTCTTTACACATCTCTTCATAGTCCCGAAGGCTATGTTGCCTGCCTGGTGCCAGGGTTAAGGACATCTCTTCTGGGCTGGAGAGAAACTTGCAGTGGGAGGGCGAGGATCCAGTTGTCTTAGTACACGTCGGTACTAATGACATAGATAGGACAAGGAAGAAGGTTCTGTTACAGGAATATGAGCAGCTAGGGGTCAAATTAAAAAAACAGAACCTCGAGGGTAATAATCTCTGGATTATTACCTGAGCTACGAGCAAATTTGGCTAGGTTAAATAAAATTAGGGAGTTAAACGCGTGGCTCAAAGACTGGTGTAGGAGAAGTGGGTTTTGCTTCTTGGGACACTGGCACCAGTACTGGGACAGGAGAGAACTGTTCCAGAGGGACGGGCTTCACCTGAACCGGGCTGGGGTTAGTGTCCTAGTGAATCATATAACTAGGGCTGCAGAGAGGTCTTTAAACTAACTAGTGGGAGGAGGATTCTAGAGAGCAAATAATTAAAAAGACAATGGAGAAGGTAATGGATGTGGGTAAAAGTGGAGGAATGAAAAGACAGAGTGTGTCAGGAGGGGAAAGAATGTACGGAGATAAGCGTAAAGTTGTACAAAAGGAAAAGGTAGGAAATAAGTGTCAAACATATTTGAAAGTCCTTTATTTGAATGCACGTAGTATTAGGAATAAAATTGATGATGGTACAAATAATTACGTATGGTTATGATATTGTGGCAATTACGGAAACATGGCTGCAGGGTGACCAGGACTGGGAATTAAACATACAAGGGTATTCGACAATTAGGAGAGACAGGCAAGAAGGAAAAGGAGGTGGGGTGGCTATGTTAATAAAGCAAGAAATCACTGCAATAAAGCGAAATGATATTGGCTCAAAGGATCAGGATAACGAAACAATTTGGGTAGAAATAAGAAATAGTAAAGGGAAAAAAGCAGTGGTGGGAGTAGTCTATAGGCCTCCAAACAGCTATGACTCAGTTGGTCGGAGCATAAATCAGGAAATAGTTGGGGCTTGTAATAAGGGAACAGCTATAATTATGGAGGATTTTAACTTTCATATTGACTGGACTAATCAAGTCGGACACGGCAGCCTTGAAGAAGAGTTTATTGAGTGTATTCGGGATGGGTTCCTTGAACAATACGTTTTGAGCCAACAAGGAGGCAAGCAGTCTTAGATCTGGTCCTGTGTAATGAGACAGGACTAATAAAAAATGTCCTAGTAAAGGATCCCCTTGGAATGAGTGTCCATAACATGGTCGAATTCCATATTCAATTAGAGGATGAGAGGGTTGGATCTCAAACAAGCGTACTGAGCTTAAATAAAGGAGACTATGATGGTATGACAGCGGAATTGCTTAAGATGGATTGGGAAAATAGATTAAAGGGTAGATCGGTACTTGATCAGTGGTGTATATTTAAGGAGTTATTTTACAACTATCAAGAAAAATATATTCCACTGAAGAAAAAAGGGTGTAAAAGAAAAAATAGTTATCCGTGGCTAAGTAAAGAAATAAAGCAAAGTATACGACTAAAAAGAAAGTTATATAAGGTAGCTAAATCTAGTGGGAAGATTGAAGATCGAGAAGCTTTTAAAGATCAGCAGCAAATAACAAAAAGATTGATTAAGAAGGGGAAGATAGATTATGAAAGTAAATTGACGAAAAACATAAAAGCAGATAGTAAGAGTTTTTATAGTTACATAAAAAGAAAAAGGGTGGCTAAAGTAAATGTTGGTCCCCTAGAAGATGAGACCAGGAAATTAATGGTAGGGGACATGGAGATGGCGGAAACGCTGAACAAATATTTTGTATCAGTTTTTACAGTAGAGGACACTCAAAATATCCCAACACTGGATAAACAGGGGGCTCTAGGGGGAGAGAAGCTAACTACGATTCAAATCACCAAGGAAAAGGTACTTGATAAATTAATGGGACTGAAGGTGGATAAATCCCCTGGACCGGATGGCTTGCATCCTAGGGTCTTAAGGGAAGTGGCGGTCGGGATTGTGGATGCATTAGTGATAATTTTTCAAAACTCGCTGGACTCGGCAATGGTCCCAGCAGAATGGAAAAATGCTAATGTAACTCCTTTATTTAAAAAGGGCAATAGACAGAAGGCTGGGAATTATAGGCCAGTTAGCCTAACATCTGTGGTTGGCAAAATGTTGGAATCGATAATTAAGGAAACAGTAACAGGGCATTTGAATAAACATAGCTTAATAGGATAAAGTTAGCATGGCTTTACAAAAGGGAAGTCATGTTTGACAAATTTGTTGGAGTTCTTTGAGGACATAACATATAGGGTAGATAAAGGGGAACCAGTGGATGTGGTGTATTTGGACTTCCAAAAGGCATTTGACAAAGTGCCACACCAAAGATTATTACTTAAAGTAAAAAATCATGGGATTGGGGATAATATTCTGGCATGGGTGGAGGATTGGCTTTCTAACAGAAAACAGAGAGTTGGGATAAATGGTTTATTCTCAGACTGGTAGTTGGTGACTAGTGGTGTTCCGCAGGGGTCGGTGTTTAGTGGTGTTCCGCAGGGGTCGGTGTTTAGTGGTGTTCCGCAGGGGTCGGTGTTTAGTGGTGTTCCGCAGGGGTCGGTGTTTAGTGGTGTTCCGCAGGGGTCGGTGTTTAGTGGTGTTCCGCAGGGGTCGGTGTTTAGTGGTGTTCCGCAGGGGTCGGTGTTTAGTGGTGTTCCGCAGGGGTCGGTGTTTAGTGGTGTTCCGCTGGGGTCGGTGTTTAGTGGTGTTCCGCAGGGGTCGGTGTTTAGTGGTGTTCCGCAGGGGTCGGTGTTTAGTGGTGTTCCGCAGGGGTTGGTGTTGGGACCCCAACTCTTTACAATCTATATTAATGATTTGGAGAAAGGGACTAAGTACAACGTATCGAAATTTGCTGATGACACAAAGATGGGAGGGTGTGTAATGAGTGCGGAGGACATTGAAACCCTGCAGGGGGACATAGATAGGCTGTGTTTGGGCAGACATTTGGCAAATGAAATATAATACTGACAAGTGTGAGGTCTTGCACTTTGGCAGGAAAAATAATAGAGCAAGTTATTATCTAAATGGAGAGAAACTGGAAAGTGCTTCTGTGCAAAGGGATCTGGGGGTCCTGGTGCAGGAAACACAAAAAGTTAGTATGCAAGTGCAGCAGGTGGTCAAGAAGGCCAATGGAATGCTAGCTTTTATTGCTAGAGGGATGGAGTATAAGAACAGGGAGGTCTTACTGTAGTTGTACCGGGTATTGGTGAGACCACACCTGGAGTACTGCATGCAGTTCTGGTGTCCATATTTAAGAAAGGACATACTGACTCTCGAGGCAGTGCAGAGAAGGTTCACTAGGTTAATTCCGGGGATGGGTGGGTTGATGTATAATGAGAGGTTGAGTAGATTGGGACACTACTCATTGGAGTTCTGAAGAATGAGAGGCGATCTTATTGAAACATATAAGATTGTGAAGGGGCTTGATCGGGTGGATGCGGGGAGACTGTTCCCAATGATGGATGAAACTAGGACTAGGGGGCATAATCTTAAAATAAGGGGATGCCGTTCCAGGATTGAGATGAGGAGAAATTTGTGGGGCTGTGGAATTTACTGCCCCAGAGAGCTGTGGAAGCTACTACACTCAATAAATTCAAAACGGAGATAGACATTTTCCTGGATAAAAATGGCATTAGGGGATATGGTGAGCGAGCAGGTAAGTGGACATGAGGCTAGGTTTAGATCAGCCATGTGATCTCCTGGGCCAGTTTTCGATAGCCTGGATGGGTCGGAGAGGAATTTTCCAGATTTTTTCTCCTCAATTGGCAAATCGTTTTTTTTTCCCCGTGTGATCACGTGGGTTTGGGCAGGATGAATAATAAAATAAAATGGGCGGCATGGTGCCCAGTTGGTTGGCACTGTTGCCTTGTGGGAATTCGGTGATAACTAGAGTTAAGATTGGATCAGCCATGATCTTGTTGAATGGCGGAGCAGGCTTGAGGGGCCGATTGGCCTACTCCTGCTCCTATCTCTTATGTTCTTATGTTTTTAGTTACTGTCTCAGGCATAAAAAGTTGCTTCCACTCCATTTCGAAGGAATGGAAGAGATCTGTGTGTAAATTCTTGTAACATGTAGCAAATGTTACACACCAATTACCTCATGGTTTTATTGCAGCAAAGTCTTGGCTCAATAGCAAGTGGTTCAAAGCAATTGGAGACTATGCTTTTTCACAAAGACTTCTAAAGGAGGAATGACAGGTTTTCTGGGGTGGAGAGATAGCTGCATCATCTTCAACATTGCTGTGCAGCCCTGTGTATTTGTTTTGTATTATTCATTTATTAATTGCCACCAAAAGCCAGTTTTGTTTTGTGGATCATATCTTTTGTGAAGAATTCTGACTCAAATTCTTTTAAATTCTCATCCTTAAATCATTCCATAAGCACTACTCAAGATTTTTATTATTAATTTGAGAATTTCTTCATAGTATTACAAATTTATGAGCAGATATAAAGAAAGGAAATATATGCGATTATATAGCACTTTTCGTAACTTTACAATTACCCTCATAAGCTGAGGTGAAGTTATTGCTTATAATTTATTATAATAGTATCTACCTTAATTGTTTCATGCATACTCAACAACTGTGCTCACTCACTTCTTCCAGATGAAGTTTAATGTTTTCAAGTTTGTGAATTCTTTCCTGAAGTGCTCGCTGTGTCTCCTCCAAGTGTTGTTTCATGTGGTCCATCTGATAACATTAAAAAAGTAATCAAATAATCCTTGATCAGACATTTTGTCTTTGGTTGCTAATCCTTAACAGGTGCTGGAGTAAGTAATGTTCTTTGTACTTGCCCAACATCCAATTTCTTTTATTACTGGATATCAGAATTGAAATGCAATAGGTGGCTAGTAATCTAGCATCTGTTTATGGTGATGACATAAGATGAATTTTTATACCTTATTTATATTTCAAGTATTGCTGCATTTAAAATTTACAGAATATTATTTTTGTCTTTCTTGTAAACTTGCAAATAAAAAGCACTATTGTTTAAAATTGTGCAATTTTCTCTTCAATACTTTATAAGAACATGATTAAAATCTCAGAACCTAAATAAGTACAGGCTACCATGAGATTTTAGCTACTTTCAGAATTTCAGATCTATTTTACATTAATTTCTGTCTACCCCAGTCTCATTTTTCTCTTCTGCTTCCCATATTTTCCTTGTTATTTTTACTTTTAAGGCAGTATTACACAAATATCCATATTTGCAATTCCTTTTGAAGCTTGAATGTTCAAGTTTGCTTGTAAATGCTTTCTGCTGCCATCTGCTGGAAGCCTTATCATATTTTTGTAGTTCAGTGAAACATTGTTATCTCCCTAGGCAATTCCTCCGAATTGAGAATGAGTCACTTCCATTCCAGTTCTAAAGAATGGAATAAATCTGTATGGATTCTTAAAACATGAGGTGGACGTTGCACACTAGAGACAACATCATCTTATCAGAACAAGGTCTTGGTTCAATGGCAGAGAGATCCAATATCATCAGAGACCAAACTGCACAAACTTCAACAAAAGGAATGACCAGTATTCCACAACATGTTTTTTCCCCTCTGAGTTGAAAGAAAATTGAACATTTCTAAACTTAAACTTGTCTTATAAGGTGTATGTTATGTTCTGCTGAACAGAGACAGCATCTCAAATTTTCCTTTTCCTCTCCACATTCATCTTTCTCCACTCTCCACCCCTCTTCCCTGATCCTGAAGGAGGATGGGTGGATTTGGTAAAGTCCCAAGCATCAGTAGCAGTATGGATTAAAAACTCGACCAAAGGCAAGAAACATATCAATGTTTCCCCAATGATCAAGGCTGACATCACTACTTCATTTTAAGAAATGGGTATCTAGGTTAAAATTTCCAAATCTTTGAAAACATAAAGCTTGAACTGTGGTAAATAGTGAGGAAAGCAAATGAATGCAAGAAGGATAAATGGTATAGCAAAATAGGCAGATTAGTTATACATGAAATGTAATACAGATGTGCATTGTGTTGCACTTTGGCTAAAAGACAAACAAGAGAAAATAATTGCACATTTCTAAAGCAAGTGTTTGATCAGAAGGATCTGAGTATAAATATATGTATACACCCTTGGAAAAAGGAAATTGTATTATGGAATCCTGGGGTTCATAGATAGTGGCAAAGAGTACAAAGACATAGGAATTACACTGTACAAAATATCTATTTGGCTCCAACTAGAAAAGTGCATCCAGTACCATTACTATATTTTATAAAGGACCCAAAGGCATTAAAAAGGAGCAAAGAAAGATTTAACAGAATGGTTCAAAGAATGAGGAATTCCAGTGATAAGAATTGATGGGAAAGCCAAGGTATTCTCCATCAGGCAACAAAGGTTGAGAGGCTATTTTACATATACATACATTTGTGACAAGGTACAAGGAGGATACAAAGAAACATTTCTTTGATAAAAGGTTTCACTGTGTAGTTAGAGACCGTATTACCTCCCTCTGCCACAAAGCATCTGCATCGTCCACCATTTGTTTATATCTTTTCTTCTCATCTTCCAGATTCTCTGGCAATGCAAAAAATGACAATGCAATCAGTAACCAAGGACTGAGAGAAAAATTGAAGTAAGCTCATGTATATTTGAAAATGGAGCACATTTCACAAATTCTTGCATATAAAGGGCGCCATGGTAGTACAGCTGTTAGAGCGACATGATTAAAGCTCAGGGCGTTGAAGCTTGGAACTCAATGCTGGTGTCCTCTGTAAGGAGTCTGTATATCCTCCCTGTGGAATGCATGGGTTTTCCCTGGGTGTTCTGATTTCCTCCTACAGTCCTCAGACATACCAGGTAGGTTAATTGGTCATTGTAAATTGTACTGTGATTAGATTAGGGTTAAATTGGAGTTATTGGAGGTTGCTGGGGCAGCATTGCTGGAAGGGTCAGAAGGGCCAATTCCACACTGTACTGCTAAATAAAATAAATAAAAACATCCAACTTCTCTAATCATTACATTTTCATCTCAGAAAGTGGATTGATACTTTTCCACCCTTTGAAATTAAAAATCATACATATTCAGTTAGGTTTTAGGAGTTTGTTCAACTTACATTTGTCAAGGTATATACAGTCGGCCCTCCTTATCCACAGGGGATTGGTTCTGGGACCCCCCCGCAGATACCAAAATTCACGGATACTCAAGTCCCCTATTTAACATGTATCAATGCGGTGGTCTTTAAGACCCAGCGGAACCCTGGACTTTATTTAGCATGTTTCCATGCAGTGGACATTAGGACCTGGCGGTGCAGCTCTGAATCCGCAGTGTTTCTGTTCACGAAAATAATCACGATCGCGATTGAAAATAAGGTGGAAGTAATAAAGCGATCAGAAAGAGGTGAAATGCCATCGGTCATTGGAAAAGCGTTAGGCTACAGTCGGTCAATGATCGGAACAATTTTAACAGAGATTATGAAAGGCCCTGCCCCGATGACAGCAATTATTACTAAGCAATGCAGTGGTTAAATTATTGAAATACGTATGTTTCTTAAGTGTTTTATATGCATAGAAAGGTAAAATATATACTATATACTAAGACAAACGTTTGACTAACCGACGCTAAATAATACCGGATGTACCTGTTCCAACTTCAAATCCGACTTAAAGACGGACTCAGGAATGGAACTCATTCATAACCTGGGGACTGCCTGTACTTTTAAGTCATTTCTAGATTACTTATAATACCTAATACAATGTAAATGCTATGTAAATAGTTGTTATACTGTAAAGTTTAGGGAATAATGACAAGAAAAAAATAGTCTGTACATGCTGAAGCAACGAGTGCTGGAGAGAGAACTTCCGGGTTTTCCCAATCCACGGCTGGTTGAATCTGCGCATATGGAATCCGCGGATAAGGAGGGCCGACTGTACAGCTAATAAACTTAATCAAGTATTTCTTGCACCCAACACTAATTGTGCAATACTTATATCTCTAGCTCAGTAATTAAACTTCAGTCTGAACAGCAATCACCAAATGACAGAACTTTGACAAAACCTGAGAGGGATCAGTTAAATTTTAGGAAATGAAAATTTTCGTTCTTTTTTTTGTGTTCAATTTTTAAAGACAATTGTGACATGAACTGCTGACAGGATCATAGGGGTTTCCCTACTATCCATCGGGGGACATTTATCAGGAGCGCTGCTTATGCAGGGCCCTTAGTATTATTAAGGGTCCCACCCATCCATCCAACATTCTCCTTGACTTTCTACCATCAGGCAGAAAACTGCAATGCATAAAAACAAGAACCGTCAGGATGAGAAACAGTTTCTTCACCCAGGCCATTAGGCTTCTGAACTCCTGGCTGCATCGTATTTGAAGTGTCACTGGTTAATCTGTTCCGTACCTTACAATATTCAATATTAAAGCACATTAGTTTGTTATTTATGTGAGATTTATCTGTAGATTTTATCCTTAGCTTCATAAATTATCATGTGCTTGTGCTTTACACCCTGATTCGAAGAAACACTGTTTTGTTTCTATTACAAATTTTATATATATATATATGTGTCTGTGTTCAGAATCTAAGGAAGGGAGGCTGGTTTCTGTGTATAGTGAGCTGTGTCCACAACTTTCTGCAGTTTCTTGTGGTCTCAGGCAGAGCAGCTGCAATATCATGCTGTGAAGCATCTGGATAGGATGCATTCTGAAACACATCTATAAACATTTCTTAAGCCTTCTGAGGAAGCAGAGGCTTAAGAAATGCACTTCCTTGGCTGTGGCATTTATGTGGTTGGATCAGGGGAGCCCATTGGTGGTGTTCACTTCTAGGAACTTGAAGTTCTCAACCCTCTCATCTCAGCACCATTGAGCATGAGCACTGCCTCCCTTCCCGTAGACAATGACAAGCTCTTTTGTTTTGCTGATGTGGAGGGAAAAAATGTTGTCATGAATATTGAGCCAAACTCTGCACACCTGTTAATTTCTGCATTTATGCTATGAATTACACAGGTTAGAGGTCTGGATTCACTATTCAAACCAGCAGAGGAGAAATAATATACTAAGTTGAGGACCTGAATGCACTTCACATCTAATGATTTTCTGTTCTTTTAAAAAAAAATGTCTCTCAGGATTGAGGACGACTTATTTGCACTTTGGTTTTAAAGTTCTGGGATGGCAGAGGAGGCCAATGTAGCAACTACGCATTCCAATACACTTGAGGCAGGGGACGGATCAGAGGGGAGTTGGATAATCTGTAAGGTGGTGCACTCAGAGCTTACACACTCCTGATGAATGGAATTGTGGTCTCAATATCACCTTAAAGACTCATTCTCCATTTTGAGGGGACGGATAAGAAGCCCAAAAGCCAGTACCAAAATTCCATTAACTATGAGACGCGAAACACATATAAAATGCTGGTGGAACACAGCAGGCCAGGCAGCGTCTATAGGAAGAAGCACAGTCGACGTTTCGGGCCGAGATGTCCTATAGATGCTGCGTTCCACCAGCATTTTGCATATGTTGCTTCCATTAACTATGGATGGCTGATGAATGATTGTTTATTTCACCAGAAAAGGCAATGTTATATTACCTTCAGTTTGTGCTATTTTCAGTTTCATCTCAGCAGTCACGTTGGCCAGTTCTTGTTTCAGATGGCAGATCTGATCATGCTGATTTTTATTTCGTCGCTCTAATTCATCCACCTATTTGACATGGGCACAAAATTTTATCTGGTACATTTAAGGAAAGGGCAAGTTGACACATCATCAAATAAATCATGTAACCAAGGCTAAACTATAAACCCAATTGGGTCTTTTGTTGTTTATTATAGGTATCTTTAGGATGTTTTAAGTATGCTATGCAAAAATACATAATTGTTAGAAAATGTTGATCTGAAATAGATGATAGAGGTTTTAATTCAATGAAGCTAAATCAAAGTGAGACAGCAAATTATTGTTTGTGTATATGACTGTGTGAACATCAGATGTATCCATTCTAAAGTTTCTAAAGTGAAGTACAAATGCAATCGAAACAAATATTGGATATCTACTTATATGCTGCATTTCTTCACAAATTTTTATTTTCAATAAGAAGTTACAGCACTTCCAAAATATAACTCACTTCTGGAGTTTAAAAGTTGTTTGATGCCACTGTGATTATACTAATAACATCACTGCAAGGAGAAACATGGATTATGTAAGTTCATGGGGAAAAATTATAGTTTTTGTAACAATCCTTTTTAAAAATCGCATTATCTTTGTGACAAGTAGACTACTTCAGGACAACCTATATTTCTGTGTTTCTTTGAGAAGGTTACAGATCTGTTGCACACGGGTAAGGCACTATATATTATCTACCTGTATGTTGGGGAAGCATTTGATAATGAAAATAAATAAAGAAAATAAATCCAAAATAATTATACCCTCTGCAAAATACAAGATTGACGCTTAGCTAATAAATAACAGGCAAAGAGGTATCAGAAAAGAAGTTGGTTATCTGTGGAAGGGGACATATTTGAACACATAACAAGCTTTTTATCCCCAATTAAAAGAGACCTGAAATATTCCATGTTTCACATATCCAGATTACTAGTCCGAACAAAATGGTGAATAATTCAAAACACCTCTGGAGGTGTTCAAAGAATCTGCTCAAAGACCAGATTACAATTGGAACTCTGATATGCAAATCCAAACATGGCAAAATTAGCAAATAGCTTATATTCATTTAGGTAGTAAAACAAGTAATCAAACTGCATTTGGTTTCTAATTTGTTAAAACTTTTAGCTCTGTACTCATGAGAAAAAGAGAATAGCATTCTACAATGATTTATACAGTTACTGGATTCTTAAAAACAAAAGAAATCTTAATTGGGATAATAATTGGAAAAGGTAAGAGATGGAAAAAACAAAACCTTTTAAACATAGAGTTACATGGAGAACTTGAGTTCATAAAAGATATATTGTTATATGCATGGTTCAAAAAATGAGAGGACCAGGGAATGAGAGAACTTTAAGGTACAAGTAAGCAAAAGAAAGCAGAAGATTTAGATCACCTTTATTGCGAATCAGCAGATAAAAGATTTGCAAGGCTAGTGGAAGGGCAAACGCTATTTAAAATAGATGACGAACTCTCTTCAAAAAAAAAAAATCAGGAGAACGTGTGCACAAAATGCTGATGGAACTCAGGTTAGGCAATATCTATGGAGAGAAATAGATTTGACGCTTGGGTCAAGACTCCCAGCATTTTGTGTATAGTACTCTGGAATTCAAGCATCTACAGAATCTCTAGTATATATAAGAAAATATATGGTAAATAACTGAAAATCATATCAGTTCTATTATCATGCTCTCTTTTCTTTTTTTAAAAATATTGATAAAACTCACAACAAGGAGGAAAAAAGATCTTCAGACAGAAGATAAATGGAACATAAAGCATCAAGGCCCAGATTAGTTGGTGCCATCAGTTTTTATCATTGAGGAAATGTAAGTAAATCATGGGCAGTATTATCATATCTACAAAATGTTTTAAAATTCATTCACCCATCAACTGCTTCTGTGCTATATAAAATTTTATGGCTCTAAATATGATCTAAATTAATTCAAGATTCAAAGAAAATGCACAGCTGGTACAAAGAACCATGACATAATTTATGGATGTGAGGCACAAAGACAAACTCTGAAATTCCTAAGTTTTAAGTCAATTTTAAATGTTTAATGATCAAATTAGTATATAGCAACACAAAAGCCAGGCATCCAAAATTTCAGATGTGAAAATTTGAAGACTGCGTTAGTAATTATCACAAAGCTCCTACTTGGTGCGAAAAAAAACCTACTGTAATTCATTAATATACTTCCAGGTAGGAAATTTGCCTAACATTGTAGTCAATGCACAACTGCTCTCCAAACTAACCTTGTATTCTATTTTGTTCATAAAGAAAAAAAGTAGGAATAAATAACGATGCTGTTGCCAGTGATATGTACCTCTGAACAAAACAAAGTAGTTTGAGAGTCAGAGAAAGAAAGGCAGCATGAATAATACTACTTTGTTGTTCTTTGTTGTGTAAATTACAAACTCTAAGTTATTGCACACCAGTTTTGTAATTTCACCACATACCAGTTGTTCATATCAAAATTAATTCCAAACTTTGTGATTTTTGAGGAATTGCTTAATTATTATAGGAAAAAACATCAATAGTATTTATTTACATGTGCAGGTATTGGAGCAAACACATCAATCCAGTTTAAGGTAATGAGCATTTACAAGAATGAACCAATTATAGTGACCAGTAAAGTTAAAGTCACTAAGAGATTTTGTTACGTTATAATGAACAAAACATTTCATATCAGATCTAATTTGTGAGCCCAGTTCAATGTCAGTATCTAGAGACACAATATAACAATGGAGAAACCAGTACTACCTTGTTTTTGAGCTCCAGGTTTTTCCCATTTGCTGCATTTATTTCTCTGGTCAACTTTGCCTCTTGTTTACAAGCTTCCTGATAATGAAGAAAAACACATTTCTTCAGTATCCAAATAATTTAGTAAACAGGAACAAATACATCATTGGTTTAATTTTCTCTGTTGTCATCTTTACTGTTCTTTATAAGCTAGGCTGCCAAGTATCTGGTATCATACATAGAACTCACACTGCCCAGTGATCAATGAAAATGCCTATAAATTATGTATAATCTCAATTAGCAAATTAAAAGTAGTATTTTACTTGGAACAGACATTGGTTTAGGCTGTCCATTTCCAATACAGGAGCTTGGAACAAGAACAGTTACAAGATAATTAGGTATTCCATCAGTAGGTAGTAAATCTTTTGCTACTTACAGTACCCAAATAATTTTAAAATGTTTCTGAATATTAATTCTAATATATCCCAGCTTTGACACAAGATGAGGCTCCATAGCTGCCTTGACTTTTGTCAAAGATTGTCAGTGTATTCTAAGGGCCGGAGCCTCAATGGTACAATGCCAGAGGGTTTAAAAACCATACACAGCTTATTTGCCATGAACTACTGCCTGCCTACACTTCCCTAGTCTGGATGCAGATGTCCAAATGGGCTTGCAACCCTTGCAAATGAGAGGTGTACAGTGAGGTGTTGCACACCAATGAATGCTTTTTGTAGAAAGACGCAAAAATATCATTACCTCTCGCTCATTTTTACTCTCCTTCGAATGATTTTCTTTCAACTCATAATTTTCCATTCTTGCCTTCTCTAAGAGCTCTTTTAGGTCATTTGCCTTTTGTTCCGATAGTGCTAAAGCAGCTTCTGACATTTGTACTCTAGAACAAAATAAAACGAAAACCTACTGACAACATCTTCAAACGGGTGCAGAAAAATTATATAGATTTGTTAAGCAACCAGATAGGCATTAGGCAAATGATAATTAAAGGTATGAATGTATGGAACTCAATTAACTAACCTAAACAGAGTTCTAGCAGTAATTGCTTTCAATGTCCTTATTACGAAGCATATCAATTATAAAAGCAATGAGATTGCTCTCTTTATATGAGACAGCTATGGTTTGATTGATGTTTTCTAATCCTGTAATCAGAAATTTCTGAGTTCAAGATCTAGTCAAGAAACTGATGTACAAAAATGCAGTACATGAGTACTGTACTGTAGCAGATATTTTCTTTTGAATCAAACCTCAAGATGAGACCACATTTGCAACCTTTGGAAAACACAGCAACATCAACTATCAGCATTTCAATGATCACATTCAAACAACCTGAAAAGAGATTAATTAGTTATTGTCACACTGGCATTTGTGATAACTTGTTATGTGCAAATTAACATCCACATTGCATAATTGATTATGTTTCAATTGAACCTTGGGACATCTTGGTAGAAATGTAGAGGACATTATAAGCAGGAGCATATGCACAGTACGGAGCCAGAATATCAACCTAGCTAATATGGATCCAACACCATGATTACTCCTCATGATTACAAGGCCAGTTTTCATCATCCCACCACAAAGCTATTGTATTAAAATGGATAACAAAAAAACCAGCAACAAAACTCATATGAATAATAATTAGGAAATCTTAAGTTTTACAATAAAAAGCTAATTAAGTTAGTGATGATGAAAAAAAAGACCTCAAAGTATCCTAAATAGTAGAAAACTATAGCTATAATTATGAATATCTTGGAAATTAGGAACACAAATTAAACATGGAAAACAATGAAAAGAAAATTTGGGAATAATCAGGAAAAAATATTCTTACTCAAGGAACATAATCACTCAAGTAAGACAACCAGTCCACGTGAAGGGTCTTGGCACCAAATGTTGACTGTTTCATTTCCATAGATGTTGCCTGACCTGCTGAGTTCCTCCAATATTTTGTGTGTGTGAGTTAAAATAATGAAGCTATTGAAATTAATCTCAAATGTTATGGTATAAAAAACAACACATAAAATAATGATATTGCATTGCTAGGATGGCCTTTCTTGTTCATGATTCTTGACATGAAAGTGTACTAACATTATACAAAGACACAAACTAATTACATCTGAAGCAAAACACATTGTTTTTAAAAATACATAATTTGCAAACTACAAGCTATAACAAAAATGAGACTGCTCTACTGAATGTCACTAACCTAATAGAACAGCTAATATACAAGTCTGAAGGTCACATGGAACTTCACAGCATGAACTAATTTTAAAGGAAACCAAATTAGAAGGCAGCAACACACACAAAATGCCGGTGGAACACAGCAGGCCAGGCAGCATCTACAGGGAGAAGCGCTGTCGACGTTTCGGGCCGACACCCTTCGTCCTGACATAGGGTCTCAAAGTACATATGTCGACAGCACTTCTCCCTATAGATACTGCCTGGCCTGCTATGTTCCACCAGCATTTTGTGTGTGTTGCTGTTTGAATTTCCAGCATCTGCAGATTTCCTCGTGTTTGCAAATTAGGAGGCATATTGTTTTTAAATTTTGAAAACATTAAAGACTTTACTTTTAAAAATTCTATTGCAATAATTGACTAATTGTTGTTAAGGCACATTGTGCAAATGGCACAGAAAACACAAAATTATACTTTTGGACAGAATGGAACTGTTTTACAGCTAGACTTAGCCTTTTCATACGAAATGCAACACATTGAACTCCAGAGAAAGGTTGAATAGAAACAATAATGATTGAATTCATTACTGTGAAACATGTTTGCATTTTAAATGTTACGTTGTAAATCTGGAAAACTGATATCAACAGGATGAGCTTCCACAAGGGAATATAAAGCAATTATTACTTTGCTCGCAAAGAATTGATGATAGAACTCCTCTCATTTAATGCTTCTTGTAACTGTCCAACTTGCACAGCAGAAGTCCTAAAGAGAAAGTTAATAAAAAGAATCAAACAATGAACACATTAGAAATACTGAACTCAATTTTTAGCAGATTTGTTTTGAAGTCGATCAAATGTTATAGTAAATTTACTAGAAGGGTCGACGTTTTGGGCCAAGACCCTTCGTCAGGACTAACTGATAAGATAAGTGGGAGTTATTGGGTTAGTTATGGCAATTAGACAATGATAAAACAAAGAAGTGTAAAATATTGAGAAATGCAGACTATTGAGCATGCCCATCAGGTCAGGCTGTGTTAAAACAGAAGTAATCTCACAAATGAAGTGGGCATGGCCAGTAAATTCAATTAATATTCCTTTAAATGGATATTCATAAAAAGCTTTAGCTTGGATGTTATTTTATACTGCAAAGCAAAACTATTTAAGAAAACTGATAATTTCCCAGTACCTTTCCCAAAAAAGCTTACCAGAATAACCAAAACACATTGCTTTCCGTTAATAGTTATGAGCCCAGTAATGACCTTTACACATGTATAGTTTAATTATTTTTTCTTTAGTATGCTATTTTTTGCATTCAAATAAAGAAGCTAAAGTGACCAGTTTTAAAAGTCAGGTTAACTTTTTGTAAGCTAAATTAACAAAAGACACTCCTTTTTAGACTGTGTTTTCTCTCCACCTTTGCATGGAATGTGAATTATCTTTGATTATGGTTATGATTCAATATGAAATGATAATGGGATAACAGGTGAAGGCCACTTAAATAATGTTTCACAATGAAAAGATTTCACTAACCTATTGCTTCGGCACAATTCATCCTTTTGTTGATCAATTACACCCATCAAATTCAAGAACTGCAAGTAAATTAGGAGAAAGAATATAGTACTAATTAAAACACAATTGCAGCATTTATTCATTAAAAAATCAACATCAAATTCAGTAAAATCTGAATTTTCTATAATCTTGAATGATATAAATCTAAGTTAAAATAATCAGAATTGGCAGCTTTGAATTTTTTGTACAAAGAGTGCCTCTGTCATTCATAACAAACTGAAGACATTCAGTAAAACATTTGATAAAATAATCTAATCTTACATCATCTATTCTGAATCAAATAAAGAAATCAATTCAGGGATACTATTGTACTCAAAGGCTCATTCACACAAAGTTGGGTAACATTAATCTTTCAATGGCTCTTATATAAAAAGATTTGCTGCTTATGAACAAAGTACCATAAATACAAATGTTAGAAATTTTAAATACAATTGAAATGTTGGAAACAATAAACAGCATTCAGGGAAAGGCCCTTCGTAAGAATGGGAGTGAGAATTGACTAAGTTAATTTAAAATTGCAGAGAAGGTGGCCTGAAGAATAGGCAGGACAAAGGGAACATCTATGATTGGGTAAGGTCAGTATTGATATGAAGATAAGTGGGAGTTTAAACAACACACACAAAATGCTGGTGGAACACAGCAGGCCAGGCTGCATCTATAAGGAGAAGCACTGTCGACGTTTTGGGCCAAGACCCTTCGTCAGGACTAACTGATAAGATAAGTGGGAGTTGTTGGGTTAGTTATGGCAATTAGACAATGATAAAACAAAGAAGTGTAAAATATTGAGAAATGCAGACCATTGAGCATGCCCATCAGGTCAGGCTGTGTTAAAACATAAGTAATCTCACAAATGAAGTGGGCATGGCCAGTTCTAATATGGATAGAGAAGTGAATTGTGTTCTTTATTTAGTCAGAAAAGCTGCAACTTCCCCAGGCAAAACTTGTGGTGCAGTTCCTCAAGTTTTCATTAGACTCCAATGTAGCAATGCAGTAGGCCACAGATAAATAGGAATTGGACCATGATATTAAAGAGGCAGACAATCGAAAGCTTAAGGTCAACTCAGCAGATGAATACAGGTACTCCACAAAGTAATCACTCAATTTACATTTTGTTTCACCGATATAGAGAAGAGTACATTGTGAACAATAGATTGGTAGTGAAAGTGATTTGCTGCTTTACTTATTAAGGTTCTTGTATGGTGGGATGGAAAGAAGTGGAAAGATAAGGTGTGCATGTCCTGAGGTAGCATGGAGAAAGTGCCATTTAAAGGACTGATCGATTGAAACAGAAGAGCAAGCAGTACAAATAAATGAATGGCAAACAGACTGCACGAGAGATCTATACCTGATTTTAGTTACAAAACACTAATGTGCTTCTTACAAAAACACACCAAGATTCTCAGACTCAGAGCAATGTATTTTGAGGAAGTCTTTGAAAAGAAGCAACCTTACAGGTTATATCACAAAGATAAATTAGGTGGTCCACCAAGCTGACAAAGCAGATAGGAACTCCACTTTAAAGTAAATCCACAAGATTTCAGACTGGTATAAAGGGGAAATTTAAGACAGGAATAACAGTTCTTAATTTATTTGGTTAACTAAAAAAGACATCTGGGTATGTTGGTGTCACAAAAATTATTGGAATCATAACCTAATCAGGCAGGTAGGTGCTGCATTGTGAGTCCTTCTTGATGGTTATGCCAAGATAGAATGAATAGCCTTCTTCATTTTAGCCAAATGTCGATTGATTATATAATCTAAATGCACTGACAGGTACTCACAAAATAAAATGTGTCACTTATAAATATAGAGGATGAAGTCCATCAATGAATTTAAATTGATCTGCAATCTCAACATTTTCAACAGAAACAATTAGAATTATTGAATAGTAGCCATTCCCAATTCAAGAACATAAATGCCAAAGTAAATTCAGAGGCTTCTAAGATTTGCTTCAGCTCTATAATAACTGTTCCTCCCAAATTGTTATCAGTTAGTATTATAATTACAACAATGACTTCCTCAGGAAAATCTGAGATGATTTTTATCTGAGCTCACTTACTAGCTTTCAATTTTTCAACAGTTACTGGTTAAATATCATGGAGTTGAAAAGTTAAATCTGCTGTTCTAGATTCATTCAAAACACAATATGTCTAATAATCTTTCATTGCAAGTTCTGTGTTATAAAGCCATAATATTTATTATTTTCTGAAGTTCTCAAGGATAATCAGTTGCATTTAACAATGTGTAAATAATGTAAAATGATCTATACTTTAAATGCTAATTTAGAAACTGAAAATTAAAAACATCGGGCAGCTTAATTCATGTAACTGTCAATTCTTAGGTAGCAATATGAATACAGTCTAAAAGAAATTGAATTCCAAGAGTTTCAATAGCCTAAAAATACATCCCCTTCAAATCAATAGGGCTTAATCACAAGCAGGACAAAATGACATGATGATAACAGAAGTAAAAGGAAAAGCAAACTTCATTCCTAATTACATCCACTACTCACAAAATAACAAGTATGCACTTGACACAAGAGATCACAGCTCCAAACACAGCATCATTTTATAATGTGGAATTATCAAGATTCATTTTCATTCAAGCACAACTTTTCAGAAGCTTTGCACAATCTTTCAAGTTATGTCAATGAGTGCAAGCTTAAGATATTCTTTAAACAAATACATTTGTACATAAAGAAAATTTTCCTATTGAACTAATATGGGAACTTTACTGAAATTCTTATTTCAGTGAAACAAGCATTAAACCTTACACTATAATTTTGATTAGATTTACTCAAATACTCAAATTAAAACATAAGTGGTATATAAGACTTTGGCCAACAATATTGGTCCCACAAAATGTTGTAAGAGCAAATCCATTGAAGTTGGAAATAGGTTTGATCCATTCCAAGGAATATTAATACCAGTTGGAAAATGTGATCCCTGCTTAGTATTGAAAAGCTGGCTCTGTTTTTAAACACTTTCATATGATATCAACAATGTGCATTGCCCAGCTTTTGACTTCTGTACTATTGTTAAGTACCCTAATCTGAAAGATTACAGATCTTGCACATTTAGAGACCAAACAACTTTTACAAATTTGTTTTTTTTTCTTCTGAAATTGTTATTTTTACAAATATCCACTCAAAATAAATCTTTGCCAGGTTATTCTAAACCACTCACTGGAGTCTTCTAAACTAACCTCTGGAGTCTTAAATTTACATTTGACAAGGAGTTTTCTTTACATTATGTTTCTTTTCTGCATTCAAAATTAATTTGCCAATAAATTTAGTTTCCACTAAATCCCTTTTGCTAAATGACATGAAAATCAAGATGGACCTCTGATGTGAAACACTTCAGAGACCATATGGAAAGAGGCAGATAAGGACTCATTACAAAGTATTTATCTCCAGGGAGTTTAACTCATAGCTAAAGTTTAGGGCAAAAGTATTTACATAAAGCAGGCATTAGAAAGACGGTCCTTGGTGAAACCTTTCCACAATATGTTGTTGGTTAGACCCTGCAGTTTCACGCTTCGTCTGTAGAGGTTACACTCATAATCATTGTTTGCTTCCTGGACCAAGGATTATTTTGGCTGCTGCCACTGATCAATACCCCATAATTCAATTTATAGCTACATTAACAGGGTAACAAAGCTCCATAACCAACAAGACAAATCCATCCTTATTTCTTTTAACTCAACAAAGCAGCCAGGGCATTCTTGAGTGTTTGCTACCATTGCAGGCTTCCATACACTGCACACATTGTTCCTTACTGTCTACTGTAACCCCGTCAGGAGAACTTCCGTATCCATTGCACAAAGAATATACCACTTCCAGCTGTTTTAGATCAGCCATCTAACTTTTCTCCAAGCCCTAGTAGAACGCCACCTTTCCTCTCCTGTCACTGCAGCACTCACCTATACAATCAGAATCAGCTTTATTATCTTTATTAACTTAGCAGCAGCAGTTCAATGAAATACATAATATAGAATAAATAATTTTTTTTGGTTTTCTTTCTAAATCTTTTTATTAATATTAGTAATATGGACAGAATACAGATGATATATTGATAAAGAAATTACCAACATACACATTCCATTACATATGAAAAAAAAACATACATAATAGTTACAATATAAATGAGTTTACCAAGACATAAGCCATAAGATATATGTATGGACATAGTAAATCTAAATATTTCATAATGTATAATATAAAAAAAACAGAATAAAGAAAGAAAAAAAAATTATATAATGCAAAACTAACTAATCTAATCTAATAAGTATAACTAATAAGTAATATAAAAGAAAAAAAAACAAACAAAAGAGAAGGAAAAAAAAAGTGGGCTGTTTATAATATCTCACAAAAATAAGTATTCATCAATGCCGTCACTTCCGGTCCTCTCAAAATACATAAGCTAAAAGCTGGGAAATCAAATGTACTTGGCACAGGGTCATATTACATCATATGAAAATGTTGAATAAATGGTCTCCATAACTTTTCAAATTTAATAGAAGTCTCAAAAGTACCACTTCTAATTTTTTCTAAATTTAAACATAACATAGTTTGATAGAACCAATTAAATACAGTGGGAGGATCAATTTCTTTCCAATTCAACAATATAGATCTTCTAGCCATCAGAGTTAGAAATGCAATCATTCGACGGGCTGAAGAAGATAAATGCTGTGAATCTAACATTGGTAAACCAAAAATTGCGGTAATAGGTTGAGGTTGTAAATCAATATTCAAAACCGCAGAAATAATATCAAAAATATCTTTCCAATATTTCTCCAAAAATGAACACGACCAAAACATGTGAGTTAAAGACGCAATTTCAGAATGACATCTATCACAAATAGGACTTATATGAGAGTAAAAATGAGCTAATTTATCCTTGGACATATGGGCCCTATGTACAACCTTAAATTGTATTAGTGAATGTTTGGCACATAACGATGATGTATTAACTAATTGAAGAATTCTATCCCAATTCTCACTAGAAATACTAAAACTAAGCTCTCTTTCCCAATCCTGTTTAGTCTTATAAAGAGGCTCTAAACGTATCTTTATAATTATATTATAAAGTTTTGAAATAAGCCCTTTTTGAAAAGGGTCTAATTCAAATAAACTCTCCAAAGTATCTGAAGGCACAAAATTTGGAAACGTAGAGAGTACAGAACTTAAAAAATGTCTAATCTGTAAATATCTAAAAAAATGAAATCTCGGCAAGTTATATTTGTTGGATAATTGTTCAAAAGACATGAAACAATTATCTAAAAATAAATCAGAAAATCTTAGTAATCCCTTAGTTTTCCAAGCTGAATAAGCTTGATCTATAATGGAAGGGTGAAAAAAACAATTAGATACAATAGGACTATTTAAAACGAATTGAGTCAACCCAAAAAATCTCCGAAACTGAAACCATATACGCAATGTATGTTTAACTATCGGGTTGTCAATTTGTTTCGGCAATTTAGAAAGAGCAAAAGGGAGAGAAGTCCCTAAAATAGAACCCAAAGCATAAGCTGATACCGATTTAGTTTCTAAACTCACCCAACAAGGGCCAAAAGATCCACCCCCATCTTTCAACCAGCATAACAAATATCTAATATTAACTGCCCAATAGTAAAATCTGAAATTAGGTAATGCTAACCCGCCTTCCTTTTTTGTCTTCTGTAAATATGTTTTACCTAACCTGGGATTTTTATACTGCCATATATATGAAGAAATTTTAGAGTCAACATTAGTAAAAAAAGATTTCGGGATAAAAATTGGTATCGCTTGAAAAATATATAAAAACTTAGATAAAATAACCATCTTAATAGCATTAATCCTACCTATTAGGGATAGAGACAAAGGTGACCACTTAGTAAACAAACCTTTAATCTGATCAATTAAGGGTAAAAAATTAAATCCAAATAAATCTTTATGGTTCTTTGTGATTTTGATCCCTAAATAAGTAAAAGAGTCATTAACTAATTTAAAGGGTAAATTTCCATAAATTGGGACCCGTTTATTTAATGGAAACAATTCACTTTTATTAAGATTTAACTTATACCCAGAAAACTCACTAAATTGAGCCAATAATGATAAAACTGCTGGAATGGATTTCTCCGGGTTAGAAATGAATAGTAATAAATCATCTGCATACAAAGATAACTTATGAATATCTGTCCCACGATTAATACCCAAAATATCCTGTGATTGTCTGATGGCAATTGCCAAAGGTTCTAAGGCAATGTTAAATAGTAATGGACTAAGAGGACATCCCTGTCTAGTGCCCCGAAATAGGCGAAAAAAGGGAGATCTTTGATTATTGGTAACCACTGAGGCTACAGGAGTATGATAAATCAATTTAATCCATGATATAAATATCGGACTAAAATTAAACTTCTCCAACACATTAAATAAGTAAGGCCATTCAACTCTGTCAAATGCTTTCTCCGCATCTAATGAAATCACGCATTCTGAAGTATCATGTGAGGGAGTATAAACAATATTCAACAATCTCCTAATGTTAAAAAAAGAATAACGATTTTTAATAAAGCCAGTTTGATCATCTGAAATAATTTTGGGTAATACCTTCTCCAATCTAGATGCCAGTAACTTAGAAAAAATCTTGGAGTCTACATTCAATAAAGATATAGGTCTATAAGAAGCAAAATTAGTAGGGTCTTTATCTTTCTTCAATATTAGAGAAATGGAAGCTCTATAAAAAGATTGTGGCAAATTCCCTAATCTAATGGCCTCCTCAAAAACCTTACCTAACCAAGGGGAAAGAGTAGCGGAAAAAAATTTAAAAAATTCAACTGTATAGCCATCTGGACCCGGTGCTTTCCCAGAATTCATTGAGGAAATAGCCCCTTTAATTTCTACATCCGTAATAGGAGTATCCAATATCAAAAGATCATCAGATGATAACCTTGGAAAATTTAATTTCCCAAGAAAATCAGACATGGTATTATAATCTTGAGGAAATTCAGATTGATACAGGGAGGTATAGAAATCTTGAAATGCCTTATTTATCTCATCATGATTAACTGTCAGATTCCCATTCTGCTGACCAATCTTAGTGATTTGACGTTTAACCAGAGCATTCTTCAATTGACTAGCTAACAGTTTACCAGATTTATCACTATGTATATAAAAATCAGATTTAGTTTTCATTAATTGATTTTCAATCGAGGATGTAAGTAATAAACTATTTTCCGTTTGAAGTTCAACCCTTTGTTTGTAAAGCTCCTTACTAGGAGCAATCGAATATTTCTTATCAATCTCTTTAATTTTATCGACCAATAAAAGAGTTTCCATCTTGATACGTTTCCTCAAACCAACAGAATAAGAAATAATCTGTCCACGTATATAAGCTTTAAAAGTGTCCCAAAGTGTTCCGCAGGAAATATCATCTGTAGAATTAGTTGAGAAGAAGAAGTCGATCTGCTCCTCCATAAATTTTATAAAGTCAGAGTTTTGCAACAAGGTAGAGTCAAATCGCCATTGTCTAGCATTAAAAGCTGTATCCGTAAATTTCATAGAAAGTACTAACGGAGCATGATCAGAGATAGCTATAATATCATAGTTACAACCGATTACCAATGGAATAAAACAAGAGTCTACAAAAAAATAATCAATTCTTGAATAAGAGTGATAAACATGTGAGAAAAAAGAAAACTCTTTGTCATTAGGATACCAGGATCTCCAAATATCAAAAACTCCATTGTCAGTCAAAAAAGAGTTAATACAAGTGGCCGACTTATTAGGTAAAGTCTGAATAGATAAAGAATTATCCATCAGAGGATTTAAACAACAATTAAAGTCACCACCCATTATTAACTTATATTTGTTTAGATTGGGTAAAGAAGTAAATAAAGACTTAAAAAAGTCAGGACAATCCACATTTGGAGCATAAACATTAACCAAAGCAACCTTTTTATTACAAAGTAAACCCGTAATTAACAAAAATCTGCCATTCGGATCCGAAAAAATATCATGTTGAACAAATGAAATAGAGGAGTCAATAAAAATTGAAACTCCTTTTACTTTAGCATTCGAATTTGCATGATACTGTTGACCCCGCCAAAATCTAAAAAAACGAAATTTGTCCTCCCTCCTCACATGAGTTTCTTGTACAAAAATGATACGAGCATTAAGTCTTTGGAATACTTTGAAAATCTTCTTTCGTTTAATTGGATGATTTAAACCATTAGTATTCCAAGACACAAAATTAATGGTCTGAGCCATAATTCTATAATCAACCCTTTGGTATAGAAAGGGTTAACCAACTTATAAACTCATGCACCCGGAAGAGGAACAAAAGTAGTGAGAAGACCCAGAGGTGACGACAACACAGACATATTTGAAGTTCAAAAACAGCCCGAATAAAAAAACTAACACAAACTGGTACAAAAAAAAATAGAGTTAGAAAACAGACCATCCCCCCACCCCCCGAGAAAAAGAGAAAAAGCCAAAATATGACTTAAAAAGAGAAAAAGTAAGACTAATCCTACCCCCATGTCAGCTGAAGAACACTCCATATAAAAAGGATATATATAAAAGAATCACCCCAACTTTAAAAATAAAATCGCTATAATAAGAACCATATTTCTAAGTATAGTTAGTTGTAAAAAGAATAAAAATATAATCACTAAAAAACAATTATAACTCGGGCTCTGGCCCAGACAAAACAAAAAATATTTAAGCTGAGATAAGCGATGCATTGTCTGGAAGAAACACGAAAAATATAAACATAATGCCATCTTAAGCAAAACCAAAAATCTTTTCCAAAAAACCACCATCTTAATCAAGGAAAAATTTACCTTCAAAGAATTAAAAATATACCTTCGAAGGAACAAAGTTAATAGACAAGTATGTAGTTAAATGATTAAAGTGTATAAGGCAAAACAATTAACATGACGCAAACACACTTTAACTTGAGTATAAAGTGTAGGATGAACCTACACCAATAACCAGATTATAATTCTGGTTTAAGAGATCGAGAACCATCTTATACGATCAGAATCATTCATTTATTAAAGACTGGTGTCTGTAGCAGTAGGGAAGTTCTCCTCCAGATATTTTCTCGCTTCTGAAGTTGAAAGAAAAACCTGACGAGGGACATTCAGCGGAGAAATTCGAAGCTTCGCAGGGTATAGAAGCGCAGGTTTCAGATTTTTCTCATAACATTCAGCCATCAATGGTTTAAAAAGAAGCCTTCTTTTTAAAAGATCTGAACTAAAATCTTCGATCAGGCGGAAGGAAAAATCTTTGATTTTAATCATTCCTACCCGACGAGCTGCTCTTATAACTTGTTCTTTGTCATGTACATAATGGAACCGGACAATTACCACCGAAGGTTTGTCTGTAACACTCGGTGATCGACGCCGAATTCTATGTGCCCGATCCAATAAAGGGGGGTTATTCGGGAAAATTGTCGGAAACGCTTCTTTTAAAAGTTGAGCAAAATATTTCGAAGGGTCATCTTTTTCTATGCCGTCTGAAAGACCAAGTATACGTACGTTCTGTCTTCTGGACCGATTCTCAAAATCGTCACTCTTGGCTTTAAGGGCTTCCATCAGCTTAATGGTCGAAATTAAATCCTGTTGCAGTTTTCCAATAGTCAAATCTCGCTTCCGAGCTTCTTCTTGCAGAGACGCAATAAGAGCTTGTTGCTGTTTAATTACTAAATCTGTCTTAACCATGTACTCTTGAAAAGCCTTTATATCTTCTTTAAAAAATTGTTGTAGTTCAGCAAATTTTTGATCCAAAACCTCCATAAACAATTCAAAAGTTAATGGTGTTTGTTGTGTCGGAGCCTGCTTTTTTCCGTTACCATTCGGATTACGTCCGGGATCCCGTCCCTTAGACCTGAGAGACATTTCTGTTTGCATATCATCAAAAGTTCACAACAAACTCTTGGCAGTAAATCCAAAAAAAAAGAATAAAGAAACTTTCGGTATAGGTAAAAATAAGCTGAATAAGGGTGATCAAAGGTTAAAAAAAGTAAAAGTTATGGAGCGAATCCAAAACGGTACTCACTCCATGAGCGTCTCCAGCTGACTCGAATAAATAAATTACAGTATATATATATATATATATATATATATATATATATATATATATGTGTGTGTGTATGAAAAATCGTGAAAAAAAAGAAATATATATTGAAAAAGTGAGTTAGTGTTCATGGGTTCAATGTCCATTTAGGGATCGGATGACAGAGGGGAAGAAGCTGTTCCTGAATTGCTGAATGTGTGTCTTCAGGCTTCTGTACCTCCTACCTGATGGTAACAGTGAGAAAAGGGTATGCCCTAGTTGCTGGGTCCTTAATAATAGACGTTGCCTTTCTGAAAAACCGCTCCTTGAAGATGTCTTGGGTACTTTGTAGGCTAGTACCCAAGATGGAGCTGACTAAATTTACGACCCTTCGCAGCTTCTTTTGGTCCTGTGCAGTAGTCCCTCCATACCAGACAGTGATGCCCCCTGTCAGAATGCTCTACACTGTACATCTATAGAAGTTTTTGAGTGTCTTTGTTGGCATACCAAGAGTGTTGCATGAATTGTGCCTTCCCCCTTTTTCAGGGTGGTTCTAGTGAACATAGCTGTAAGATCTTGCCACAAATCAATACAACACACTGAGACTATGTTGTTACAATAGGAAACTCGAGAAGAGCTTTCAAAGAGATAATCAATTATGTTTCCAAATATCTAAAATCCATGCCCTCTGGTTATTGACACACCCCCAGCAAAAAAAAATGTTTCTCAATAGCTATCATTGTCACATAACCTTGAGCACATATTGGATAGAAAAAGCTTCTATTTGCAACTGTTCCATTCCATTTGGAAAATGAAAGAGCTAAAAAATTAAAATAATATATAAAATTAATGGTTGCACTAAGATTCTTAAACCACACTTATATTTGCACATTACCACAAGAAAACACTTAGAATCTCTCCAAGTAAAGGCAAACCTTAAATGCAGAACATATTGCACCACTATCTTGTTCATTCTCTACACCATCTCCAAATAAGTTGAATACTGCAGGGAACATCAACTCTTAAACCTTTGTTTTTTTTAATTAATGGAAAAGCAATTGTTTTAAAACCCATGGATTAAATGTTAATTTAAAAGAATGTAAACGATCATTAAATACAGTACTGATAGATTACAACACTAAAACATAACACTTTAAAAAAATCACTGTCTTGATAACACTGGATGGAAAATCTGTAGTTCATAATTTGTGCAAAAGTTGACCTCATGTAATATCCATGGACTTTTATGGAGGATATACATAAAGTCCGTTCTCTTTGTAGAAGACACAAATAAAGGCCAGATAAAAGATCAAATTTAGAAAAGGCTTTAGGATTTCCTGTCAATCAATAAATTACCTGGGTTTGATTCTCCAAACGGATTCTTGAACAATCAAATTTCCAGCCAGTTTATCAAAGACTATAAGATTGGCAAATTATAGAAATATCAATTACTTTTCAGAGGCATTTTCTTGTTACAGCTTGAACCAAACAACACAAGCAATCAGATCTTAAACCCTTTCATGCACCAAATTGAGAGGGTAAATGCAGAGTGCCTTAATAAAGCAGCATGGTAAATAGAATTGACAATGGCTTATTTAAAAAAAAGTAGGTAAAGGTTCTAAAGAAAGTGCAAATAATTGAGACTGCATGCAATATGAAAGCTGAAAGATATAATATGCCTAGAGGCACTGTTTGTGCTTCAACAAAGGCAAGTTCAAATGTTCAGGAACACATTTAACTAAAGAACATCAGAAATCCAAGACTGCTTAAAATTTATAAAATTTCATAGCAGAAATAAATAGATATTATCTTCAGACAAATTACAAAAATCTACCAAAAAGAAACTAAGAGTGCTGATTTGATCAGATTAGATGGAAGGGTTTAATCTCCCTCTCCAAAAAAGGATGCTCTCACTTTTTCACTACCACCAACCCTCTTTCCACCTCACCCCACCCTAGTGATTTAAAACTTATTATTATATGATTTTCTAGGAAGGATGAAATGAAAATGTGGGAATACTTTTGCACAAAACTTGAGTCTCATTGAGATAAAACATGGTAATGTATACAAAGATTATATAACCCAATATTGCAAAAGCAATTTGAAGAAGGGCTGAGCCTGAAGAAAGTATTCAAAGTCTTGATTAACAAGGGAATTTTACTAAAGTAAAAGAAACAAAATTATTGTAGGTGTAAATTCAGATGAGGAAGGATTTAGAGTTTATGCTAGAGCCAAATCAGTTGTTCATTTGGTTACTTCCCTTTCCTCTCATTCCATTTTACATAAGTGAATAAAAATCTGTGGTGCAGAGGCACAATACTATAGAATCCTTTCTCACCAGCCTACAATGAAAGTCCTGGCTACACAAATTCTCTTACCAAGTGCTTAATTAAGAATTGACTTCAGCAGCAACTGATGGTGAGATTAATTAAATTAATTTCAATTATGTACAGAAGAGATCCTTTAGATACTGGAAATCTAAAGCAAAACACACACAAAGCACTGGAGGAACTCAGCAAGTCAGGCAGCATCTATAGAGGTTAATAGACAGTCAATGTTTTTGGCTGAGATCCTAATCCTACTGAAACAAAAGGAGCAGAAGACAGAATAAGCAAGTGGGGAGATGAAGGAGTAAGAAAACAAATTATTTTTAAAAAGTAAATTTCAAATATTTGTCCAAGTGTAAATTAATTCAACATGCTAACCACAGCAGTGATAGATCGAATTCCACTGTTGGCACTCTTACTAAGATATTAGGGCACATCAAGCAATACTTATGTCAATTTTTAAGACAAATTATCCGTCCTCACTTCGCTTAACAGTATTATTTGGCCAACGTGTCTGAAGTTGCCTATAAAATTTCAACAACTTATCTGAAGATACCCATTTTCAGATACTTCTTTCCCCAAAGCAGATTACCACATGATGTGCCTGATATTCTTTACTTGCAAACATTTTAATTTCAAAACAGATGGAAACTTGAATACTGATCTCTAGCAAATGCTTCAACTTTAGCAACTAAGTTCTTTTGCAGAAAGTCCATCTTCCACTTTCACTCCCATTTACACTTGCCTTAAGTGAAAATAGCTCTCAGTGTGGCAATTCTAAAATTAAATGTCCACCTGGATTTGAATTCATCTTGTGCCTTCAATATAAAGAAGTGTCAGAAAAGATCGATATACCTGTTTGCTTTTTTCCTGTTTCAGGCACTGGATCTCGTTGCTGAGGACTTTTGATCGAACTCTGTTCTCTCTCAGAGTTGTCTGACAATCTGAGTTACGGTCAATTGCTTGCTCTAATGATTACACAAATAGAATTAGGCAAAAAATTCAAATAGAGGACATTAAGTACAGTTTGATATTTGGGAAGAATTGAGCTATTGCTATATTAACAAGATTAGGAACTGTAAAAACAAAATAGTAAAACAATTAAAGATCAACAAAACTTCAAAAGTACCCAAGCACTGTAAAGTGCATTGATATCTCTCTGAAGATATCAAATCATTACATGAAGCATATCTTTTTTCCCATTGCAAATGCAACACGTTGTAGGATTTTTGGAAGAACTTTCAACCTAACTGCAGGTGTGAATCAGCTTACACTGGATCTACCCAATACACGTGCTACCCAATTTCTATTCACATTGCTTATTGTGCATATATGACTGGAAAGGATTAAGCATGTGCTCAACTATTATTCCCTGATCAATATAATGGGTGCCTGATCTACAATACCCATCTTTAAAACACCACCTATAATTGAAACTTTTGCCCACAATTGTGTGGAAACGTTTGTCCTTTCCTGTGTTCAATTTGTAGGGTTGTCTCTTATGCCAAAGTTGCAGAACACAGACTGTACCTGACAATTTGACAAATCCAAAATAAGAACAGCAAAGAATCTTGATTACCACCATAATTAGCATCTGCAAGGAAACTTTTGGTTTTTCTATCTGAAAATACTAGGCCTGATTTGATAAGGACAGGCAACCCAGAGGTAATTAACCATAAATACAAAGCATTTACTCCTCCAGAGATAGGAAATTTAATTTCACCTGTGATAAATATATTGTCTTTTTAATAAGGCAGGACATTGCAGTAGTGTTTAAAGGATATTCTTGAGGGATCATCTAATGAGGCAATTTGGGTAATACTTAGAAATAAAGATATCATCACCTTGATGCATGTAGTTGTGAGCAGAGTACGGTTGTGCTAGTTGGAGAGATGTAGGGACAGGTGTAACTCTTAGCCCATTTGCAAGGCTAAGTGCCTGGAGGGTCATCAACAGGGAGGGATGAGTGGACAAGGGAATTGTGGAGTGCAATTCCTGTGGAAAGCAAAGGGGTGGGGAGGGGAAGGTGTGGCTGGTGGTGCATATTCACTGGTGTCATTTATTGTGGCCTCTTCTACATTACTGAGACCTGATCACTTCATCAATCACCTTCAGTCTGTTTGTCACAACTATTTTAATTCCGCTTCCCAGTCCCACGGTGCAGTCTTCCTCCACGGCTGGTGCAGATTGGAGGTACAACATCTCATATTACACCTTGGTAGTCTCCAACTTGACAGCATGAACATCAACTTTTCTAACTTCTGGCAAGCATTCCAGTATTCTTCTCCCGTCCCCCTTCTCTTATCCCTGTGGGCCCCACTTTCCCTTCAACAATGGACTTTGTACATATAGATCTCGGTAGGTTCCGCATGACACAATCTTTTTAATCTGGAAGATTAGGTCTTATGGGATTCAGAGGGGAGCTAGTGAGGTGAATTCAGAATTGGACTGGATTGATGACAGGAAACTGGGAGTAATGACTGAAGACTGATTTGTCAACTGGAGGCTTGTGATTAATGGGGTACCCCAGAGGTCAGCATTGGGACCTCTGTTAGTCACTAAGATTTGGATGTGAGTATACATGGCGTGATCAGCAAGTTTGTTGATGATACTAAATTAAGGGGTCTAACTGATAGTCCAGCAGGTTGTAAGGAATTACAAAGAGATCTTGATTAATTAGGGAGATGACAGGAATCTGGGAATGATGGTTGAAGATTGATTCTTTGACTGGATTGGGTGCCCCAGAGGGACCTCTGTTATTCACTATGAACGTCATGGATGTGAACGTCCATGATATGATTAGCAAATTTGTTGATGATACTAAATTAAAGGGTCTAGCTGATATGAGGAATAGGAAATGGGTTTCAACTCAGAAAAGTGTGAGATGATGCGATTTTGAGGGCTGAACCTATACAGTGAATGGCAGGGCACTGAGAAGTGTTGTGGAACAGAGGAACATGAGAATACAAATTCAGAGTTTATTGAAAGCACTCATGCAAGTAGTCAGGTTGGCAAAGGCGGTGTTTGGCATACTGGGCTTCATAAGTCAGGACAATGACTTTAGGAATAGGGCTACAACGTTGTTGTTGTATAGGTTGTTGGTAAGGCCACACTTGGAATATTGTGTACAGCTTTGATCACCTTGTTATTGGAAAGATATTGTCAAGTGGAGAGGGTGCAGAAGAGATTTATGATGATGCTCTCAGGACTAAAGGGCCTGAAATATAAGAAGAGGCTGGCCATGCTGGATCTTTATTCCTTGGAGTGTAGAAGAATGACAGATGACCTCAGAAGTATGTAAAATCATGAGGGGAATTGATAAGGTGATCATAATCTTTTCCCAAGGGTTGGAGAGTCCAAAACTTGAGGGCGCAAATACAAGGGGACAGATATTTAAAAGATACCCAAGAGGTAACTCCTTTATATAAAAGCTACCTAGAATGAGTTGCCAGAGGAAGTGTTCAGGGTGGGTACAATTTTAACATTCAGAAGGCATTTGGATGGGCAGATGGAGGTGAAGGCTCAGAGGGTCAGGGGTCAATCAAGGAAAACTGATTTGCAGGGAGTATGCTGTGGTCAGCATGGAACAGTTGGGACAAACTCTACTACTCTACATGGTGTCCACATACAAGATTACACTAGTTGTATTCTGTTTCATTGTGTTTTGTGTTGCACTACTGAGCATGGTGGACATGCTATGCTGGCCCCAGAAAGTGGGGTGACACTTGCACGCTGCCCTAGAACATTGCCTAGGTAATTTGTTTGCTTAAACATTTCACTGTCTGTTTTGGTGTACATGTGATAAATATATCTGAATCTGAAATCAATGCTTAAGATCAGAAATGTGTCCCTAATAATGCACCTGGAAGAAAATGTGATAAATTTCAATAGAAATTGTGGTCCTTTAAATAGATTCTGTCATTAAACACCATGTTTTTAAAATAGAATCAGGAAAATGGATTTACTGTGGACTTGTGAAAATGTTACTCCAACATTACAAGTTAATATTTTGCACAAATATGAAGGGGCCAAGATAATCAAATTTCAGGATGGCTGAATATACAAGGAGGAATATAATTTTATGAATTAACCTCAGATGTACATAAATTATTTCATGCATATTTTCTCTTAAAAATGCTTATGGTTTCTCAGATGATAATTAAGTTTTTAGTTGAAACACTGACTGCAATGATAATTACCATGAGGTAACACGTCAAAGAAATCAAAGGGAAACTGATTCTTATGGTGAAGAGGTTGACACATGACAAGAGATGGAGCATATTGAGTTAACATGAGGGAATCTGCAGTGCTGGAAATTCAAACAAAAACACACACAAAATGCTGGTGGAACACAGCAGGCCAGGCAGCATCTATAAGAGAAGCACTGTCGACGTTTCAGGCTGAGACCCTTCGTCAGGACTAATTGAAAGGAAAGGTGGTAAGAGATTTGAAAGTAGTGGGGGGAGGGGGAAATGCGAAATGATAGGAGAAGACCGGAGGGGGTGGGATGAAGCAAAGAGCTGGAAAGGTGATTGGCGAAAGTGATACCGAGCTGGAGAAGGGAAAGGATCATGGGACGGGAGGCCTCGGGACAAAGAAAGGATGTGGGGGAAGCACCAAAGGGAGATGGAGAACAGGCAAACAACTAAATATGTCAGGGATGGGTTAAGAAGGGGAGGAGGGGGATTAACAGAAGTTAGAGAAGTCAATGTTCATGCCATCAGGTTGGAGGCTACCCAGCCGGTATATAAGGTGGTGTTCCTCCAACCTGAGTTTGGATTCATTTTGACAGTAGAGGAGGCCATGGATAGACATATCAGAATGGCAATGGGACGTGGAATTAAAATGCGTGGCCACTGGGAGATCCTGCTTTTTCTGGCGGACCAAGCATAGGTGTTCAGCGAAATGGTCTCCCAATCTGCATCGGGTCTCACCAATATATAAAAGGCCACACTGGGAGCACCGGACACAGTATACCACACCAGCCGACTCACAGGTGAAGTGTCGCCTCACCTGGAAGGACTGTCTGGGGCCCTGAATGGTGGTGAGGGAGGAAGTGTAAGGGCAGGTGTAGCACTTGTTCCGTTTACAAGGATAAGTGCCAGGAGGGAGATCGGTGGGAAGGGATGAGGGGACGAGTGGACAAGGGAGCCGTGTAGGGAGCGATCCCTGCAAAAAGCAGAAAGAGGAGGGGAGGGAAAGATGTGCTTGGTAGTGGGATCCCATTGGAGGTGGTGGAAGTTACGGAGAATTATACGTTGGACCTGGAGGCTGGTGGGGTGGTAGGTGAGGAGAAGGGGAACCCTATCCCGAGTGGGGTGGCGGGTGGATTCGGTGAGGGCAGATGTGCGAGAAATGGGAGAGATGCGTTTGAGAGCAGAGTTGATGGTGGACGAAGGGAGGCCCCTTTGTTTAAAAAAGGAAGACATCTCCTTCGTCCTGGAATGAAAAGACTCATCCTGAGAGCAGATGTGTCCGGTGCTCCCAGTGTGGCCTTTTATATATTGGTGAGACCCGATGCAGACTGGGAGACCGTTTCGCTGAACACCTATGCTTGGTCCGCCAGAAAAAGCAGGATCTCCCAGTGGCCACGCATTTTAATTCCACGTCCCATTGCCATTCTGATATGTCTATCCATGGCCTCCTCTACTGTCAAAATGAATCCAAACTCAGGTTGGAGGAACACCACCTTATATACCGGCTGGGTAGCCTCCAACCTGATGGCATGAAAATTGACTTCTCTAACTTCCGTTAATGCCCCTCCTCCCCTTCTTACCCTATCCCTGACATATTTAGTTGTTTGCCTATTCTCCATCTCCCTCTGGTGCTTCCTTCCCCCTTTCTTTCTCCCGAGGCCTCCCGTCCCATGATCCTTTCCTTTTTCCAGCTCTGTATCACTTTTGCCAATCACCTTTCCAGCTCTTTGCTTCATCCCACCCCCTCCGGTCTTCTCCTATCATTTCGCATTTCCCCCTCCCCCCACTACTTTCAAATCTCTTACTATCTTTCCTTTCGGTTAGTCCTGATGAAGGGTCTCGGCCCGAAATGTCGACAGTGCTTCTCCTATAGATGCTGCCTGGCCTGCTGTGTTCCATCAGCATTTTGTGTGTGTTGCATACTGAGTTATTAGAGCTTAGAAGAATGGGAGACTATTATTTTGAATAACACACACAAAATGCTGGAAGAACTCAGCAGGACTGGAGAAAAAACAGGAATAGATTTGAAAGGTGGGGGAAGGGGAGAGAGAAACGCCAGGCGATAGGTGAAACTTGGAGGGAGAGGGATGAAGCAAAGAGCTAGGAAATTAATTGGTGAAAGAGACGGAAGGCCATGGAAAAAGGAAAAAGGGGCAGGGGAGGGGGAGGAGCACCAGAGGAGGCAATGTGTGGGTATGGAGATAACATGAGCGAGGGACAAGGGAATGAGAAATGGTGAAGGGGGAGGCATTACTGGAAATTTGAGAAATCTATGTTCATGCCATTAGGTTGGAGGTTACCCAAACGGAACACAAGGTGTTGTTCCTCCAACCTAAGTGTGACCTTATCCCGACAGTGGAGGAATCCATGGATGGATATATTGGAATGGGAATGGGAAGTGGAATTAAAATGGGTGGCCACAGAGAAATCCTGCTTGTTCTGGTGGATGGAGTGTAGATGCTCGGCAAAGTTGTCTCCCAATTTATGTCGGGTCTCATCGATATACAAAAGGCCACAGCAGGAGCACCGAACACAGCATATGACCCCAACAGCCTCACAGGTGAAGTATCGCCTCAGCTGGATGTACTGTTTGGGGCCCCGAAAGGAAGTAAGGGAAAAGGTGTAGGGGAGTTCCACCTATTGCCTGGTATTTCTCTCTCCCCACCCCCACCTTTCAAATCTACTCAACTTTTTTCTCTAGTCCTGCTGAAGAGGTTCAGCCCAAAACATTGGCTGTACTTTTTTCCATAAATGCTGCCTGCCCTGATGAGCTCCTCCAGCATTTTGTGTGTCTTGCTTGGATTTCCAGCAGCTCAGATTTTCTCATTTGCTATTTTATTGATTCATTTGATTTAGAGGGTTATTGACAAGGTGGATACTGAGAGGATGTTTCCCATAGTGGGGCAAATATAGAACTGAGGGCATACTTTCAGACAGGGTTATCTCTCAGTGGCCATGACTCTTAAATTCTCTAGCCAGAAAGCAGTAGAGGCAGTTATTTAATATCATCAGGGACAGAGATTGACAGATATTTGAACTGGGGGGTAGGGATAGGGGAGGGAAATCAAAGCCTGTGGGAAGAAAAAGAGCAGGAAACTGGTATTCAGGCCACAAGCTTAAGAGATCAAATGGACTATAACAGCTCATCTTTATAACGTTATATTTTCAAAAATTCATTCACTGTAGCAATGCATAGCTTAATTGCATAAATGAGAAAAGAATGAATTAAAATATAACCTATTTCCTGAACATGCAATATTTTACTTTTAAGCAGCTTGACAAAATTTCCAATAAATTATTAAAAGTAATAAAAACATCTTCTTACACAGAATGGAATTAAAAATTATTCAAAGCTCCTACTGAATTTTAATTAATTCAACACTTTATGCTTGGCACCCAGGGACTGCCAATGCACAAAACTAATGACCTAAATAGCTAACAACTTCAACAGATAAATCACTTATTTCTTACTCAAGTGATTTACAACCCCCCAGTATTCATGCATTTCAGGACTAAAATTCAAATTTACCTATGGCTTTTAAGAGGTCACTGGGAATATTGTTTCCAGCTAGTTCTAGTCGCACCAAGGACTTGTTTTGTTGTAATGCATTGAGTAAAGCTCGCCCGCCTATTAGGCCAATATTATTCCACCGAAGATCTGCAGAAAGATTTACATTAATATTTAGTAAACTTTGAGCTCCTAATTTTCAGAGATAATGTCAAAAATTTGAGAGCTATCTGCAAATTATAATATTCATTAATTGTCTGAGAAAGGGGACAGTAATAGACTTATGTTACAGTTGTAACAGATAAAGTGCTTCAAAATTTAAGTGTCCAACTGAAGGTTAAAAAAATCATAACATTGTAAGGGAGGTGTCAGTTACTTCAAACAGACATTTAAATAAAGATTTTTTGTAGTTCACAAGAATAGCAAAGTGTGAATAGACAATTATATAATGAATTGGGAAACATATAGGTTAATGATTTTCAAAACATTATATCTATGTAGTAGGTTTACAATTACAAGTAGATTTTAAATAAATTGTTGCATGAAGTATCTCCTCTACTCACCTAGCTCCTCCAGTGTCTCATTGTGTTTTAAGGCCTGTGCTAGCTCCCCTGCACCCTGGTGGTTGACCTGATTATTGCGTAGGTCTAGATGTTTAAGGTGTTTGTTGGCTCTCACTCCTTCGCAAAAAATGCAAAATCCTTCTTCCCACATTCCAAGAGCATTCCATTCCAAAATTAACCTAGAAGAAATACCATATTATATGGAAAAAGTCTTTAAAATAATGATTGGACTTGAAATGGCATTAACCTGATATATCAATAAAGATGTGCCTAATTTGTTATTCTTTTTCAGCTATGACAAATATATCTTAAAATCACTGAGGGTCTGATTAGGAAAGGGCAAAAAGAACCAAAAAGCACTTCATTGGCTCCAAGCACATCTTATTCACATTACTAAAATGTTTCTGCATGCCCCCCTCAATTTTCATTATAATATTTAATAACCTCCACAACATAATACAAGGAGTAACCTTTTCAGTTTCTCAAGGCTATTCTCATTCTATTTGATCTTAGCTCATCAATCAACTCCGTACCACTTTCCTATCCTGATGCAATATGCAACAGTTACACAATGAAATTGTTTAACAATGTATGAATAAAGTATGACATCAAGTTCTCTAATGCCACTTGACCACCCCCATTTAAATTTTACATGTTTTATTGTCATTTATATTTGTACTGTTCCTTTAAATGAAATAGTGTAAACAGTATAGCCTGAGTTCAAATATTGGCAAATTTTTGTTAATGAAGTTGCATAAAAAGGACTAAAATAAAAAGTAAAATGTTAACAGTGCAAACATGAGGAAATCTGCAGATGCTGGAAATTCAAACAACACACAGAAAATGCTGGTGGAACACAGACCAGGCAGCATCTATAAGGAGAAGCACTGTCAACGTTTCAGGCGTGCTTCTCCTTACAGATGCTGCCTGGCCTGCTGTGTTCCACCAGCATTTTGTGTGTGATGTTAACAATTGTGCTTTCTTAGATATAGTCAACCAATGGTTCCCAAGCTTGACAACATTGCAAATTTAGGGAATTGCCAATATATGCACTATAATCTGTGCCCAATGACCAGGCCATCGTGATGTGGCACCTTTTGTTACAACCAGGGGAGGAGCGCCAGAGGCAGTGTGGGAGAGAACAGAGGCACAGTGAGTGCACTGGAATCCATGCTGGGTTGGCAGTTGGCCCCTTCAGGTCAACTCTGCCATCGGTGCTGCTCTGTAAGTGTTTGCTTTCTGGAAGACAAGCTGGATTGTCTTCAACTGCTGCATGCTCATTCTTGCAGGAACGTGGCTCCAGGGCAACACACCAAGCACTGTCAATCTTCAAGCCATTCAATTCAGCGACCCGTGCTAGTATTACATTGTGACTTTATGTGCAATCCTGAGTATACTGACTTGTAAAAGTATTCAGCCCCCAATCCTTTGTTCACATAAATGAGTATTACAACCAGCAACTTTGATTAATTTAACTGAGAATTTTTATTTGAGAATCACATGCTATTTTTTCCACAGCAGAATCCAAAAAAATGGGGAAAATAGTAAAGTATGAAAAACCAAAAATTCAAATACTGAAATGTCAGCAGTTCAAAAGTATTCATTCCTCTTTGACCAGTACTTAGTTGAACCACCTCTTCCATCTATTACAACCAGTAGTCTTTTTGGATATGTCTCTATTAGTTTTACACACCACTGAACAAGATTTGCCCATTCTTGCTTCCAAAATTGCTCAAGCTGTGCCAGGTTAGTTGGGGAGTGGAGGAGGACCAGTCTTGAGGTCTTGCCGGAGATAGTCAATCAGGTTAAGGTCTGGACATTGATTGGGCTATTTAAGGACATCAATTTCATTCATTTGAAGCCACTCCATTGTTGCTGTGGCAGTATGCTTTGGGTTGTTGTCCTGCTGAAAGGTGAATCTGCTCCCCAGTTTAAGTTTGCTAGCAGAGGCCAGCAGGTTTTTGTCCAAGATCTCTCTGTATTTAGCAGCATTCATTTTCCCATCAATCCTGACCAAATTTCCATTCCCTGCTGCTGAGAAGAATCCTCACAGCATGATGTTACCTCTACCATACTTTATCATTGGGATGGTGTTAGCTGATGTGCAGTATTAGATTTGTGCCACATGTATCACTTAGTGTTGAGGCCAAAAAGTTCCAGTTTAGTCTCATCCAACCACAAGATCTTCTTCCACATCTTTACAGTATCTTCTAAGTAATACCTTGCAAAATCTTTACAGGCAAGTATATATTTCTTTTAAACCAGGGCTTCTTCCTCACCATTCCAGCATAAATACCCCTTTTGTGTAAGAGGGGTGGTTGGACCTAGGCAGTGTGGCTGTGTTTTCATGATGGCCTGCACTGACCTCTGAGGTACGTTCACTGCCTTCCTTGCTTTATGCTTCTTTATTATCATTTCCATGACTTGCTTTAAATGCTCTTTTATCTTCATTTTGGTTTGGTCAATTGAAGATCTACCATACTATTGGACCTTACTCAGAGGGGGTTATTTATTCAGGCAATTCTCCAATTTTCTACATCAACAAATTGGGTGAATTGGAAAGGTAGTATATTGCTACTGAGGAAAGTTAGCACAGTATTTACAAATGGGATGAATACATTTTCACAATTATGGTTTATAATTTTAGAACATTGTTGATAAGTTTTGGAATTTTTCTATTGATTTGACATGATGCACAAAGCTGTGTAGATTAGCTCAAAAATCCTACTTCAATATATTTTAATGACAGTAAAATGTGAAAACAGCTGTGGTGCTGAATACTTTTTCAAAGCACTGTATAGTTGCTTTCTATGAGTATGTATTGTGTTTTGCACCTTGACCCTAGGAGAACACTTTTTTAAAAGCTCAATGCACGTGTATGGTTGAATGACAATTAAACTTGATATTCATATACATCCAATCAGGTATTTTGCTGGGTTGTCATGGATCATTTCTGCCACCCGAGGTTCACATTCTCCTATCAATACTTTTTTTCCTTTCTTTTTGCAATATTTATTTAATTTTTAAAATAGATTCTTTTTATTGTAACTTATCCTTTGTATTACTATGTATTGCAATGTACTGCTGACACATAACAAAAAAATTCACAACGTATGGCTATGATGTTAAACCCGATTCTGATACCAACACCACCATACTGCAAGCTATAAAAAAGTGCAATTATCCTCCTTCTGACTATTTGGAAATCACGATAATTCAGCCTCTGGCTTAACAGGTCTCATTTCCCATGTTTCCTTTAAAAGCACAAGCTCTGGTTTCTGTGCTCCCATAAAAACACACCAGAACATATACTCGTAGATTAGGATGACACTCTTCTTAAGTGTAGTGAGTGGGGGTGGAGGGTAAGGACCATCAAAACTTGATTGGACTTGACAATAGAAAATTACCTTATACTGATTAATACCCATGGCATTTACACAATCATATGAATTGAAAGCCACCTGTTCATTGCTGATCTGAAGAGCCATTCTTACCTCTTGAGAGACTTGTTTTGCCGCAACAGCTTTCCCAGTGCTTCAGCCCCAGCTGCTCGCAGGTTATTGCCCTTAACACAAAATTGCAGAGTAAAGCTCCAAATCAAATTTCAAATGAGAAACTGAATGTTAGCAGACCATAAAGTAAGAATGACATGCAGATATATTATGCAATAAAGACAGAAGTACAGCACAGGATCAAGCCCTTCAGCTATCTAGTCAATGCTGAAGTCATTTAAACTACCTGATCCCATTGACCTGCACCAGAAACATGGCCCTCCATATCCCCACTTTCCATGTACCTATCCAAACTTCTCAAACGTTGAAATCAAGGTTGCATGCACTTGTGCTGCGGGCTCATTCCACACTCTTATGATTCTCTGAGCGAAGTTGTTACCCCTCATGTTCCCCTTAAACTTCTCACCTTTCACCCTTAACCCATGACATCTGATTATAGTCCTACTCAACCTCAATGGAAAAAGGCTGCTTGCATTTAGTCTATTTATACCCCTCAATTTTGTGTAACTCTATCAAATCTTCTATGTTTTAAAGAATACAGTCCTAACCTATTCAATCAGATCATCCAGACCTGGCAACATCTGTAAATGTTCTCTTTATCTTTCAACTTTGTTTACATCTTTCCTTCAGAGAGATTACCAAAACTGCACACTATACTCCAAATTCGACCTTGCCAAAGTCTTATACTACTTCAACATAACATCCCATCTCCTGTACTCAATATATTGATTTATGAATGCCAATGTGCCAAAAGTTTTCTTTACAACCCTATCTACATGATGCTATTTTCAATGAATTATGTACCTGTATTCCCAGATCCCTTTGTTCTACCACACTCCTCAATGCCCTACCGTTCACTATGTATGACACACCTTGGTTGGTCCTACTGATATGCAAAAACTTACATTTGTCTGCATTAAATTCCATCTGTCATTTTTTCAGCCAATTTTTCCAGCTGATGTAGATTCTTCTGTAATCCATTGATAACCTTCCTCACTGTCTACTACAGATCCAATTTTGGTGTCATTCTCAAACTTGCTGTTCTTGGTAACCACATTATCATCCAGATAGTTCTTTGTCATCAATACAAGGACCCAGCACCAATCCCGATGGCACACCACTTGTCATAGGCCTCCAGTCAGAGAGGCAAACCTTTACTACCACTCTCTGGCTTTTCCCATCAAGCCAATGTCTAATTCGATTTACTGCCTCATCCTGAATGCTGAGTAACTGAACCTTCTTCACCAACTTCCCATGCCGGACCTTGTCAAATGCCTTAGTAAAGTCCACGAAGACAATATCCACTACCTTGCCTTCATCCACATTCCTGGCAACTTCCTTGAAAAACACTATAAGATTGGTTAGACATGACCTACCATGAACGAAGCAATGCTGACTATCCTTAATCAGTTCATGTCTATCCAAATACTTAAATATCCAGTCCCTTAAAAAACGTTCCAATAACTTCCCCGTAACTGATGCCATACACACTGGCCTATAGAATCCTGGTTTCTGTTTAGAGCCTTTTTAAACAGCAGAACAACATTGGCTAACCTCCAATCCTCTGGTACCTCTCATTGCGAAGGATGTTTTAAATATCTCTGCTAGAGCCCTGGCAATTTCTGCACTTGTTTCCTGTGGGGTCCAAAGGAACACCTTGTCAGGCCCTGGGGAGTTTATCCACCCTGATTTTTCCCCCCGATTTGCCAGAGTAGCAAACACCTTCTCTTCTGTAATCTGCATGAAGTTGATGCCACTTTGCCTTACTTCTATAGACACTGTATGTCTCCTGAGTGAATACAGATGCAAAGAATGTATTTAAGATCTTCCCCCATCTGTTTTGGCTCCTCACATGGTTTATCACTCCGGTCTTCCAAAGGGTCAATTTTGTCCCTTACAATCCTTTGTTCTTAACATATCTGTGGAATCCCTTAGGATTGTCTTGCATTTTGTCTATGAGAGCAACTTAATGCCTTCTTTTAGCTTTCCTGATTTCTTTAAGTGTTCTCTTGCATTTCTTGTACTCCATATGCACTTCATTTGTTCCTACTTGCCTATACCTGCTATGGACCTCCTTTTTTCTCTTAACCTGGGCCTCAATATCTCTTGAAAACCATTATTCCTACAGTTGTTATCTTTACTTTTTGTTCTGACAGGCACAAACAAGCTTTGTATTCTCAAAATTTTGATTTTGAAGGCCTCCCACTTTCCAAGTACACCTTTGCCAGAAAACACTCTATCCCAATCCACACTTGTCAGATTATTTCTGATACCGTTACAGCAATGAATTTTAAGAATAGACACATGCAACATTAAAGCAGATTCTGAAAAAAAAAGTGTCCCTCGTAAGTCATATTGTAAACTAACTTGCTTGTACTGAGCAACACACACAAAATGCTGGAAGAACTCAGCAAGCCAGGCAGCATCCATGGAAAGGAGCACACAACTGATGTTTCAGGGGCTCGTCCTGATGAAGGGTCTTGGACCGAAACATTAACTATTTACTATTTTCCAAAGATGCTGTCTGACCTGTTGAGTTCCTCCGGCATTTCCTATGTACTGCTTGAATTTTTAGCATCTGCAGATTTTCTCGTATTTGTTGCTTGTTTAGATATGATTTAAATGCTTTGATTTAATATGTACTTTGATTTAAATGCTGTAACACTTAAGTGTGCAAAATTGATCAAACTATATAGAACGTCTGACAAATAAAGATCCAAGTTATACAAATTAAACTCAAGATTTACAAAATGTTTTTTGATTCAAAATTTGAAATAGTAAGGAGTCTGATGCACTATATGACAGACTTTGTATTTTTAGGTTCAAATAAAAAGTCGCTTATTGTAGTAACTAAATTTTAAATTTCACGAATAGCACAACAAAAACTTGCCAAATTTAATTGAACTAAGTACAATAAACAGTAATAGTCTAGTAACCATATTGTAATTTCTACCCCAAGATACTAAAAGGTATCTACAATTAGTTTAATGGATTTATCCCTTTAATAAGTAAAACATGCACATAGTTAACAAGAACAGAGAAAAGATAGTATTCTCATTAAAGACTTTTAGAACTCTCCGTAATTACAGAACTGAAATCTTCACTGTTTTATATTGTTCCATTCAATTCACCGCATAAAATTGCATTACAATAAATCATTTATTTTTGTTCTTATTATATAAAAGGAATTAAATAAAATGAGAAGATGAAATAGGGCAATGAAATCATCTTGCTGAAATTAATCATTGAATAATTACCATTCTGGGAACTCAGAAAAAGATAATGTTAATGCATCACTACCATTAAATCTATTTTGCTTCACTTTTGTATTTCTTATCTGTTAAATTTCAGTGCAATTACACTACCTTAAGATCCAAAATTTCAATCACGGTATTTGTACACAGTCCTTGCAACAGAACCTTGGCACCTGAGAAATCAAAGAATATTAAATACCTTTCTGAAGCTATTTAGTATCAGTAATAAAGGTCTACAAAGTTAATAAAATCTATTCTTTATTAATTGCTCATTTACCATATGTCACCAAAAATGTGCAAAGTTTTAACTTTATTATCATAAAAATATGCACCTTTGTTCCCTCAATCTTCATAGATAATGTACCTTTTGTTACTAGGAAGACAAGTAGGCAAATAGACCAAATCAAAGTCAATGCTAGAACTATATTTGAATACTTTAGGAATAAAAACACCTTTCTGTTTTCTTTCAGTATGAAGCAGCTATTTCCCACTGGTTGAAATTTTTTACAAGAAGGAATCCAATGTTATTTCAGTACACTTAGCCATTCTATGAGACAAAACACAGAAAACAATATCTAAATTTTAAAGTCGGATTCCAAAAGCTTAACTGTGACTTCACACTTTACAAATAATGAAAGCATGAGATAATTTTAAGGTTCTTCATTTAATTTCCAATATTAATCTTAATTATTATTCCACTTACACAATATGCAAAAAATTAATAAAATACTTAAAGGTTGTTTTTGTTGAAAGACAATTTACATAGCTAATAATACAGAATTGATCTTAGAGCAGCAAATGTCATGTGTTGCCACGCAATTCTGAAAATGAATGTAAACTGAAAGATCTTGCTAACTGGGTTCTTAGGTTAGTAGTCCTAATATATAGAAAATAAGTTAACAGGAGTAGACTATTTATCTTAAGTTTGTTCCACTATTTCATTAAATCATAACAGATCAGAATTTGAAAGACTGGAATATTTAAATGTAATGCATTGCTTTGAATGTAACATGTTTGCTGTTGATATAGTAATATTGAAATTTAATTTATTTGAATGAATTTCCTGATTAGAAAAAATATTTAATGTTGTCTGTTCTGCCTACCCCAATTAGTTTGGCATCATACCTTCTTCATTCAGCATGCAGTCACAGAGCAGTATTTCTGTGAACACAATGTCATTCATTAAAACCTTTCCCAGGACTGCACATGTATCAACTGAAAGAGACTGTGTGGAGAGATCCAGCTTTTTTCTTAAGTTTCCATCACAAGGATCACGCAGCTGATTCAGAATGCATTCTTGGGGTTCAATACAGAATTCTTTACAGAGGTGAAGATAAGCTCTTTTGAAATCATCCATCATGTAAATCTGTCACACTGTAAATTCCTTGTTCAATGTAGCATTCTTCTGTGAAGAAGACAAACAGCATTGGCATATTACCAGTAGAATGGGCTAACATTACAGAAAACAAACCAAAACTGCTGAGAGACTGAATATGGGAGTTGACATTGTATGTTGACATTGTATGCTTCCAAAATAACCAAGTTCCAAGTCGAAAAAGTACATTTGATCCTTTATTACGAAACCAGCAAAGATGAATGATCTTATAATGATAAAAAAACTAACAAAACTAAATTAGCAATATAGTAAAAATTAATGACATAGCATTCCAATTAGCATAACTAAATGAAGTTAGTGGTCAACAATAAAATATTACCCTGTGGGTCACCCACTCTCAACCAGCCTAACTCAGACAAAGTGAGAATACATAAATATACTCAATTGATTCTACCACACTCCAACCCACGTGACTAATATACCCATATTAAATGTACAATACAAACTACAATACAAACAGAAAATAGATATATGGCTCCCACATCCTAATTATTACAACTACATACTATATAAAAAGGAGACACGAAATCTTCAACAATAAACATATTAACAATTGTACAAATGTCCTCTTTCTTTGTCCAGTCATATAAGAGTCCTCTAGGCCAGAGGTTACCAGCACTTAGCCCAGTACAGAGGGATCTTAACCACCACTTTTTATCAAGTCACTAAGTAGAAATCATAAATCTTCTAGAGCTGTAGCTCCTTAAACTTCTGCCTCCTGTAGAAGACAGATCTTGGTTATAGGCCTGTCTGGATAGCTGGTCAACTATAAGCACAATGTCTCCTGTGAGGAAATTGTGTTTTATACTTGACCTTTTCAGACGTTCCAGTAACTGTGGTAAATACTACTTGACCCAGTATTTCCAATACAAGTTTGGCATGTATTAGACTTGCTACCATCTACAATAAGCATAAATGTCTTCCTTTGGAACACTTCTGGTGCTAAGGATGATGCTTCCAAATCATTGGGATTGGAGGATGCCTTAGTAATTAGATAACCATTGACACTAGTCTCTATTTCACAAAGGACTACATGGAAACCCTTTTTGTCAAAATTCTGTACCTTTATGGAGGAACTGAAGACTGCCTGCAGAGACTGGATCAATCTCTCCCATGTTCCTCACATTGTGAAGCAGCTGGGGAGGGAGGTTAAAAATCCACTTAACCTTTTCTGAAGGAGGACACTGCTGATCCGTGAATGGTTCCACTTCTTAATAGCTTCTTGCAGCTCCAAAGTTTTTCACATTATCAGAGCGCAGTCCTCATCTTGCTACAGAGCATCGAATGTTTCTAAAGATGGCATTTCAATGTGAACAGCTCATATAGCTAGACAAGTAAATATGACCCTATACCTCTTGACTGCACTCCTTCTGCTGTTCATCTCAAAAGGTCCAAAGGAGTCCTCTACAAATGTAAATGAAGTCTCATTTGGACAGACCCTATCCAGAGGCAGATCTGCCATATGCTGGCATCCTGAAGCTGCATGTAATCGTTGACAAACAACACACTTAGACCAGATTCTTTTCATAGCTGTTCTAGCTCCAGGAATCCAGTATTTTTGGTATAACCTGGATAACATGTGGCCACCATGCCCCAACTCTTGGTGTACTTGCTCAGAATGATGCCAAAGATATGGACATCCTTTGCCAGTATGACAGGATGTTTAGACTCTTCAGCCATGGCTACCCTACGAAGCCACCCACCAACTCCCAAGACACCATCTTTAAGTACTGGATTGAGCATGACAATATGACTGTTCTTTTTCATGCTTTCTCCCCGAGGCAAACTTGAGAATTCATCTGGAAATCTCTTTTTTTGGCAGAACACAATGATCTCCATTTCAGCCTTTCTGCATACCAGTATTCTCTCCACTGAAGGTATATCTTGATCTAAATCCAAATCCTTCATGTATTTTGCTCATTGTTCTTCTGATATCACAGATAACACACCATGTCTGTTGATTATGCAGCCTCTAGCATAAAGGGATACAAGTTCATGATAGAAAGACACTGCTTCTTTCTCTGAGGACACTGACACATTAACGTCGAAGCAATGCAAAACTTTATTCACCATCTTGCAGCTTAACTGTTGTTTATTTCTTCTGTGCATTTCCTAAGAGAGAAGTTGGCACAGTTCAGTGATAAAGCTGCTCGCAAGTGATATACCACCAAACTAAGGTCCACATATCTTGGCTGAGGTCATCATCAGGCCACCAGGGTAACCTCAACAGATCTGCACTTTTAGCTGTATTATAACCTGATGAAACATTGATTCAATATCTGACATGATCACCACTGGCTCTTTTCTGAATCTGGTTATGAATCCAATCTGTGAGCTAGTAAATCTAGGCCCTATAAAAGCTGAGCATTAAGTGATATTCTCTGAAAAGTCACTCCGCAGTCAAATAAAGTTTCCCTTTTCTGGGGTGGTAAACACCATGATGTGGAATATAGCAGACTTTCCCATCACTGCGTTGTAGATCCTCTGCTAGCACTCTTTTGGTAAAACCTTAGGAGATTATATCCTTCATGTAAGCTGTTAGTCAGTGTGAAATAACAAATTCTTCTTAAAATTCCTCCTTAGACTTAGAGCATGCTGTTCTACACTCTTCCTGTTTTATGGCATTAACTTTCTCAAAAGGTAAACTAATCCGGTCCCAGCCATCCACCAGTTTTGCAGGATTCATAACCAGCTCCATGAACTTGTGCTCTTCAATTGACAAACTAGGTTGTTCATCTTGACTGCATTCAGGAAAGTATGCCTTGAACTGCCAAAGCTCATCCAAGTTCAAAACTGCGATCCTGTTATCTGTCAGCTCAGGCTGTGCAAAGTCTTTTCCATCACTATTGTCTCCTTTTAGTGGTCCATTCACAGTCCAACCCAACATTGTTCAGATTGCATAAGGTCCATAAGGTGAAAAACTTGCAAAAGCACCAATGCTTTAGGCATATTTGTCCTTAACAGCAGCTTAATTTTCAAATAAATCTCTGGCAAATGGACCATCCTTGGAGATCCCTCTAACAGGGAATCTTCCCTCCTTGGACAGGCATACTTTCCAGCATATAGATGTTAGGTAGTTCACAATAGTTTACACCATCTAAGCCAGCCCTTCCAATCCTGAAACAATGTACCTACTCGTGACCTTCACTTGCTCCATAAGAAATAAAGAGAATACCTGTCCTTTTTCCTGTGCAGTTGAACTTGTTCATGAGGCTCACTGTGCAGAAAACTGCTATACTCCCTTGATCTAGGAAAGCATAAGTAACCACTAACTTGTTACCCTTCTTAGAATTCACTTGTACTGGAATTATGGGGAGCTTACAATCATGATCACTCAACCCCCCATAAGGGCATTAGTTACCAGGGCACTGCTGTGTCTGATTCTTCACGGCGTGTTTTTTTATTTTGCACCCTTTTCATTAGAGTGAATATGGAGTATGCTGTATGCTTGCCACTGCATGCCTTGCCTGAAGGACACTTCTTGCAATCCTTGCTGATGTGTCCTGTACACAAACAACTAATGCAGGCACTATTTCTAATCATCTCACTATGAGCCCTTTTCTCCAGCTGAGGGCATAAATCCAATGGGTGGTAAACACAAAGTACACTGCAGATGCTGTGGTCAAATCAACACGTACAAACAAGCTGGATGAACTCAGCAGGTCAGGTAGCATCTTTTGAAATGAGCAGTCAACATTTCGGGCTGAGACCCTTTGTCAGGACTGAAGGAGCAGGGGGCAGGGGCCCTATAAAGAAGGTGGGGGGAGGGTGGAAGGTGCCAGGTGAAAAACCAATCAGAGGAAAGATCAAGGGGTGGGGGAGGGGATTCATCCTCGCAGAACAAACTCTTTTGGCTGACTAGACCAATTCCCTCCATTAGTTCCAGGTTCAGTTTTAGCTTTACTTCTTCTACTGGCCAGTCGTGACAAAGCTGCTTCCTTTAGCTTTAGAATGAAGCTGTGGCTTTCATACCTTTGCTAATTGCAGGTGATGTTGCAGCCTGTATATTCCCAAATACCAGGTCTGTAGCAATCTTTATTTGCCTTTCAGTAAAATTAACAATGTCAGCAAAAGTGGCTTTTTGTTGCACCTTTTTTACAGTTCAGACCACAGTTCACTATTTATCTGTAGGCATATAGGGCAATTTATTTACACCAATCAACATATTGGCAGGCATGTCCAGCTTATACATGTACTGTACTTCTTCCATTACTTTGCAAAGGCCTCCAAGAAAAAGTCTGTAGTCTTAAAGAGCTTGTGTGTCTTCAGATTTGATAGCTACCTAAGAAAGAGCCTTTTGCATGTATTTGAATGCAATTTTTTGTTCATTATCAAAATAAAGCTGTGAAGATCCCTGCTGCACCTGATGATCCTGTGATCTCTGTTTCAGAGGCCGATGTTAGGCTGCCTTTAAAGAGGGTGAACCCTCGTAAGGTGGAAGGATCCAATGATGTACCTGGTAAGGCTCTGAAAACCTGTGCCAACCAACTAGCAGGAGTATTCAAGGACATTTTCAACCTCTAACTGCTATGGGCAGAAGTTCCCACTTGCTTCAAAAAGGCAATAATTATACTAGCGCCTAAGAAGAATAATGTAGGCTGCTTTAATGACTATCACTTGTTTGCACTCATATCGAAAGTGATGAAATGCCTTCAACGGTTGGTCATAACTAGACTGAACTCCTGCCTCAGCAAGGACCTGGACCCATTACAATTCGCCTATCAGCACAATAGGTCAATGGCAGACACAATCTCAATGGCTCTCCACACAGCTTTGACCATCTGAACAACACAAACACAAATAACATCATTCCCACAATCTTGATTGACAGGTTACAGAGCCTCGGCCTCTGTACATCCCTCTGCAATTGGATCCTCGACTTCCTAACCAGAAGACCACAATCTGTGTGGACTGGTGATAACATATCCTCCTCGCTGACGATCAGCACTGGCACACGTTAGGGATGCGTGCTTTGCCCTATGATAACTAGCAGAGTGGTGCTGCAGCAACAAGCAGGCACTCAGCGTCAGTAAGGCGAAAGAGCTGATTGTGGACTTCAGGAAGGGTGAGACAAAGGAACACATACCAATCCTCAGAGAAGGATCAGAAGCAGAGAGAGTGAGCAGCTTCAAGTTCCTGGGTGTCAAGATCTCCGAGTATCTAACCTGGTCTCAAAATATTGATGTAGTTACAAAGAATGCAAGACAGTGACAATACTTTATTAGGAGTTTGAAGAGATTTGGCTTGTCAACAAATACACTCAAAAACTTCTATAGCTATACCGAGGAGAGCATTCTGACAGGCTGCATCACTGTCTGGTATGGAGGGGCTACTGCACAGGACCGAAAGCTGCAGAAGGTTGTAAATCTAGTCAGCTCCATCTTGTGTACTAGCTTACAAAGTACCCATGACATCTTTAGGGAGTGGTGTCTCAGAAAGGCAGCATCCATTATTAAGGACCTCCAGCACCCAGGCCATGCCCTTTTCTCACTGTTACCATCAGGGAGAAGGTGCAGAAGCTTGAAGGCACACACTCAGCGATTCAGGAACAGCTACTTTCCCTCTGTCATCCAATTCCTAAATGGACATTGAATCTTTGGTACTTTTTAAAAAAAAAGTATACAGTATTTCTGTTTTTGCACATTTAAAAAAATCTATTCAATATATGTAATTGATTTACTTGTTTATTTATTATTATTTTCTCTGCTAGATTACGTATTGCATTGAACTGCTGCTGCTTAGTTAACAAATTTCATGTCGCATGCTGCTGATAATAAACCTGATTCTGATTCTGATCTGTTCCTTGTTTTAAAGCCTTAGCCTTTACATATCCTTTCTTAGGGTCGACATGCTTGCATCTTGATAAGTTCTCTAGGGCGATCCCTAGTGTACTATTCAAGAAAATAAAGGCAGTCACTATGGGTGGCTATCTTGCCTTCAACACTGTTTTCAAAAGCCTTCATGAATCCATGGTACTGCAATAGATGATTGAAGATTTGAATCTCTCTAAATTTTAAGCAAAGATAAAATGCATTGTCGTTGTGCCAATTAAGGTTGTTATTTAATTTTACTTCCTCATAATGTCAAAAATATTATTTTTACATCTATCTGAAATAAGTGTGTTTCCATGATGTAAGTGAATGTCCCCATGAGCTGTGGGATATTATAAAGGTTCACAGTGCCTCATTAGTGCAGACAGAGAATCAGCACCCTGAACCACCTCCCGGCCGTCTCATGAATGCATCCCAAACATTTGAGGAACAAATGAATCAACATTGACTATTTGAGTGCTTTTGTTTTTCTCTGTGCCTTTTCCATATAGAATTCATAACATAGGACTGTCCTGCTGGAGCACTTTTAGCACTCACCACACTTGAAACCTCTATCTTTGGCCATTGTGCAGCAATTTCTTCTTGAAACAATCTGCTCCTTCCTTTTCCATAATTGTTCCTCTTGCTCTTCCAGCACGTTTGTCCTTCAATAATCATTGACATGTGATTAATGCAGCTAATTCAGCCGCTACCTTAATGTGTGTAGAGGTAGTAGATACAGAGTTTTATTCCTACAGCAGAGCTTTGAGTGCTGACTTATGACACACTATCACTTAGGTTTACATCATCTTGTGGGTCCTCTGCTACACACATAGTCAAAAAATGCCTTGGAATTTGAGAAACATATTCACTTATTGCAGCAACATGACCTTCAATGTAACATGTTTGGGTCACCCATTGTTTAACATCCTCTATAAATGCACTACAAAGGTAATCAATATTTGAAAAACATTACTGTTTTCCCCAATTGTCCTTGGAAAGTAATGAGATTAGCATGTAAAGTTGCTTAGCAACAGCTTCACAGAAATTAATCAAGTCCTCAAGATAGACTCACACTTGTAAGGCATTTCTCTTATTTCCCATAAGATCCTTACGTGATGGCATTAAACCTTTAATTTGTTCACATTTGTTTTATACTTCTGAAAATATTTGATTCTACCTACTAAAGCTTTCAAAGTAAGTTTAATTTCTCTTTTGGTTGCTCCAACTTCAAGGTCGTTGACATCAGCTCCATGCTTCAACTCACTCATGTTACTTCCTCCTTATCGTGCCACTTGCATTTAAATCTGCTTGCCTGTAGCAAATTTGCAAAATACACCTGCAATAGTGCATTCAATAAACATTAGGCAACAATCTGTCCGTGCATCTAAAGTGCTTAAACCAGACCAAACAGTGTTCAATTTGAATACTGGCAACCAGAAAAATATTTTAGCATTTTGCCATCGAGCAAAAGACCCCAATGGACAGACAGTGCTGACCATACAAAACTGCATTCAAACCACAAATACATAGCGTGAATAAACAAAAGGTCACAGAGAATCCTACCGCAAGCTGCTCCTGTAATTTTGCCAACAGGTCCAAGGCAATCCTTTGCTGTAGACTGGGTATTTGTTTGGTATAACTATTCTTTCATCAATAATAAAAGTAGCAGTTACTTGAAAACAGATCAAAACTTCTGAGAGACTTGAGTATGGGAGTTGACACTGTATGATGTGCTTCCAGAATAGCTAAGTCAAAAAAGTACATTTGGTCCTTTATTTCAAAACCAGCAAAGACAAGCATAGTGATATATGTATAGTGATAAAAAACTAACAAAAATAAATTAGCAATATAGCAAAATTAATGAAATAAGCATTCCAGGTACAGCAACAAAGCAAAATAAATAGTCATTAAAAAAAATCACCCCATGGCCCCTCTCAACCTAAATAAAACAAAGTGGGAATACTTAACTACAGCTGTCCCCTACTTTACGGAAGTTCGCTTTACGCCACTTTGCTTTTACGAAAGACCTACCTGTTTTCGCTAACCGAAAGAAATCCAAAGAGGATTTTCGCTTTTATGAAAAAAGGCACCTGCTTTAAACTTGTGTTTACCCCGAGAAAGACTACCATGACCGTGAAGCCTTGCGCAGGCAGGTATGTGCGCGTGCATGTATGTGCTGATTTTTTTTCTACAATTGGTTTTAGGCCAAATCTTCCCGATTCTGATAAGTGAAACTACACTGTACATACATTATTTCTACTTTATATAGGTTGTGTATTCATTGTATCATTCCTGCTTTTACTATATGTTAGTGCTATTTTAGGTTTTATGTGCTATTTGGTATGATTTGGTAGGTTATTTTTTGGGTCTGGGAACGCTCAAAATTTTTTCCCATATAAATTAATGGTAATTGCTTCTTCACTTTACGCCATTTTGGCTTACAAAAGGTTTTGTAGGAACGGTCTACTTTCGGACAGCAGGGGAAACCTGTATACTCATTTGCTTCCACCACTATGTTACAAATTGCCCATAATAAACGCACAACACAAAATACAATACAGAAAGACAAAAACAGATACATGGCTCCTACAATTACTACCACTATTTCCCTCCAATGCAAACTCTTCGTCAACAGATACCCAAGATGAATTTAAACCATTGGAGGATAAAAAAAATAATTTTCTGAGCAAAATAATAACAACTTGCTATACATTCAATTTAATGATGGCAAGAATGCACAAGAAGACTTCCTTTATGATTACTCAATCAGACAAGTCTCAACTGCCAGTGTCACAGAACCTGCCTCATGATTCTGCAAGTAGACTGTAACTTTTGTACAGTTCTGTACAAATTTGTAGACTGTTATTTTTTTTAAAGAATCACTGTTGGACTTTCATAAAGGCTGGATATCCAATATTAGTCTTTTTTGATGGGCAGTGGAGAGAGAATAATCATTCAAAAAAGTATAATTACACTGCATGTAACATGGAAAAAGCTGTTAAACTCAATCCAAAATATTACCAAAATAATAAACTTTTAAGAACACTTTTGGGAAAGAATTTAAAAATTGGTACCAACATAGCTGAGAAATTAACCAGTATTGTACCAGATCTGACTACTCCATCTCAAAGAAAATAACCTTTTGAGTTGATCTAAAATATTACAACTGCAGAAAATATTAGTAGTGGAAGTGTGTTACAGATTAATTAAGCATTATTTATTTTTTTAAAAAGCACATTAAGCAGTAGTTCCTGGCCACATTTTCAATGAATAGAATCAAATTTAAAATAAAAGATGTATAATACCAACAAGATACAATATACTAAAATCACAAATCTGTAGAGCAGCAGATTATTTATACATTTCTTCAAGTAATTATTCCCTTTTAGTTAATAAATTGTAACAATAAGACGTTGAATATGTCATTGCTGAGTGAAAAGTTATTGCCCACCTTTACGAAAGCCAGACTCGGAGTCAGATTAGTTGATACTAAATAAGGAAATAACATTTATATGTCTACCAAGGAATCATGCATAGCACAATGGATTGCTAATTTTATCAAATGTTTGTTGGGTATACCCATCAGGAAACTTATTACATAGGAAGAGATCTATTCTCTGTGTTGGTTAAAAATACTATTCAGTGTAATCCACCTAGGTCCACTGCTCTGCAGATCTCAGTACACATCCAACTGCAGTTTAAATCCAAAAGTGTTTCTGCCTCCATCACCTTCTCAGGCAGTGAATTCCAGATTGCTTCCCCCCTCAGCATGAAAGAACTGTTCCTCATTTTGCATCAAGCCCTCAGCCAATTACAGTAACTGAACTTTACACTTAATTTTTGATCCAAGGAAGCTGAGGTCCTATAAATACGTTTTCCCTCAGTCTCCACTGTGAAAACAAAGTAATTCTGGGTAATAGCATATTTTCTCATAGCTACAACGTTCCAATTCTGGCAATACCCTTGTAGATCTTCTCTGCACCCTTCAAGACAGTCACATTTTTCCTAAAATGCACGCCGTGGCATGGCTTGCCTAGTATAATCATATAACAATCACAGCATGGAAACAGGCCATCTCGGCCCTCCTAGTCCGTGCCGAAGTCTTAATCTCACCTAGTCCCACCTACCCGCACTCAGCCCATAACCCTCCACTCCTTTCCTGTCCATATACCTATCCAATTTTACCTTAAATGACGCAACTGAACTGGCCTCTACTACTTCTACAGGAAGCTCATCCCACACAACTATCACTCTTTGAGTAAAGAAATACCCCCTCGTGTTTCCCTTAAACTTCTGCCCCCTAACTCTCAAATCATGTCCTCTCGTTTGAATCTCACCTACTCTCAAGGGAAACAGCCTATTCATGTCAACTCTATCTATCCCTCTCAAAATTTTAAATACCTCGATCAAATCCCCCCTCAACCTTCTACGCTCCAATGAATGGAGACCTAACTTATTCAACCTTTCTCTGTAACTTAAGTGCTGAAACCCAGGTAACATCCTAGTAATTCGTCTCTGCACTCTCTCTAATTTATTGATATCTTTCCTATAATTCAGTGACCAGAACTGTACACAATATTCCAAATTTGGCCTTACCAATGCCTTGTACAATTTTAACATTACATCCCAACTTCTGTACTCAATGCTTTGATTTATAAAGGCCAGCGTTCCAAAAGCCTTCTTCACCACCCTATCTACATGAGACTCCACCTTCAGGGAACTATGCACTGTTATTCCCAGATCTCTCTGTTCCTCTGCATTCCTCAATGCCCTACCATTTACCCTGTATGTTCTATTTGGATTATTCCTGCCAAAATGTAGAACCTCACACTTCTCAGCATTAAACTCCATCTGCCAACGTTCAGCCCATTCTTCTAACCGGCATAAATCTCCCTGCAAGCTTTGAAAATCCACCTCATTATCCACAACACCTCCTACCTTAGTATCATCGGCATACTTACTAATCCAATTTAGCACCCCATCATCCAGATCATTTATGTATATTACAAACAACATTGGGCCCAAAACAGATCCCTGAGGCACCCCGCTAGTCACCGGCCTCCATCCTGATAAACAATTATCCACCACTACTCTCTGGCATCTCCTATCTAGCCACTGTTGAATCCATTTTATTACTCCAGCATTAATACCTAATGACTGAACCTTCTTAACTAACCTTCCATGTGGAACTTTGTCAAAGGCTTTGCTGAAGTCCATATAGACTACATCCACTGCCTTACCCTCGTCAACACTCCTCGTAACTTCTTCAAAAAATTCAATAAGGTTTGTCAAACATGACCTTCCACGCACAAATCCTTGCTGGCTACTCCTAATCAGATCCCGTCTAACCAGATAATTATTAATACTATCCCTAAGAAAACTTTCCATTAATTTACCCACCACTCATGTCAAACTGACAGGTCTATAATTGCTAGGCTTACTTCTAGAACCCTTTTTAAACAATGGAACCACATGAGCAATACGCCAATCCTCTGGCACAATCCCCATTTCTAATGACATCTTAAAGATCTCCGTCAGAGCTCCTGCTATTTCTACACAAACTTCCCTCAAGGTCCTGGGGAATATCCTGTCAGGACCTGGAGATTTATCCACTTTTAAATTTCTTAAAAGCGCCAGTGCTTCCACCTCTTTAATTGTCATAGGTTCCATAACTTCCTTACTTGTTTCCCACACCTTACACAATTCAATATCCTTCTCCTTAGTGAATACCGAAGAGAAGAAATCTCTCCCATTTCCCTCGGCTCCACACATAGCTGACCACTCTGATTCTCTAAGGGGCCAATTTTATCCCTCACTATCCTCTTGCTTTTAATATAACTGTAGAAACCTTTTGGATTTACTTTCACCTTATTTGCCAAACCAACCTCGTATCTTCTTTTAGCTTTTCTAATCTCTTTCTTAAGATTCCTTTTACATTCTTTGTATTCCTCAAGCAATTCCTTTACTCTATACTGCCTATATCTATTGTAGACATCCCTCTTTTTCCAAACCAAATTTCTAATATCCCTTGAAAACCATGGTGCTTCCAAACCTTTAACCTTTCCTTTCAACCTAACAGGAACATAAAGATTCTGTACCCTCATAATTTTACCCTTAAATGACCTCCATTTCTCTATTACATCCTTCCCATAAACAACTTGACCCAATTCACTCTCTCTAAATCCCTTCACATCTCCTCAAAGTTAGCCTTTCTCCAATCAAAAAACTCAACTCTAGGTCCTGTCCTGTCCTTCTCCATAATTATATTGAATGGTAAATGGTTCTAACATAACATCCTGCACACTCGTATTCTATGCTTTGGCTAGTAAGAAAAGAAAAGTAATACCTATGGCATTTTACTTCCCTTATCTGGGAGGCTGTGGATCTAGAAAATAAAGATGGTGCTGGAAATGGAGTGGAGGTGAAAGATCAGCTATGATTTGAATGAAAGGAAGAGTAGGCTCAAACAGGCCATATGATCCACTCAGGCTTTGATTTCTTGCATTCTCATCTTATACTCTCCATTATTCTTCTCCGCTTTCAATATTCTTCCATTTATTGCAATTCATTAAATTCATTATCTCAGTTCTCTGGATTAAAATTTTATTGCAGTTTTATTCTGCTTAAGTGACCATCTATATCTCCTCCTGTAACCCAAGTCTTTCCAGTTCACTATTAACCACACAACAATTTTCATATTATTTACAAACTTCATCACATTTCTACATTTGGGACTAAATACTACATTTAAAAACAAGCAAACACCAAGCCTTGTGGAACTTTACTAGCACCAGCTTTCCAAAAACACAAACTGCTGTCAATCATAACCATTTCCTGCCATTGTATCAATTTTAGATCCAAATTGCCACTCTTTCTTTAATCCACCAGGCTACAAGATCTTGTCAATGGCTCTGCTAAAATCCAAGTAGACTACTTTTAACAAATTATCTAATCTCAGTTTCATGATTTACCCATTTTCAAAATGATAAATCCCTCAGTCTTTCCTCTTTACAATGTTTATCCCATTTAATATTTCACAGATTTTCACCTTAACTATAGTATTGAGGCTCCCTGAGTCACATCACAGATGACCACTGTAGACAAATTCTTCCTTTAAAAAAAAATAACTTCTCAACATAGATATAGAAATTGGTTACAAAAATGTAAACATATATGGGGGTTTTAGAAGAGGGGTAGCAACTAGTCAATTCAAAATACAATAAAGAAAACGAATTACATGTAACCTCAGTGCGGTAATCAAACAGGCACTATTGTTTTAAGAATGCAGGATGCCACTCAAAGAGATTTGGTTTGGAAACTTACAAGGGAATCTCTGCTATTACCAGTTAAAATACTTTATCATCAAACAATGTAGCACCCATGGATAGTTTAAGGCCATTGAAACTAGCTACCAAATACTCATTTCCATAGATGCTGACTGACCTGTTGAATTCCTCCAGCAATTTGTATGTGTTGCTTTGGATTTCTAGCATCTACAGAATTTCTCATGTTTATGCTTATGAGAAAAAAAGTGAAGTAGTTTAAGCATTGGTTAATATGTGGTAAGTATAATATGTTAATATGTGTGAGTCCCTTCAATGGGAGGGTTCAAGGCTAGGAACCAGCCTTTCACAATCTACATCAATAATTTGGTTAAGGTCCATTAAATGTAAGGTGTCTGAATTTGCTAATAAAACAAAACTGGAACACTGTGTAGGCAGTGATTAGGAAGCAAAGAGCCTTTACAGGATGAAGACATTGGTGAATGGGATAAACATGGCAAAAGGAATATAATGTGGAAAACTGAGAGGTCATCCATTTTAGAAAAGTTGGTTGAAGGAAATGTGTGTCCATAAGAATTTGGCTGCATTAATCACTTAAAGTTAATTGATTCAGCAAGTAATTAGGAAGGCAAACAATATGAAAAAGTTATTGTAATTGTTCAGGGCCTTGATGAGGCCCCACCTGGAAAATCTTGAACATATCTTTTGGATATACTTATATTATCTAATACTTTTGATGTACTGTACTAAAATTATACCGACAAGTTTAAGAAATCCGTTAGCACAGTAATAATGGGGAACAAGAGGATGAAAGAGTGCTCTTTATAGAATCGCTATGACCTTCAGATTGTATTTTAGATAGAAATATGGGTCCAACGTTCCTAGCAATCTAGTTTCCTTGCTCGGAGTGGAATCGATTCGGTCAGTAGGGAACCCAGATTGTTTGGGCACCAGAGACGATGCCTTGTAGCCTTTCCAAATGTTAAACTTGAGGATTTTTTTTTTTGGAAAATGGACATTGAAGGAAGAAATTAGCCTGACAAGACATCAAAAAATCACACAAACCATGAAGAAAATTAACGTTTTCTAACATCTTCCTAACAAATAAAACTATTCACAATAAAGTTTCCGACTTCTAACATACTTCACAAACACAGGATCTATTTGTATAGGTTAAACTCCGTCAGGTTTCACGGATTATGCCGTTGAACGTATTAATAAGAGCGGCCTTACCGGCGCCAAATATGTCGAAAGTCATTAGTCCCAAATAGATAGACGATAGAAGAGTGAAGTAATATCTGGTCAACAAAGGAAAGAGCACGGCCATTCTAAACACCTTACAGAGTGAATGGTTCAGATAGTTTCATTAGTTGAGAAACGAGGAAAGAACTCATCAACACAGCGAGTCTAACGCTCATGCGAACTTGGTAGAAAGTCTATTTGTCAGAAGCAGGTGAGACACAATAACAGCAAAATATGCACAGTACCTTAGTAAAATAAATTAAACCTAACAATTGAACGGTAATGAAATCCACCACAGATACTAAAGACCTGCAGGGTATAGGGAAATTTCAGGGAGCCAGTGGCCGTCCTGTCAGCACAGCAGAGTTGGGGAATACGGGGCAAACCGTCAATGCTGTCCATGGCTCCTCCGTCACTTGGCATCAATTCACTCGTTAGCGACCTATGTGGCTTTTTTTCAGGGTGGGGGGATGGGGTAAACTGACTTGAGCACTGTGAGCGTTTGTGATCAGGATAGTGTACATTACCTGTAATAACTGCACCGCGGTCACCGACCCCACAACCACAGCTGCCGCCACTCCACTCTCGGGAACCGTATCCAAGCAGCAAAGCATTGTGGGATGTACAGCATCGACCAATGCCGGTGTGATCACGCAAGCCATTCTGGTAGCTGTAGTGCCACTTGTATGTGTTAGAACAGCGCAGATTGACAACGGACTATTGCTCCCGGCATGCACGACGCTGCAAAAGCGGTCACATCGAAGACGGAACTTCTTAGATAGAGCAATGAATCCAAGAAAATAAATTCGAAGAAAATTAATTTTAAAAATCCAATTATGAAGAACGGATATTTTGTATAGTTTCAAAGTTCAATAGCAGGGATATTCAGCATACAGAATTGCGAAAGCGGCAAATGTCAGCTACCAAGTGGCCTTGGTAGAGTTTGTTGGGATTTTTGTTTGTTCCCGAAACTATCATAGAGCACTACACTGAACCAGGGACTTCAGCCTACCTAGACTCATCAACCCGCATCTGGGTAACTTCAGCCGAAAAACAAACTTTTCTTTCTGAAATCATAAATACATGGAAATCTCGGACCGTAGAATTTAAATAGCACGCTTATTGAAGCCTGCCGAATGACACATTCCCAAGAAGCAGCACATCCTGGCTTCTTCAGTTGGAGATCTACTATCCAAATGGTTTTAAAGTTTTGCCACAGTTGTGCAAAGAATTAATTAGGCCGTAGTGTGAGTTTGGATGATGTTGGATGGCAATTTAAGGTGTGAGAAACCTCAAGGGGAATAACAACTTGTAATGGTACTTGGAAAACGTTATGCATTAACTAACGAAAATGAAAGACCGTCTAGTTTGGGAGAAAATATAGAACGGCGTTCTATATTGAAAGGTGTTCAGAGATCGGACACTAATCACAGTGCTGCATTAATATGCAGATACAGCAATAATTACAAAAGACGTTTAGCTTTTGATGTGGATGCGAGAGTGAAGGTCTAATGTAATATTTGCATTGTTAGAAGTTCACCAGGTGTTCCGCTCCGAGGGCAGATTAAACAGATGGAGTCTGCTGATCTAGAAGATGAAGACGTGGTCTCATTGAAACATTCTAAATTGCCATGATGCTTGATGATGCATATAGTTATAATGTTTCCTCTAGCTGGATTGGGTCGAGTACCAGTTGTTGCTAAGGGATTGACCATTTGGGACTGAGAGGAGAAGAAATTTCTTCACCGAAATTATTAATATGAGGAGTGTTTCAGTGGACTGGAATGGGCCAAAAGGCCTAATTCAGCTCCAAATGTCTTATCAAAAAAGTCACAATGAATTTAATTAACAGGAAAGACACCATCTCATGGGTGTGTGTGTGTGTGTGTTGTCTCAATGGTCAATTCTTCCTATGTGATTAGTATACCATAGGAATGTAGTTTCAGGAAAAATATTAGTCTTGGATCTTAATGTTCTTATAGGGAAAAAAAGTCCTACTTATAATGAAAAATTACTCCAGGGTGCAGATGGTGGTACCAAGTATACAAAGACATTGACAATTTAAACATGATAGGGTTATTATATTTGGAAAAAACACTCAGGACTTTGAATGAGAGGTGGGAGATATTTGCAAGAAGATATTACAACAACCTCTTACATTTGCTTTTAAGAATGCCTAACTACTTTAAGTTTAGCTATTCCTAGACCTGTACTTCGCTTGTATTAGTTGAAATCTGAATAATTTTGAACAAATCTGTTATTTATATTAAATAAAGATCACATAGTGTTAACCTCAATTATAATGCCCTCAGAAGCATGATGGAAAAAACAGAGAAGCTAACATGCTACCAAACTGAAATAGAAATAAAAAGTGTGCTGGAAATTTGATGAGTTGAGTGACTGGCTGCTTTTTGATATACCAAGGACATGGCCTGGATTAACTCACTTTCAGAATTTCGTGGTTCTGGAGGTGGGTGGACTCGAGGTTGGTGCCTCTGCAGTGTGTTGTGGAATTCGGAAGATCTCTGGCTGTGTGCCCAGAGACCAGAGTTCTTAAGGCACAGAGCTCAGCTAAAGCGACACAACGGACTCTTAGCATTGTAAATCAGTGAGCTGTTTGTTATGTTGGCGCTCCCGCTGTGAAATGGAAATACCTCTTTTTCCTTTATTAGGGAGGGGGAGAGGGGGAGAGAGAGAGACAGACAGACAGACACACACACAGGTATGTCGAATTACCGGGTGAACGAGTAGACTTTGGGGTTCTGCAAGTCTGTGTCTTTATTGATCCTTTGCTGTACATTTGAGTGCTCAGTAGGGGGTGCTGATGGTTTTTTTTTAGTTGGTTGGGGAGGGGAAAGTGTTGCTGCTGCTTACACATGGGGGGTAGCTGGGGGGCTTTGGGGTTCTAACATTTAACTCTCATTCATTCTTTGGAGCACTCCTGTTTTCATGAATGGTTGTGAAGAAAAAGAATTTCAGGATGTACATTGTATAAATTTCTCTGACCTTAAATGTACCTTTGATATTAATGCTGACATTTTAACTCTTTCCATAGATGTTTCCTGACCTGCTGAATACTTCCAGCATTTTGTTTTTATTTCAGATTTGCAGCATCTTTATTTTCAAATGAGAACAATTACAATCAGTAAGTGAAAGCAACTAGAGTACAACTATCTACTCACTCCTTTGAAAAATAGGACAACAATATTAAGTCTATTCTGCTGCATCTAATGGGAAAACATCACAATTATTCACAAAGGTGTCCACTGTTCCAAGGAAAGATTCACGGAGATATTGAATAAACTGATCTAACTCTGACCTTTCATAACTTTTACAAATCTATGTATTGCAATGAAATCAAAACTTCTCCAATGATAAAATTCAACATAATATTCTGTGAAAGAATTAGTGGTGAGAAATAAACTCTCTGATGGGAAGGGTACAAGTGTGCAGCTGCAGAAATAGCACAATGGCTTTGTTGTGAATAAAAGATAAATTCAGCTGCTGGTTAAGGTGTATGTTTTCAATCTACTTAACAAGTCAGTCAAATAATATAACTGGTATGACTCAAAATATTTTAAGGTACAGTATATAACATTCAATAAAGAATACAACCAATATAATTTTTAAACAATTAACAATTACAGTACACACCGTTTTGAAGTAGTAGTAACTTTAATTACACTGTTCAGAAACATCTTTGTATACTCAGGCTCAAACATTTTGCTTTTTCATGTTATTATATTTCCATGTCTGCTAACAGCTATAACAAATAGCTGCACATTTAATTACAAAATTAAAACCAAGATTTCACAGAACACTGCTTATTTGAACTTAACTTAAAATTTCAAATTACAAAAGGCATAAAACACCTTAATATAAAAGGGTGTGTATGTTGATCATAAAATCTTAGTGGCCTTCAATGGATGAGTTTAAATAAAAATATAGCTGAATACTCCAAATTCAGATACAATTGCAGAAGCTAAAAAATATTATTCAACTTTGCGCTTGGCCTTAGTAAAATGGCAGCAATTATTTACATTTGTTTTAAAATTGATATCAGGATGGTTGCTTAAGTCGTTCAGGACTATGTATCAACAATTTTGGTAAACTGCATCAACTAATGTGTCATTACTCATACTAACAAAAATCAAACAAAATTTTAAAAATCCCTTATTCATCTTACTATCCTAACACATAACACTATGACACAGTTTTGTACTGTTATATATACATACTGCAATGCAGAGTGGATTCTGCTACATAGATTACGATCAGTAAAAATCCATAAATGCAGTAATCATTACCAGGCAAGATTATTTCAGACACCTTTGGTTGAACAGGTTAAGTTTCCACATATCAGCTATAAAGCAGAAACAATAAAAAGTTGTAATTTCTGAAAGTACACTAAAATTTGGTCTGAATGATTTGCTTTGCAGTTATATGGTGTAGAAAAAATACATTGTAAAATACATTGTACAAACAACCTACAAAACTCTAGATTATATGTAATAATGCAGGTCAACATCCATTCTTTTTCACCCTTGAAAGTGTATTGAAGCAAGAATTATTGAAAGACATTATATACACAAACAATATTATAAATAATTACAATATTATTTGTAACCAATGCTACTACTCTGGAAATAATATACATATTTTTAGTTAAAACATGAACTGATCTTAGCACTTTAGTTAGCTGTGTGCCATGTTAGGAAAATGTCATCATTAGCTTGAGCAAAATTGAAAAACAAATTCCTAATTTTTGCCTGATCTGGATTTGAAAACATGGGAGTACCAGCCAATGGTAATTCTGAGAGAGGAAAAAAAAGAACCTCATGCAATGCACCTTGTGGAGAATTATTGCTGCAGCGAGGGGTACAAACAGCAAAGGCTTGTATATTAGAAAATACCATTTTATAACATTAGAGAACATCTCTGGCACAATAAACATGCAGATTGATTATTGCAGAGATAAACATGTTATTTAGATCTTCATTACCTTTAATTGAAAATAAATAAAGCACTTCCAGGTTTAAAGTTTTTAAAATGGTGCAGTATATTTTCTTTCGCAGTTTTCTTGTATCTGCACCATTTGGACCAAATATGCACTATTTCCTTTAATTGATGCAGTATTTTCATCCCAAATGTTAATGGATTCAACAATTATAATCTGATTTTGTAGACATTAGCCAAATAACATATTGAGGTTTCCTTGTCATAAGGCAGTTGAACAGCTATGAATTATTTTAACATTCATTTTGTTGAAGTTGCTGCCATCGAAAACTTGTATTCAGAACTTTATAATCCTCTTCATTTTTTTCTTGTTCTTTAGCAAACTGCATGAAAACCTAAAGTTGTACAAGGAAGGATTTTCTGAATTAGATATATAACATTCTACAAATTCAACTGACACTTCAGATATGCATCACTGTAATTTCTGCCCGTCTAAAGTTTTGAATTATGGATGGAGAAAAAAAATCACGTAACAAAAAGTTATTCTGTTTATTTGTGAAAATAGGAATGAAAAAATAATCCTGTAGCCCCTGGTTCTATAGAAATGTTGGAAAATTAGCTTTACCTGCTCCAGTGTTGACTGTGAGAAACTGTATTCTTCTATGTCATAAGTGTGTTTAGCTGTAAGCAATGATACATTCATTATTTCTGGATATGCAGTAATATTTCTATACATAACAAAGTACTTAATCTAATTTTAAAATGCTATTAAACAAATGTGATTTCCTGAAAGCTAAAATAACATTAAGATTTGTTCTTTGTTTTATACTGCTTTTCACTAGCCCCTTACCAGTAAATACAAAGAAGCTTCAGAAAAAGGTATCGACAACAACTTAAGAATCTAGCAACAAAAACATTTTAAAAGATGCAGAAAGTCCAAATATGCCATGCAAAATCTTTCCCATAAGTTTTTCCAGCATAAATCCATCACTTCAAATGGAAAAAAACAAGTTTTAATCTATCTTGATCTGAATTAATCTGATAGTGACCCAAATCACCAGTCGAGAAACTACTTTTCTTCCAACCTGGATTATAAGATCTTAGTCCTCCCAGCTGAAGTAAAAGGTCCTAATTAGCATCTCTCAATTGCTCCAAGTTCAACATAACCATTTTAAGTCTCTCTTCCCACTGCTCCTATTTTCCTGTTTCTTATTACCTTACCTTCCTCATCTTACCTTAACACTTCTTTTTCTCCCTCTTCTCTTCGATACTAATTCCACTTTCTCCCTACCTATTTCCCACATTTCCTTTCCATCTTTTCTAACTCACTGACAAACTTTTAGGCTATCTTGAACAAATAGATTCAGGTAGTATTGAGCATAACCGTAATTTGACGTAAAATTACTCATCTGTATTCAATAGATCAATTTCATAAACTCATTTCATAGTGATTATTACTACATCATCACAAAAAATAAGATCATGAGTTTTACCTTCTTCAAGTTGAGAAAATGCTTCTGACAAAGATTTCACATCATCTTTGGGAACTTTGTACGTCATCATTGCAACAAAACTGAAATGTGAGAATTCAGAATGAATAAAAAAATGAATTATACGAAACAGTTCTGTACAGAGGAATATTTTCCATTTCACGAATAAAATTTTAATTCTAACAAAATTACGTTCAATGCGTTTTCCACTTTGCAAGATTTATCACATTGCCTGCAGATGTAATGCAATTTAACATCATCATGCTTTTTATCTAGTGGATCTTTCTTTTCTCCCCATGTGGCTTCTAATGCCTTATTCCATAAACATCATTAACCACCAATAAATTGCCAGATAGACTCAGTTACTATACATGGATTATTTTGGATTTTAAGTGTTTACCTTGCAGTAGTATGAAAAATGGAAATAATCTGCTGCTTGTGCAATTCAAACATATTGCAGTGCTGTTTTGAAATTTTATCTCGTTTCCACAGTTTTCAATCAACACCATATTTAAAATGTAACAAAATACTGCAATAATTGATCGTATCATTAAAATTAAAGTAGCAGGGTGTGGTGAGAAAGGCAAATTAAGTATTTGTTAAGTACTTTACCTTTCTTGTTGAGAAGCATGGGGAAAAACTTGCATTATTTTATCATGAATCTCAGATTTTCGTTGTGATTCAATTGTCTCATCTTTGAGTTTCATTTCCAGTGTATATCCACCACCATATTTGCTCTTCAGATGCTGAATGGAACCAATACACCTGTTTACAACCAAAATAATCTAAGTTTTTCTGTATTAGCAATTGTTGCACAGTCAACTGCCATGTTACAAGGTGAGAATCAGAATCAGATTTAATCACCAGCATAAGCTGTAAAACTTGTTAACTTTGTAGCAGCAGTACAATGAAATACATGATAAATATACAAAAAGGCTGAATTACAGTAAGAATATGTCTATCAAATAGTTAAAATAAGTAGTGCAAAAAAAAGTGCAAATTATAAAAGTGGTGAGGTAGTGTTCATGTGTGTAATGACCATTTAGAAATCAGATGGCAGAGGGGAAGAAGCTGTTTCTGAATCATGGCAAAATACACATCTGCAGATTTTCTCGTTTGTCATGAATCATCAAATGATTTTCTGTTACATGAAACTCCATTAGCAGCACACACATCAATTTTTGCAAGTTAGAAAATAATTATTTATTTACTATTTTCTCCAGCTAATAGATTTTCTAAGAGCAAAATTTTATCCTGTATCCCAGATATTTTGGTAATGGTTTGTGAATTCTATGAAAGTGAATTTCTATTGCCCAAACCGCCATAATGCAGGTTCATCTGTACATGTTTTTAACTGTATTAACACTAATTATGTATAAGTTCAGTTTTAGTACAATTAGCAACTAGAAGTAAGGCAGTTGCAGCTGCCTATAAACTTATCTTAAACTGTTCCTAATCAGTTAATAAGCAGTATAATATCTATTCCAATACTTTCTCAGTCCACTGTAACCTTGTTAACTGACACCATAGATTCAAATTTATGCAATAATCAATTTCTTTAAATGTTGAACATCAGAGTTCTGGGCCCACACCATACTCTTATAACCTTGTACTATTGCTGTTCATGTTTTAACATTTATTAAATTAAAATTTAAAGAAGGCAAAACTTTAACAGATTAAAATGTGCTTGTAAAAACAATAATGAAAGGAACATGGCCAATTTATGGAGAGATTTTCAAATTTATGACAACTAGTGGAACATGAGCAATTGTTAAAACCTGGAAATAATAATAGTTGAATAGTGCTGGGTGGGTTAGTTGGTCATTGCAAATTGCCGTGAGTAAGTTAGAGTTAACTGGGTTTGTTGGAGGTTGCTGGGGCAGCCTGGCTCTAAAGGTCAGAAGGGTCTACTCTGTGCTGTATCATTAAATAAATAAACTATATATGTTTTTCTAAGTTCACCTTGTAATTCTACTTGAATAATAGCTCTCCATATTATCAAAATATGCCATAAATAACTGCATAATGTTCATTTACCCATTTTATACTGCACTTTGTGATCAGAATGATACCAAAAGCAAATTAAAGTAAAAATTAAATGACTTACATCATTAATCATCTGGTGATTCAAAATATATTTCTGAATGAACGATTTATTTTCTGTCCTAGCAAGACTATTTCACAAAATAAATACCTCAGCTGTCCTGACACCATGATTGCAACTCGATCACAAAGTGCTTCAGCCTCTTCCATATAGTGTGTGGTCAGGATGGCACCACGCTGTCTGTCCTTAAATGCAGCACGAATTGCTTTCCTGAAACATTTAGAAAAAACAAATTCATCATGTTTAAGCCAATTTACAAATCAGTATTCAATTGTGCAAGTTGGAAATTGTGTCAGCTTGAGATTTTAGTTTTAAAAAAAAAATCTAGAACCAGAAAAACTTTTTTTAAAGAATTCAACCATCAAAGAAGACAAAATGGCATTACTGAATGCCTATGCAGAACATTCTAATTCACTGAATGTTAATGTTATCTATAAACTTGCACTCTCTATTTATAGTATTAGAAAATAACTTTTAAAATGAACAATTCCTGCATTTGCAAATGATGCCAATGCAAATTTGAGTTTTATAAAAGAGGAAGAGAAAAACATACACGAGGGTGGACAAATTTAACAGACCTAAAAGATAGAGATTACAAAAATTTGTAGGTACAAAAATTATAACAGATCCTCTTAGGAATCCACTTTTCTCCCACAAATTAAGGGAAATCCAGCTGCATTCATAATTTCAAAGACAGTGGCAAATGTTTCAGTAATATTAAATAATGTACATACGATGTTTAATGGTCTGCATATTTTACAGATAAAGATCTTTAAATATACCACTCACTCCTGGTTTACTGAAAAGCCTGACTGGTGTTTGGAATGCTGGCCCTGTGATGGACCCTATGTCAGCAGGGAGTTTGCATATTGAGCTGACTTGGTCAACTGCTTGCACTAATGTACTACACTTGGTCCTCTGACTGTCCCTTTTGTGGGGTGGGGAGTAGCTTTAAATCCAACTCCATCCCAAAAGCAGACACAGCTTTTCCATGTCAATCACCTGAAAGGAATTTTATATTTAGAAATAAACATAAAATCCCACTCCATTATGAGACTAAAAATTAATGTTCCTTCTCCAATGCCCCTCTCCCACCATCCCTTCTGAGATTCCTTCCCAGTCGATGTTCAAAGCCTTCTCCAGTTATACTCAACTCTTCCTCTGCTACATTGACGACGGCAATGGCACAACTTCATGCACCCCTGCTGAGCTCATCAATTTTATCAACTTTGCCTCTAACTTCCACAACAGTGCCCTTAAATTCACTGGTCCATCTCTGACACCTCCCTCGCCTTTCTTAATCTCCCAGTCTCCATCATTGGAGACAAACTGTTAACTGATATATTTTGTAAACATACTAATTTTCATGGTTATCTCAACTGTGTATCCTCCCACCCTATCTCCTGCAAAAATGCTATTTATTTTTTTCAGTTTCTTCACCACCACCACACCTGTTCCCAGGACACAGTTTTCCATTTCAGAACATCAGAGATGTCCTCCTCCTTTAAAGAACGGTGCTTCCCTCCCTCCACTCCATTTCCCATACATCTGTGCTCACCCCATCGTCCTGCTGTCATAATAGTGATGAGTCCCTCTTGTCCTTACCTACAACCCCATCAGCCTCCACATCCTACAGACTATTGTCTGCAACTTCCGCCATCTCCAAAGGGATCCTACCACTAAACATCTCCACTTATTTCCACACCCCGTCAATTTCAGCAGGGATTGCTCCCTCTGCGATTCCCTTGTCCATTCATTCCTCCCCACTAACCTCCCTCCAGACACTTATCCCTACAAGCAGCCTAAGTATTACATCTGCCCATATACCTCCATTCAGGGCCTCAACCCAACCAGTCCTCCCAGGTCAGGCAACACTTCATCTGTGAATCTGCTGGGTTTAACAACTGCATCTGGTGCTCTCAATGCAGCCTCCTCTACATTGGTGAGACCTGTCATAAACTGAGGGACCGCTTCTTTGAGCGTCTCCACTCCATCTGCCACAGGTGGGTCTTTCAGTGACCAAACATTTTAATTCTGATCCCCATTCCCATATCAACATGCCAAGATGAGTCCACCCTCAGGGTGGAGGAGCAACACATAGCTTTCCATCTGGGTACACTTCAATCTGATGGCATGAAAGGCAATTTCTCCTTGCAGTGAACAATTCCCCCTTCCCTTCCTCTAGCCCTCACTCTGACCTTTCACTTTCCCCTCAGCTGCCTATTACCTCCCCAAGGGTCCCCTCCTCCCTCACTTTCTCCTATGGTCCACTCTTCTCTCCTATCAGGTTCTTTTTTCTCCAGCCATTGACCTTTCCAACCCACCTGCTTTACCTATCACCTTCCAGCTAGCCTCTTTCCCCTCCCCCTACCTTTTTATTCTGGCATTTCTGCCCCTTCCTCTCAGTCTTGATGAAGGGTCTCGGCCCAAAATGTTGACTATTTACTTTTCTCCCCATAGATGCTGCATGATCTGCTGAGTTTCTCCAGCGTTTTGTGTGTTTTCCTTTGGATTTCCAGTATCTGCAGACTTTCTTGTGTGTGTTATTCCTCTTTCCTCTCCATTTCACTCAGTTGACCCTCATCATTAAATGACACAAATGCAAAACAGAAAACAGGTGGAGACTTGACTATTGAAGGGGGAGGCAGATTGCTGACAGTGGCCAGGAGATTAAGCTCTCAGCCATCATGCAGGGGCTATGATTTCCCAGCTGGTGGGAGAACAGGAACTGAACAGTTGCTGAGAGCTGTTTTGGTCAGCTGTCTTGAGGTAAAGGCCAGCACTAACAGTTATTCATGCAACTGGTGATCTGCCTGATGAATGATCCAGCCAAACGTAGTCAGTGTTAATTTCCAACTCCGTGCACTATATCATTTTTGAAATTAAATAATTATGCCACTTACCACATGAATTGCTTAGCTTTCGGATCCATACCTGTCGATGGTTCATCCATTAACACAATCTGAGGATTTCCCAGCATGCATAGTGCAAAACACAACTTCAAAACAAGAGAAACAATGGTATTAATTTCCTCTCGGTGCTTCATTTTCCTTGCATATCACAAAGACATACAATTTATTATGTTAACTAGTTACATTACTGTAAACTGTCACCTGCATTGGGTGAATGGTAAAATTGATGGTAATGTGAAGTGTAGAAGGGCATGGACTAGGATGGCCAAAGATTCTGTTTCTATCATGTTTGACTCCATAACTAAAATCCTACAAGAATAACTGAAATGGGAATGGCAGTAAATTGGTAAGAGTAGAAAGTACCCCATGGTAGACCAGGCCACAAATGGGTAACATAGAAACACAAAATGATTAAAGCACAGGAGGAGAGATGGCTCACTGATAGAGCACATTGGGATCATAATCCTTAAAAGTTGTCACCTTATTGAAGATTTGAATGGATAATTTTCTGGGCCCAGTTGTCTTGATTACTGTACAATGTCACTGTACTACAAACAATTCATTAACTAAAATTGGACACATTCAAATCACCAGTTCATACTTTTCTCTTTATTCCAGTGGAGACTTGCTTTGTTGGTTTCTGTAAATACTCTTTCATATCAAGTGCATTCATAATGCTGCAAACAACAAAAATCAAAAAAAATCTCAATTTCAATGTTGAATAGCAACTCTAAAATGAAATACATTTGTATATAGGTTACATTTCCATCGAAGCTTTACTTGTACTTCACATAATCTGTGTAGCAAAATGCTTTTGAAAATCTATTGTAAGACACAAGACATAGGAACTGAATTAGGCCATTCAGCCCATCAAGAGACTTGATTATAGGTGATTAATTTTTGGAAATAGTCATGTTTACTTTGAATTTCTGATGTTTTCTTACCGTTTAATAGCACTTGCTGCATCTTCTTTACTAAGTCCTTTGACAGCAGCATATATCTCCATGTGTTCTTGAACAGTGATCTTGGGCCACAGTGGGTTCACCTGTGCACAATAGCCAATATTCTCTGCACAGCTTTCTCTCTGAAAACCTTCAGCTGAATAATCTCCCATCAATACCTACAAAACAACCATTTTTAAATTATTTCTGCTCTGAAGTGTAACTCGCTTACAATTCTACTAATGGGTTATGTTATTTGGGCACTGATCACTTTTGAAATACTTATGATTATTGTTTGATAGTGGAGAGGAAAAGTGAGATGGGAGGCATGGAGATGGGAATGAGAAAAGATTGGGTAGCAATAGCAAGAGAGGATAATTTGTTGTGGATTGCTTGAAGTCCTAGGTGATCACACATCAGAAAATATAGCTGACCTGATTGCTTATCCTGAAGCTCAGTTTGATTGCTCTGGACAATAGAGGAATTTTTTTACAGAATTAACTTCGAAGGAGACCCATGATGGGTAATCTTTACCATAAATATAATAGGACCAAAAAGTAATATTCCTTATATTGGCAGCCCAATAGTAAAACCTAAAATTGGGTAGGGCTAATCCACCCATCTCCTTATTTCTTTGTAGGTAAACTTTAATTAAATGAGCTTGTTTATTATTCCAAATACAAGATGTTAAAATTGAATCTAAAGAATCAACGTAGGTCTTAGGAATAAAACTAGGTAATGCCTGAAAAAGATATAAAAATTTAGGAAGAATCTTAATTTTAATCGAGTTAATTCGGCCAATTAGGGATAAAGAAAGAGGAGACTATTTAGAAAGCGTCTTTTTCACATAATTCAATAAAGGGTTTAAGTTTTCTTTAAATAAATACTTGAAATTTTTAGTAATTGTTATGCAAATTGACTTGTAACAACTTGGAACGGAAATTTGTCATTTGATGACATTAGGTCATTTAAAGGAAATAGCTCACTTTTATGTAAGTTCAGCTTATATCCTGAAAAATAACTAAACTGGGAAATTAAAGAAAGAACCAAAGGTAAAGAAGTTTCAGTGTTAGAGATAAAAAGTAAAATATCATCAGCGTATAAAGAAATTTTATGAGTCATACCTTCCCTTAGTATACCAGAAATGTCCTTAGATTCTCGAAATGCTATCGCTAAGGGTTCTACAGCTAAAACAAAAAGTAAAGGACCAAGAGGGCAACCTTGTCTAGTTCCCCGCTGTAATTTAAAGGGCTTAGAAATTTGAGAGTTAGTAATAACCTGAGCAGTAGGAGACAAGTAAATTAATTTAACCCAATGAATAAAATTAGGCCCAAAATTAAACTTTTCTAAAGTCTTAAAAAGATAATTCCACTCAATCCTATTGAAGGCTTTTTCTGCATTTTGGATGGTGAATATATCACATTCAATAAATGACGTATATTAAAATGTGAGTACTGCGTTTTTATTAAATCCTGTCTGGTCATGTGATATAATAGATGGTAAGATATTTTCAAGTCTTCAAGCTAAGATTTTTGATAAAATTTTTGCATCAACATTTAATAAAGAAATCAGTCTGTATGAAAAACATTCAGCTGGAATTTTATTTTTTTTAAAATAAAGAGAAATAAAAGCTTCATAAAAATATTGAGGGTGTTTATCTGATTTAAAGGACTCCGATAAAACAGAGGATAAATAAGGTGTAAGTAACATAGTGAAAGTTTTATAGAACTCCCCAGGAAAGCCATCAGGTCCTGGAGTCTTACCAGAATGTAAAACACATATAGCCTCAGCCACTTCTTCATTGAAAATAAGCTGATCTAACTGTATTAGGCTATCAGCAGACAATGTAGGAATGTTGATATTACTGAAAAAAGCATTCATATAGGTATCATCTGAAGAAGAGTCAAATGAGTCTTCTTTTTCAGCAAATAAAACAACAGATAATATAATTGTTAAGCTAAGTTTAAGGATCTGGTCTCAATTTAGAAAATTTTTTGGTTTAGCGAATTTTTCATTATCATCTCTCATTCTCCTTAATTTTTTTTTATCCCTTCCATGACTGACAAAGTCTTTAAGGATTAGGAAGAACTAGGTATTAAGTGTTTTTGGGATCTGTTTATCTCAAGGTCTTTTGCTTCATTTGACCAATTGTCAATTAAATATGCACTGTCAAAAACACACTTTTACAGATGCCTTCAAATTAGAGATTTCTTACGTTCCCAATTAACTACTTTTCCTATTGTTATGAATGTACCACAGCTCTGAGGGGCCGAAGGAGCGGGAGCAGTCCCCTCCTTCCGGAGAATCGCAAGAGCACTATTAATTCGGGTCTCGGACCCAGGCAAATGAGAGACAATGTAACGGTTTTGGCCATGGCTCTTAGAGACACCTGTGCTGAGGGCATGACCCTGCTATGTAACAACTGGGTGGGGATTGCATCACCCTACTTTGATGGACATCTACAACTCTGCAAGTCAAGATAAAAGGGGACTGCAGAAGGCGGTACCCCAGAGAGAGACGCACCAGAAGGACTCGATCGCTCAACGCTCCCGTGATAGCTGGAAGCCAGTCAAAAAGCAACGTGCACTCCGTAACTTCTCTGCCTGGGGAGCAAGTGGCTGATAATACCGAGAAGGACTTCGAACTAATAACAGGGAAACAACGCTCCCCTGATTCAACGGTGTTGCTTCGTCAAAAGACCTGGGCAAGTTTTTCCCGTTTTCTCCTCACCCTCTCTGAAACACGTGAAACGCAGTGATTCCCCAAAAGACTGAAGGCTGCAGACTTTCTGAGTGACTTTTATAGCCCCAACGGACAATATATTATCCCCTAGACAACAGTTGAGATTATTTCTTAATGATGATTATTGCTATACCCGCGCTTTAGATTGAGTTTTGCCGATGTATATGTTCTGAATGTTTGTATTAACCTTACTTTTGTGCCCCCCTTTATGAATAAAACCGTTCGAAAATAGTGCCATCAGACTCCAACGGACCTCTCTATCTTTGCTGGTGAGTTATCCAGTTACGGGATACGTAACACTATAGGTCCTGATAAAAAGTACTGGACGATCTTTTAAATTTAAAACCTTTTGTTACTGGCTCTATTACCGGTATCTATAACCTGTTGATTGATTCTAGACAAGACTTTTTAGATAAAATAAAAAAAGCTTGGGAGGATGACCTAAATTGTCAGATTTATGATGAAAGCTGTAATAAAATTCTTAAACAGGTTAATAAATCATCTTTCTGTGCTCGTCATTCTCTTCTACAATTTAAAGTGGTTCATAGAGCTTACATCTCTAAACAGAAGCTGTCCAGTTTTTATCCGAACTTTTCTCCACTTTGTAATAAATGCAACTCTGCTGATGCCCCTTTAATTCATATGTTTTGGTTTTGTCCTAAAATTGAAAGTTTTGGCAGGAAGTATTCCATACCCTCTCACAAATTTTTAGGGTCCAATTTGAACCAAATCCCCTTACCGCCTTGTTTGGTATTATTGCAAATGAAGATATAACTTTAAATACTCCAAACCTACAGGTTTTAGTTTTTAACCTCTCTTTTAGCAAGGAGAGCAATCTTGCTTAAATGGAAGGATTAACTTAAATGGATATTCCTTCTACACATCTTCAATGGCTACGTGATATTATGTCTTATTTAAATTTAGAGAAGATCCGCTGCTCAGTCTTAAATTCAAAACAATCTTTTTATGATATCTGGGGACCTTTCCTAGATTACTTTTCCAATTTATAAAGCTTAACAGTGCACAGACTTTTATGTATATTTCTATCTTCTCTTCTTTAGCAAATACGTTTTTTTTTCTAATTATCCATTATCATCCATCAGCTTTTTTTCTTTGGTAGTTGGTAGGGGGTTGACTTTTTTTATATACAAAATTTATTTTATGATGTATGACCTATCTTTAAATTTTTGATTATGTAGTGGTATACCTTTATGTGATGTGCTATAACATTTTGATCAATTTTATTACAATATATGAATGTACACACTTTATGTTGAGATGTATGTGTTGCACTCTGTAAATCTTGTTTTTTCTTCTGAATAAAAATACTGTAAAAGATTGCTCTGGACAACTGAAGACAATTTGTCATAATAGGTTCATGGAAGACACATTTGAAGAGTTGGTCACCCGTGGACAAAGTATTACTGAGAAAGGGAAATATTCAATATAGTATAAATTCAAGACTTTCCTTTTCTTGGTCCTCCCATCGTTTTGTTTCAAAGCTGTGCTCTGAATGCTAAGGCAGCCCTTATGCTAGCACCCAGCCAGAACAAAATGGTCTGCAGCAGGTGGGCAACAATTTCAGAGCAACAGAAAATCTGCCTTATAAGCCTTTGGAGGCAAACAATGCTGATTCCCAGTCTTGTAATTTGTTGTCCACTGATTTGTGCTTCAAAAATAGCATCCTCGCTTCAATGCCGATCAATTTTATTTTGGGGGACCAAAGACACAAAAGAAATTGCATGATTGTAGCTCCACCCCACATTTTAATTACTTTACTTTGGAGTCCCACACGTACCTGACCAGCTGATGGTTCTAAATCTCCTGTTAATACAGAAAGTGTAGTGCTTTTCCCAGCACCATTTGGGCCCAGTAATCCCAGAACTTCACCTGCAAAGAAATAAAAGATTAGAAGAGAGCCTTTCATTCATTTTGCTGCAGTACATTTAAATTTGTATGAAACTATTTGTATGAAGTTTGAGTATTCTGGAAAAATATGCTAAAAAAACCTTGTATATATTATCTGCAGCTCCCACAGTTTGATAGAATTTGTTGAGTAATCGTCATGTACCTTCAAGCCAATATACTGTAGATGGGAAAAATATACACTGCATTTTTCATTCAACAATTAAACTATTGCTGTAAGCAAATGAGCGTTCAATTGGCAATTAAATAATAACGATATTAGGTGACAGTGTTTGGGGTGGGGGAGTGGAAGAGGAAGGAAGACATAAGAAATCAAAACTGCTCTGCAATATGCCCTTCATCCGATTTGATTTTAGTTGTTATTCGTTGCTTCATGTGATCTATACTTGACTGTTTATTCCATGTTCAATAAAGTATATTTACCTTTCCTTACACATAACGAGACATTTTTGATTGCCACTGTATTTTTACTTTTTTTCTTTGAAAACCATTTGCACGCCTGTAGCTTTCCTGTGTAAACTTTACGCATATTACTGATCACAATTGCTGGTTTCTACAAAATTAAAGGGAGAAGAATTTTTAGTTCTCTTAAATGAAATGTCCTGTTTATACTTGCAAATACATACCTTTGCCACTTATATTCCTATCTAAAGATGGGGGGTAAACCATCATCCATTTCTAAAATTATGTTATAAAGCTTCTTTTCATCAAATTTTCATATTGTAACAAAAAGCTTCTTCTTTCAAATCAAGAAAATTAATTTATAGAATGTTTCTATAATAAACAATACTTTAAAATAATCTAATTAAGCAGACTACAATAGTGGTACCAAAATTTAATGAACACAGTAACTGGTGATTAAGATTTTGGTCAGAGAAGTATGTCCTCAGGAGGGGCAAGACTCAAGGGTGGATGGGAATAAGGAGAAAAATCACAAAATCTCGAAAATTAAGGTGTGAATGAGACTGAAGAATGTTGAAACAAAAAAAAGGCCTAAGTGGGGGAAAAAAGGTCAACAAAGGATTGTTGGATGGTGGGAAGTTACAAAACGAAGGCAATGCATAATCTTTAAGTAATACTCATATATAAATGATAAGATCAATAATTATTAATGGTAAGAACTTGGTCCAACTTGGGTTGGTGAAAGTGGGTTTCTGGAGAATTTTTGCAGGAGGGGAGATTACTCATCTCTCAACTGAAGATACCCATCAACTTTGTTCACCTGTCAATGTGATAACTGAATGAAACTTCTTCTAGGTCGAATGCTGGCTCTTCCAGCCAGTATTAAATAAATCTTCAGTTTTTAATTATTCTACAATTTTACATTTGCAAAGTAACGATTGTCGGCACCACAATAGTGAGAGTTTTAATAACAGTTCTTGCAATATTTACAGATGTTAGTCCAGAGACACATTGATCACGGCAAAATAACTGCACTTTAAGTGATGAATGGAACTACATGTGACAAAGGCATTTAAATGTGTTACAGGAATGCCCACCATCTTTAATTCTGCAGTTTGCATATACATTTAAAAACTTGACACAACATATTCTTATCAAAAGTAGTGCAATGTGTGTTCAGAACTACAGTTGTGACCAAAGTGGAAATCAAACCTGGTTGACAATCTCTACAATTTTCCAGCAAATACATCAAAACAATCAGAGGATATTCTAAACATCAATATCCAATTTTCAAAATTCGCAAACAGATATTGGAGTTTGAGCATTTAAAACAAAGCCATAGTGTTATCTCACGGAAACACAAAGCTCATTACCTCCTCGCAGCTCTGACAATTTAAAGCCTCTCGAACCCTTGCCCTCTCTGCTTTGACGTCAGCATCCTCATTCTCAGGTTCTACTGTATTGAGTTTGAATTTCTTTTTTGAAGGAAAAATCCTAAAAAAAAAGGAAAGTCATCTATATTCTTGAAGTAAGAATAACGCTAGATTATTTTACATTTAAAAAGGAATAAATGAAGTTGAACTGTGATCCCATATATTCTAGAAACTACAAACCCCATTTCAAGAAAACCTGGGATATTTTCTAAAATGCACTAAAAAACAAAAATCTGTGATATGTTAATTCACGTGAACCTTTATTTAACTAACAAAAGTACAAAGAAAAGATTTTCAATAGTTTTACTGACCAACTTAATTGTATTTTGTAAATATACACAAATTTAGAATTTGATGGCTGCAACACACTCAGCAAAAGTTGGGACAGAGGCATGTTTACCATTGTGTTACATCACCTTTCCTTTTAATAACACTTTTTAATGGTTTTGGAACTGAGGATACTAATTGTAGTAGGTTTGCAATTGGAAATTTTGTCCATTCTTGCTTGATATAAGACTTCAGCTGCTCAACAGTCCGTGGTCTCCGTTGTCTGATTGTCCTCTTCATGATGCGCCATACATTTTCAATAGTAGATAGATTTGGACTGGCAGCAGGCCAATCAAGCACACACACTCTGTGTCTACAAAGCCACACTGTTGTAGCCTGTGCAGAATGTGGTCTGGCATTGTCTTGCTGAAATAAGCATGGATGTCCCAGGAAGAGACGTCGCCTTGATGGCAACATATGTCTCTCCAAAATCCTAATATACGTCTCAGAGTCAATGGTACCTTCACATACATGCAACTCACCCATGCCGTGGGCACTGATGCACCCCCGTACCATCACAGATGCTGGCTTTTGCACCTTTCGCTGATAACAATCAGGATAGTCGTTTTCATCTTTGGCACGGAGAACTCGACGCCTGTTTTTTCCAAAAACTAGTTGAAATGTGGAGTCATCTGACCACAGCATAAGGTTCCACAGTCTTTCCGTCCATCTGAGATGAGCTCGGGCCCAGAGAACTTGCCGGCGTTTCTGCATAGAATTGATGTATGGCTTGCTCCTTGTGTAATAATTTCATGTTACATTTCTGGATGCAGCGACAGACTGTGTTAAGTGACAATGGTTTTCCGAAATACTCCCGAGCCCAGGTGGCTCTAATTGTCACAGTAGCATGACGGTTTCTTAGGCAGTGCTGCCTGAGGGCTCAAAGACCACGTGCATTCAACACTGGTTTCCGACCATGCCCTTTACACACTGAGATGTCTCTGAATTCTCTGAATCTTTTCACAATATTATGTGCCATAGATGTTGAAAGACCTAAATTCTCTGCAATCTTGCATTGAGAAATGTTCCTTTTGAACTGACTAACAATTCTCTCACAAATTTTGGCACAAAGGAGTGAGCCACAACCCATCCTTGCTGGTAAAGACTGAGCCTTTGACGGACGCTACTTTTATACCCAGTCATGATATCTCACCTGCTACCAATTAGCCTGCTTAATGTGGAGTCTTCCAAACTGGTGTTACTTGAATATTCTATGCACTTTTCAATCTTATTTTAACTCTGTCCCAACTTCTGGTGAGTGTGTTGCAGCCATCAAATTCTAAATTTGTGTATATTTACAAAATACAATTAAATTGGTCAGTAAAACTATTGAAAATCTTTCCTTTGTACTTTTGTCAGTTAAATAAAGGTTCACGTGAATTAACATATCACAGATTTTTGTTTTATTGTATTTTGGAAAATATCCCAACTTTTCTGGAAGTGGGGTTTGTAAAATAATTAGTTTAATATTTAGAGAACTTCTTATATGATCACATTCCAAGTATTCTTCTGAGCTTATAGCCCTCTCCAAGTCCACTAAAGCATAGGCTCCAATCCAAAAAGCTGCAAATGGCAACAGATTCCCAAACTGCTTTCATGTTCCAAACAATGTTTTAGTGTCACCAAGCCTAGAATCACTTGCCTTCCAATGCTTTTAAACACCAGGTAGTTATTTCTAGAATAGTTCTTGTGCATTTAGAAACAGTAAGATGATAATTTAAAAATAATTATTCATAAAGTCTATCAAGCTGACAAACCTGCAACATGTATCTGCTTGAAGTGCTTTTCCTCCATGAATCTGTTCTAGTCGACGTAGTACAAATAGCAGAACTATACATTGAATGTAAGGCTAAAACACAAAACAAAATAGTTTCACTTAAACGACGAGCAAAACCACAGTTTCTGTATTATCTCATTAATTTTATAAATTGCTGGAAAGGTGCAAAGCTTGAAGAATAAAGTGCTCTTAAGTACCTAGTTGCACCCATTAATATTTATGTCATAGTGACTTGTTTGCATCAGATTATCCTCAACATTAGAACTAATGTCTCTCTCTTCTTGGACTACTATTACCTTGTCACTTCAACCAGAAACCATTGACCAATGATCTCATGAAGGATCAATTCCCACCCAACAGCCTAACAGAATGAATTACAAGATACAAGTTAGCTCATTGTTCAAATGAGAACATATTTGTTCCAATCACACTGTCTCTTACCACTACAGTGCTTCTAGGCACGCAGATAAAAAAGGAAATAAAAAACCCATGTACCTTATGTGACTCTCATTAAATATCCACATTACTCAAGGCAAGAACTTTGCCGAAAGTTGTTATTGCTGTTATCGTTTTGGAGAATATGGCCTGGGCCCAGCACATAAGTGCAATTATGAAGAAAGTATGGCAGTACCTCTATTCCTTTAGGAGTTTGCAAAGATTTAGCATGACATCTAAAACTCTGACGAACTTCTACAGATGTGTGGTGAAGAGTATATTGACTGGCTGCATCACTGCTTGGTATGGAAACACCAATGCTCTTGAAAAGAAAATCCTACAAAAAGTAGTAGATACGGCCCACTCCATCACAAGGAAAGCCCTCCCCACCATTGAGCACATTTACATGAAACATTGTTGCAGGAAAGCAGCATTCATTATCAGTAACCCCCACCACCCAGTTTATGCTCTCTTCTCGCTGCTGCCATCAAGAAGGTGGTACAGAAGACTCAGAACTCTCACCACCAGGTTCCGGAACAGTTATTACCACTCAACCATCAGGCTCTTGAACCAAAGGGGCTAACTTGACATGTGCCATCACTGAAATGCTCCCACAACCTATGGACTCATTTTCAAGGACTTTTCATCTCATCTCAATACTTATTGCTTATTTATTTATTATTATTTCATTTTGTATTTCCAGTTTGTTATGGTTATTATTCTGTTATAGAGTTATTGAGTATGCCTATGAAAAAAATGAATCTCAGGGTTGTATACGGTGACAAATATGTACTGTGATAATAAATTTACTTTGAACTTTAAATTCTCTGTTCTCTCTTATGTTCATAACACGTTTACGGTTCTGATTTTTAAGAGACAAATCTGTATTTGGCATTTACTTACATTTTAGTGGTTAGAAATTACTACTTACCGAGATGATAGTTATCAGGATGTTCTTTTCCCACTGCAGGTATGTTCCTAAAGTTGGGTTGGATCCATCCTTGTGATCCAGAAATACCTGTGTATTCAATTTACATTGAAGACTTTCGGTGTTGCCAATTTAAAAAGGCATAGAATAACTGGAATCAAAATAACTCTATACATATACCAACATTTCAAAAATATATACATTTAAATGTGATTGTTTCTTGAATATAGCAATCAGATATCGCACAATAAACGAGGTCTCACTAAAAGATCATTTAGCAATAAGTCATTTTGGGCTTCACCTAAATACTGTTCCCAGGCTTAATCAGTACTAATTTTCAGTTTACATTTTCTTCTTTATGCACAAAGTGTTTGCACCCAGATCCATGGTTACTGCCAACCAGCAATGATTTGATTGACATTTATTTGTTGTTGCTATTGCTGTCAGATATGTCTGTTTTTACTGTAAAATACCAATACCATCTTATTTTTGATTGCCAATTTTTAAAACTGATCTAATTTTGTAATAGAAGGCAAAATCCATTGAATTATTTCATTCAGATTAGTGAAGACCCTTGCATTTCAGACTTTTACAAATTGGCTCCCATGGTGTACACCTTTGAAGCACCAAATTGATATATGATGCAGATTCAGTTTGGCTTTATTCTCTTAACCAAAAGATTAAACAAAATCAGAGTGAAAATTTGTTTCATTTTCCCAGGAAAAATCCAGTTCATTTTAAATTACAAGCACTATATTGAAAGGACATAATGGCTCAGTTTGAAATGGTGTGTAACGTGTTATTCAGCTATGGTCTCAATTTACCGATGAAGTGGGATCAGTCACAAGTGACCAATAATCTTAAAGGCTCTCACTGAAAAAAGGGGACCCATATTATTAAACTGTTAGGCTTCCTTTTAACTCACAGAAATCCACTCACACAGCAATTGGCATAATTTCCCTTGCCCATGCCTCCTAATCAAAAGGTTATTTTCTCCTTATATGGGCTGTTGTTTGATTAAAATGTAATGTGCTTAAACTTCCTGATGACCAGAAGAAGAGTGCCTTAGATATTTTCAGTCCTTCCAGCTAGTGCTATTGATTAATACATTTTGAGATCGTCCCTCAATGTAGTAAAGTTATATTTTCCCCGCAATATGGTAAGAAAGAAACATGCCATCGGAGGGAAATTAGAGACATTAAAATGAAATAACTTACTTTGGCTGTGAAGTGCAAGCACCCTGTAATTACATAAGGCGGAATGAAGACTGAGAAAATGGAGTGCAGAATGGTGGCAGCCTTTTCTTTTAGTATTAGCCGGACTATGAATACTAAACTGACTGAAGCTATATTGATCTACAAGAAAACAAACACAGCATCAGACATAGTGAAAGTTAACTGAAAACTAAGTTTTTGGTCATGTCTGTCACTACCCAATTAACCAAGAATGATCACACAGTTTTAAATCCCCAAAACAGAATTATTAAACATTGATTTATTAGGACAACTGGAAAATAAACACCAATATCTAGTTTTGACCTGGAATTTGTAGTTTTACTGATAGGAAAAGTATAAGTCAATAGCATCATAACATTTTAAGTAACGTTTGGATATTAAACACAGTGCATATTTTCCTCGTATGAACATATAAGATCATTGCAACACACCAATATCGCTGAATCAGTGGGAGCCCTGGCCTTGTTTCCCTGCAACAAGACGGTCCCATCCAGGGGTGGTGGAAAACAGCGATACTCGAAGGGGGTTCCTTATGCCCAGTCTATTCCGCAATTTAGTTTTCATGGCTCTCAGCAGTTGCTTCTGTCCTGCTTGCTCATGTTTTTTCTGCTCAAAAAACTCAACAGGTTTGTCTTTAAGTGCAGGGTGCTTGGACTCAAGGTGCTGAAGCAGTTTTGAGGGCTTCATTGCCTCATTAGACCAGCCTCAGGGTCAGATCTCCAGCCTCCACCCACCTGTCGCCAGACGCCTTGGCCAGGTGCGGCTGGTCGTGGGTGGGGTGAGAGGACAAGGTAAGGGCCGGAGGTCCCCGTGCCGGGGCTGCGGCGGTCGCAGTCCAGAGAGCGATGAGGAGTGCGGCAGGGTGCATGCCCACCCTCCTTGTAGGTAGGTAGGATCTATCGGCCAACAAAAGTTTGGCTCGAGAGATGGCTTTCAGTAGATCGCAGCAAGGTAGCTGCTCTGCTACCTAGGAAACCCTGAGCCCGAATTAGGTCATCTGCGAATATTTTAGCACCAGGTTCCCCATGAACATTTGGTGTGCTAAACAGGTTCAGAGGTGGTGCCCATCTGTCCGCGCTCAAGGCCAGTAGCAGCAGCACTTCTCACCGGCTGTGCGAGGCAGCTGGTTATCCGAGACCAACCAGTGATCCCTGGCACGAGGGTATCACTGCATTTAGGCGACTGATGACCTCGCGTGCATTCAAGTTCAACAGTGGGTGTGACAGGGAATGAGGAACGGTGCAGGTGACTCATATCGTTTCATATCGCCAAATCATATCGTTTCCTCGTGGCACATGCTTTGCCATGTTGGGGTTGGGGACCACTGTAGTACTGTATTTGTCAATGTGAAGCAGAAAGGGATTTTGTAAATCTAGTGGGAGCAAAGAATGTTGGGAATAATGAGGGTGGAGTCCCACAGGAAGGATGAGGGACAGCTGGTGGTGAAGGAGTAGCAGAAGCATGGGGTGGTGTGGGTGTAGACACATCTACTCTTGGGTCACCAGGCAAGGTCACTTGATTCCAAACAATAGGTTTATTGATCATTACAAAATATTTCTTTGGTGCTTCCTGCTCCCTTCTCTCTCCCATCCCCTCATCCAACCATAATTCTGTTCTCCTTGTCCCCTTCCCACTCTCAGTCCACAGTACAGACGCATATCAGAATCAGGTTTAACATCACTCTCTTAAGACATGAAAAGTGTTTTTTTTTGGGGGGGACAGCAGTATAGTGCAACACATAAAATTACTACAGTACTAAGCAAAAGTTTTAGGCACCCTAGCTATATATATGTGCCTAAGACTTTTGCACAGTACTGCACATAAAGCTCAAAAAAGTTGTTCACAATGATTTAATCTTCTGCTGCAGACTGTATTTTGCTCACTTGTCCACCAGAATCAAGAAAATAAGCCAAATTCAAGAGTTAGAGGTGTTAAATTATTACTCCTGCTCTAAACAATCCTGAAAATGTTTGCTTTATTATATGGTCTAAGTGAGTAGTTAAATTATGTACTGTTCCTATTACTACGTAGCAAACTTCCAGGTTCTGATGAAGAAATGGAAAAAAAGTCATTAGACTTGATTCCTGGAATGGTGGGTATACAGTATGAAGACAGATAAAACTAACTAGGTCTATAATTTCTTACATTTAGAAGAATGAAGATACTCTTCAAAATCTACTATTTTTATAAAAAGTGGTTTGCATCGCCCTGAATGAGATCTCTAAGTTCAAGGTTTACTCTCAAAATAAGGGATCAGTTATTCAAGGCAGAGCTGAGAGATTTCTTGAGAGATGTGAATCTTTTCTGAACTCACTCATTTTGTTTAATTATTTTCATATCCAAAAATACATTATTCTATTTTGGAAATAATGAATAACTCAACCTAGAGAATACAGATTTCCAGAGATCACTGTTCTCTGAGTGATGGGTTTTTCATCTAGAGTCTGTGATGCAGATGGAAGGATTGTGGCTACTTTGAAACCACATTCAGGACACCATCTTTGAAGTCACATTCTCTTGTCCCTCTTAACTGACCAACTTTGCAGCTATGGAGCATATCTTCAGAAAAAGCATCTGTCTTCACCTCTGAGTTCCACACTTTTCAGTGACTGGATGCTATGCTAAAATGCTGCACCCTAGTCAAATCCAAACTACTCCCAAATATTCTAAGCCAGCAAGCATAACTGCAGATGCTGGAACCTGGAAAAGATAAACTACTGGATTAACCTAATAGGTTAAGCAGCATCTGTTGATGCAAAAGGATGGCTGACATTTCAGGTTGAGATTTCATCAGAACTGAAAAGGTAGAGAGAATATATCTAGTAAAAATAAGCACGAGGGAGGGGTGAGGCAGATTCTAGAAGTGGATCAGTGGAACCAAAGGAAGAGAAGGACAGTGAGGAGACTGAGCCATATAGGAGAGAGGGGATTGCGTTGAGGCAGAAGCTGGTGGGTGATAGGTGGAAATATAAGAAACGAAAGAAAATCTCGGTAGATGGAGCCAGGTGGGGGACAGTGAAGTATAACTATTTCCATCAGGCTACTGGTTTACCACTTGTTACAACACATCTATATACTACTAAAACTCTCATGCTCTGTTTGTGACCTCCAATTAGCGCAAACGGTGCATTACAGCAGCACTACTTTTGGCTAAATTGACTTAAAATGAGCTAACTTACAGAATGCAGGCAAGGTTCAGGGTTATAGATTCGTATAAAATTGCTCACTCGCCAAAATCAACAGCCCTGCTTTCACCCGCGAGCCATGATGGAAACCACAACGCGACACCATGACGCATGTGCACGGCCAGCCTCAGAAACGACTCATGATGCTCACACAGTGACACCAACCAGAGCAAAAGGGCAGGGCAGCTCTATTTCAAGCAGTCACATTCTGCTAATCACCATCAGCATGTGCAGGATTGGGACAAGTCTAACTGCCACCCATCGATAAGAAATCATTAAATCTTATTTTAATGATGTACTTCGAGACACCCATCAAACCTTTTCTGCAGCGGTGACTATATCATGTCCATTTAGGAGAGCGCCAACCACATCATCAAGAATAATCAGCATCCTGGAGGCTTTGGTGTTACTGCTTCATATCTTCTATCCAGCAGTAGGGTGAAAAAAAATATAGTCAGCTTAATTATGCCGCGTGGAAAGAGAAGGGGGACATTATGGTCAAGAGATGAAGCCACACGTCATCGGGAAGCGGCAAGGAGAGGGAGAGAACAAGAATCAGATGAAGCCAGGCTGCTTGACTCCAGGATCAAAGAGTCAGGACAAAAAAGATGAGAGAAGAAGAGACAGAGGAGGAGAGGCATGCACATCTCCAGAATGACAATTGGCACAGAAGGAGGAGAGAGGAAGAGACAAAGGAGCTGAGAAATGCATGTCTTCAGAATCAGAGACAAACAACAAATGGCAGAAGAGATTAAGAGACGGGGGATGAAAGGGTGGCGCATCTCCAGAATGACAAAAACAGTCACTGAAGGAGGAGAGAGGAAGAGACAAAGGAGCTGAAAAATGCATGTCTCCAGAATCAGAGACAAAGAACCAACAGTAGAAGAGATGAAGAGACGGAGGACGAAAGGACTGCACGTCTCCAGAATGACAATGAGAGGCACAAGGGTGGGAGATAAACCAGAAATGATGCCATCAAAAGTGTTCTTCGTTAAACGAAGAGGAAGGAGCTGTATTTGCTTTGCTATGCGTCGTTCTTCTTTAATAAACTGAGGTTTTCTTCTTCAATTTCCAAAGCAAAGTGATACCAATAGCATTCAGGAAAATTTAATGTTCATTCTGGTCACATCAGACTGCACTACCATTCTCTCAAAGGGTACCCCAATGGGTCACCCCATTGTCTAGTTTGCTACAAAAAATGAAGTTTTATGGCATGGTTAAACTCACTTTTTCCACTTTTAAATTATAAATATTTAAAATATTAACAAAACATACTGCTTCTTGTTTGGTGGTACTGTGAATTTTATATAACTAGTGTTACGAAGGATGAACAACTCTGGTGGGCAGAAGGGTGCAGAGTCACCCATGCCCCCTCCCCTTTTTGGAGAATCACAAATTGTTACTATTTCGATGCTGCTAACAAGGAAGTAAGACAGACAAAAGGAAATCTGTCAGGGCAGTTGTTATTGATAACAGCTCATGAAAGTTAATGAGAGACAGGCACAGCTAAGGTGGAATGTCTCCTACTAACAAAAGAGGAATGGAACCATTAATTTACTGCTATTGTCTTTTGGAGAAGGATTGTTTACTTGGTACTGTTCTATTCATTGAAACCCCTCAGGGGCAACCAGAGTGGGCTGGTTTGATGGGTTACATCATCCCAACCTGATTGACACCTGAGACCCCGTGAGTGGGGATAAAAGTGAGGTCTGGGGTAACACCCCTCAGATGCACCAGGAGAAACTATAGTGAGCAGCAGAAACCCACGAGACAGTGTGGGACATCAGAGACCGAACGAAGGGTCGGTAAATTTTAACTCACAGTGTTTATAGTGAGACCGGTGGGGGCTTGTGTGTGTGTCCACCCTTGCCTGGGTGACGAGTCCCCCACGGAAGAATGGTCTAAAGGACGGAGGGGTCATACGTGAATGGCCACAACAACAACGCATCGACGGATCAAAATCGTAAAGGAAGGTTGGCAAGATAATAACTGTTACTGTTCACACGTTTTTTCTCTCTCTCTCTCCAACAATTGCAACACAGCGACCAACAACTACCGCAGCCTGCATGAACTGAACTGAACTGAATTTTATATTTCCATCTGACAATTCATTATCCCCTAGACAACAAGTGCATTATACCTGCACTTTTAGGTTTAGTTTTGCTGACGTATACTATCTGTATATTTGCACTGATATTATTTTTGTATGTGTTTACTAATAAATACTGTTGAAAATAGTATCACCAGACTCCAACGGACACTTCTATCTTTGCTGGTAAGACACCCAGTTACGGGGTTCGTAACACAAGTTTAATGACACAAGCATTGCTGGACACTACAGACTTTCTTATGTGACAGCAACCTTGAAATCATTAACTTTTATGTGGAGCTTTCCTCCAGGTGGTTTCACCAGCATTCATAAGATCTAGGTCACGGTTGTTAATTTATTTCTATACTTAACTTACCATAACTGAAGAGATCATAAAAAAATCTCGAGAAGACTGTATTCGTTCAAATCTGAAGGAATAAGCATAGCAGAAGAGCGTCATCGCTGCAGCCCAGCCAATCAGACACAGCATCTGTAAAACAAGAGAAATTAAGAAAGCAAATATAACTGTTTATTGTGCCATACAGGGCTTTGTTAATTAATGCATGAACTTACATTCAAGTGTCTTATTATTAAACTGTAGAAGAGTGTCAGAGTCAACAGTTAGTGGAAGAATGCAGGCTTTGGAGATACATCAGCATAAATTGAATGGGAAGGTCATAACCCAAAGAGCCTCTCAGCTTCCTTTTTAACCATGTTAGAGACCCAGTAGCTTTAACTTATTCCTGTAAAACAGGCTCCTTGTGCACCAGCTCGAGTAGAATTAATCCCCTTAGATCCATAGGCGCATCACAGGGCTTTCTCAGTATCCACTGAACTGATTATGGGCTCTAATCTTCCTTGTCCTTTGGATCTTTACCTTGCCTGACAATATCAATGCATCTGCTTTTGATACCCACCACTGCTTGCTACATCATAAATTTTGATTCCAAGTGGATTGTCTTCAGGAGAGTAAGCAAGATGTTAAGATTTAAAATGTCCCTTAATGTTTTATCTTGAACCACCAAATAATTCCTCTCCTTTACAAAAACTCCCTCATGAGCCCACATCCCACCTTGACCTTCTCCCTGCCACTGCCCCAGACCCCATGTTAAAATCAGCACTATTTTGGATTGTACTTGGGCATGAAACTGAGTGAGGACATCAAGCTTTCTTTCCCTATGGATATTCAAAAATCAAATCAGGTTTTAGAATTTGGCATATTTTTCTTTTGTTATTTTAGATTATTGGATGATGACAAAAAATGGTCTAATATTGTTTTATTTCAATACGTTATTCTACAGTCATAATCTATATTTCAAAGCAGTTATCTTACATAATGCTGTTATTAATCTTCATATATACAATCCACTGCTGTGTTAACATTAGCACTAATTCATTTTCTTAAGAATCAGTTTTCATGTCAGTACAAAACATTGTAGAATTCAAGGATTTAGTATACTGCAAATTCTCAGCTTGTTATCTACTGGAGTCCGATCCAATCCATATAAATTTTCTTATTTTTAAAAGGACTAGAGTCCATATTTAAATTCATTTTAAGTGTATATTTCAGTGAATGTTTGATCATTCTATAAAAATTACAATATTAATTCATATTTTACTTACCATGGAAATTATAGCACCCAAATGAAGCAGAAATGTGGAATTAAATGCAATCACAAAGCCAAGCATGAATACAAGTATGATGAAGTAGGTAGGAATATCCACCAAGGCATAGCCATACCAGTATGCAGATGGGAAAAGACCAGATATCCGGAGTAGAGAGCGAGATTTAATCTATAAACAAATACAGGTTTGAGTTACTCCAACCAAGTCTTAAACTCAAAGTGACAGTAATTATTGGAGTATAAAAGTTGCATTGTTTGCTGTGTGACCAAAACTATGCAGTCAGCTTTGAGCTTGCTATTTGCTAAGCATGTATCCAATTTAGTAGGAGAATGAAATCTTAAGAATGTAGAAGAAGATAATGGGGTGTTAATGAGAGGCTAGCTAAGAGATGTAGATTAGAACATGATTAAGTCAATGGGTAAAAATGATACGCAACTATAGACCGATTGGATACGCTAATGCAACTAAACCAGGAGATTGCTATAAAAAATGCTATGCACAAGGATCGGTGGGCAATCAGCGACTAGCTCAATGACTGTCTCAGCTTTGATTTGCAAATTAAAGTTTAATACTTCTTGAAGAATCTTCTGCATCTCCTGGTCGTTTGTGGGGCACGAAAAACCACAACATAATCACTCCAATTTAATAAAATCACTGATAATATTCAGGTGAACTCAATGCCCCCAAAGTTATTGTAATTAGTTCGGTCCTACACAAATGTTTTACTTCTCCAATATTCTCATATTCTTTCATTTGGACTCAAATTATTTATTTAATTTGATCTGCTAATATTCCCATCAATTGAAATATTAAAATTCCCAACAAAAAATGGTAAACAATATAAAATAACTGATGCTTGCCATTCAACATCAGGATCTTCAGTGCTTGCATCAAAATTCCAATGCAAACATACATCGACTAAATATGCTTATTATAAAATCAGCAGAGCAAGTACAATTATCTGGATAATAATGGAGCAAGATAATTTTAAAGATCAGAATATTGACACTTGCATTATCAAATTACACTTTATTGATTCTCTCAGATGAAACTCCTCTAGCTTGGGTACAATTGCTATACAGTATTAAGAACAAAAGTACCAACATGAAAGGCTTGTGAATGTATCAAAAACATTAAAAATTCTAATACTGTCTAAAATACCTAATACAGTCTGTCATCTACATTAATGTTTCAGATCAAATTATATCACTACTGTGGAAGAACTCAGTAGGTCAAGCAGCATCTGTAGGAGAGGAATGAATTGTTGATCTTCCAGGTTGAAACACTACATCAGGGTGTGGTGCAGGACTTTGACCAAAGATGTCGACAATTCATTCCTCCATCCCCACACCACCGCACATTACAGCTGCTGCTCAATCCCAGCATTCCTCCAACAGACTGCTTGCTGCTCCAGATTCCAGTATCTGCATCTTGTCTGTAAATGATATTATTTCCTGCAGCCATCATCTCCAAATTTCCTTTGCCATGGGAGGTTATTTATCCCATCATCTATGCCCTAGTAATCTGATTCCCTCATTTGTCTCTCAGTAACTTGATCTTTCAGACATCACCACTCTACAACTCCCGACCCCTGCACCCAATACTCCGACCAGCCACCTACGTTAGGATTAATCTGAAAATATCAACAAACCTACCAACCAGCACATCTTTGGATACAGCAAAACACTGGAAAAGCCAGGGGAAATCCTTCCAGTTTCAGCTACAAAATAGTACCACTAATCACTTCATCACTGCGCAGAACATAAGAGAGGTGGAATCAGGACCACATTTAACACCTCAAGCCTGCTTCACTATTGCATAAGATCATGCTTGATTTTTTTTCCATGATGGGATCCCTTTCCTGAACAATGCCACTTTTTCTGATTTCCTTTATATCCAGAAGATTGGTGCTGTAAGTACTCAGGACGTAAGTGCTTGCTTCACTTCAGAATTCCATAAATTCTCTACCCCCTGGGTGAAGAAATTTCTTCTAATCTCTATCATGAATCTTGGCTCTTATTCTAAAATGGTGATTCCTGGGTCAACAATGTATTAACTCAATAATGTAATATTCAAATACTTGATACTGGATGGAATGGTATCTCTGGTACAAGATCAATGTATATACAAAACTTATAGCTTAGCAACAATTTCTAAATTTCCTTCAATTTGTCCTTTAAACAACATTTAACAGTATTTTCCCCAGAGATGGTAAACTTCATCCCATCGTTCATTAATCCAAACTAATACATTTGTTACTGATGGAGTCAGCTCATTACCTCGCGATCTCTTGAATTATCCATGGTGTAGCAACCTGGTAAAGCCGCTGACAGAAATCCCAAAACTGTCAAAGCCATATAAACCTTTTCCTTGAAGTCTGTATCAGTAATTGTCTAAAAGTATCAGACAAAAATAAAATATCTGCACTTAGTTCAAAGTGAATTTATACAGTATGTTTACCAGTGATCCAAAATATCATAAGGTATAATCAATAATTTGTCTATAACAATCATTTGATAAACAGCTTAGGATAACTGTACAGACATTTAATGCAAATCAAAGTAAAATCATTTTCTTTACCTTTACATCACATCACATCAGAAGGTTAGGTCTGAAAAAAGTGCCTTAAACTTAAAAGCAATTATTAAATACACAGAACTGGCTTAAATGGACTTGAAAAGCAGATACTTAAATATTTCAAACCAAAGACACTCACGTGTCTCAACTACACCTGGCTTTTTGTCAGCTATGTGGAACAGTCCAAGCCTACATAGGTATTGCTCCCCAACTCTTCCTACACAACACTGATGATTGCATTAGTGCTGCTTCCTGCACCTGTACTGAGCTTGATGACTTCATCAACTTTGCCTCCAGTTTCCACCATGCCCTCAAATTTACTTGGTCTATTCCCATCACCTCCCTCCCTTTCCTTGATCTCTGTCTCCATCTCTGGAGACAGTCTACCTACTGATATCTTCTATAAACCCACTGATTCTCACAACCACCTAGACTATACCTCTTCCCACTGTGTCACTTCTAAAAATGCCAACCTTATTTAACCTGTCTTAGTGTGGTGGTCTTTAGGACCCGGCGCAGCTCTGAATCCGCAGTATTTCTGTTCACGAAAATAATCACAATCACGATTGAAGATAAAGTGGAAATAATAAAGCGATCGGAAAGAGGTGAAACGCCATTGGTTATTGGAAAAGCGTTAGGCTACAGTCCGTCAACAACCGGAACAATTTTAATGGATAATGTGAAAGGCCCTGCCCCGATGAAAGCTACAATTATTACTGAGCAACGCAGTGGTTTGATTATTGAAATGCATACGTTTCTTAAGAGTTTTATATGCATAGAAAGGTAAAATATATATTATATACTAAGACAAGCATTTGATTAACTGACACTAAATAATACTGGATGTACCTGTTCCAACTTCAAATCTGTTTTAAAGACTGACTCAGGAACGGAACTCCTTCATAACCCGGGGACTGCCTGTACTTTTAAATCATCTCTAGATTACTTATAATACCTAATACAATGTAAATGCTATGTAACTAGTTGGCATACTGCATTGTTTAGGGAATAATTACAAGAAAAAAATAGTCTGTACATGCTCAAACAACAAGCGCTGGAGAGAGAACTTCCGGGTTTTCAAGATCCGCGGTTGGTTGAATCCGCGCATGTGGAACCTGCGGATAAGGAGGGCCAACTGTACTTATACAGGAGACATTCTCACTGTTTGGTCTAGACATGAATGTTGGCCTTTTGAAAAACGTTTACTAGCACCCTAACTTATGGGTAACTTAAAAGAATAAGAGTTTACGCTACCAAAACGTTACATTATCAGATGTTTGTGTAGAATAACAGAACATTTTTAGAGAATATTCATGCACCTATGCCTCAGATAAAATTATCATTGAGAACTGAGTGCCTTAAATCATCTCAGAATGATGTATCAGGACTGTTTCCTTGCATATACTTAAATAAACCAATGAGCCCTGAATGCCAGAATGTTGAGAAGATATTGCCAATGTGGGATGATCTAGAACAAGGAGGCATTGTTTCAAGAAGGTTGGCCATTTCAAAAGAAATAAGAAACAGTGTATTCTCTCAGAATCATGACCTGTACAATTTTCTACCCTAGAGATGTGTGAGGATGAAGTCAGTGAACAGATTTATGGCTGAGAAAGATAACTGAATTATCAGTGAATCAAGGGTTATATTGAATAGACAGGAAAGTGGGAGTGAAGTCAAAGATTAGATTAACTATGACATTAATGAATGACAGAACAAAGTCTGCATTTAACTTACTAAATGGAATGGCTTGCTCCAGGCTTGAATCCTTCTAGATCCATTTACGCTAATGAGAACTGTATTACTGATCAAGTTAATCAAGACCGGCAATGAGTGAACCAAGGTGCTGTTGAATACTGCTGTGAATGAATATCGTTTCTGAACAAAAGCACAGGAAACAAAAATTTTGTTATAAAAACATTTAGCTCAAAATTCTTCTGCATAGTTCCAAAAGAAATGCTGTACAGATGAAAAGTTGAATTCTCCTAGAGCACAGCAACTATGCACACATTTCTGAGTGCAACATCTCACTTTTTGATGGATTTGCATTTGCGACAACACATTTCTTCCTTCTCCCCCTCCAACCTAGTTTCACACTTGGAAAATTTACACAGTCAATAATTTTCCATTCACAGGTTTTCAATTTCCAAACCTCAGGATCGTATCAGGTTGCACATCTTTGCCACATCTAACACGTTGATATCCATTAGCGAGGTCATTCAAAATTCAATACTTGGGACACTCTCCCAACACCGTAATCAGGACTTCCCATACAACACAAAACACTGAAAAGATGTTAGCATCAGTTACCCCTCCTTCAGCTTAAAGCTGCTGACAGAGCAGACACTAAAAGTACTCTGCATTCAGAAACCACTCTGACAATTTCATGCCCTGAGCACTCTGATGTGAACCTAGAAGGCCTGCAGAAGAAGCTGCCTATTTCAGGTATGGTTCTTCGCCAGTCAAGCTCCTCTGATCTTCCTGGCCCCTCCCCCCACAATCACCACAGCATCCACTCACTCACTTGCAGCTCTCACTTGTTACTGGCAGTGTTCTATAAATATAGCACCGTGTCCCTGTAAGGAATGAATCAACAGTCATGCTATGTTACATTGTCATGACTGCAAGAACTTGCACTGTGTTGATACTGATACTGTTTTCAATGTGTGGTGTTACATCAGAAATGTTTATGTGGGCCTCACAATTAAAAGTCTTGCTATTTGTGACTTTCACAGACAGTGTCTAAATACAAATACAAAAAAATGATGAAGCACATTCCTTGGTCATTATTCAAAAGTGTATCTCTCATCTATTCAGCATGAAATTTTAACATTTTACACAGTCATTTTTTATAATAGAATAAATTTCATGAAAAATTTCCAATCATTCAATTTAAAAAGTGAAGTTTCAGCATCCACTTTCATCAATGCTCCCCCATAAGCCAAAGATACGAATGATAAAAATATGATTACATACAAGTTTGCTTGGAAGAATATGCCAATTAAACCTGCTGTCTTAACACACTGTCTACACACCAAATTGTAAAGGCACAATTGACAAGTAAGAGAAAGCAAATGAGTACTTTAATTATAGAATTTGAAAAACTGAAATCATCAGCCTGAATCTCAGCAGATTTCAAAAGTAGTTTTACAAGGCAGCAAATCATGGAATTAAATGACCTTTTTGGACTGCAAGGGAAGAGTTTTTCCCCCTCATTAACATGACCTATTTCAGCACTGTTTCATTTGAAACAAACATTGTGCATAATTAAACTTGGTTTAGTTTATATTGTTCAACCTGTGGAACCACAGTGTTAAAATGCCTGCCAAAACAATGGAGTCATTAAACAACAATATTTCAACAAGGTTTCCATTAAGTATAAATAAATCATGGCTCAAATATATCCAGAACCAATGATCAGGGTTATAGTCAAGTCCATTACCTCATCTGATAGCGTCACATTTACTGCTGCATTATGTGGAGCAACGTCTGTGAACTCGCTCTCATTGAACAACTCCACTTTCACATTCTGAGCTTCCAAACCATGGATAAGTTGATCAACACTACTATCTAAAATAAAATATTTAAAAATCATACGAAGTGTATTAATGACAAATTCCAATTAATCATGTTCAAGTGCCTTCCTGAAGGAATTTTTTAAACTTTTAAGTTTTCATTCGGATGCTCATTGAATACTGCAAATGGATACCTGCTACCTCAGAAGAACTTTTGTTACAATTTTCTCTCAATATATCCAAAGCTTTTGCACTGACCCTTAATGCTATGTATAGCTAAATTTAAAGCTTAAAATTCTAATGATTTCTACTATATTATTGCTCTAGTTTGTTATTAGAACAACAAACTAGACAATTTAGATTTTCCTTGAAAATTGTGGCTCTGCTGTGAGAAAAACTACTTAGAGTAAAACCTCCTACTTTGCTAGTGCCAAGTTAGCAAATTATTAATACCCCAATATATTTTCATTTACAAAAAAAATGTTATCCTAGTCAACATAGTAAGTTTAAGGGAAGCATGGGTTCTAGAGTCCAAGCAACTGGAAGAAGTACAGCAAATGTCATCTAACAACCAAGAAACCAAACCAACAGAATTTCTAAATGGTTGGATAGCAAATAATCTGATTATTACTACCAACATTACATAAAGATTGACAAAATGAAAAGCGGCGCACTTACAATAAAATGCATTGGTAAGTTAATGTAGTGTTTAGAATTTTATAGCTGGCAATCAGTTCAACTTATTACTTACTTACTGAAGTTATTAAGCAATAGATTTCATTCCCATCCACATCTCACCTGTGGAATTTTTCAGGAGCAGGCTAGTGGCATACTTGAGATGTTTTTGACCTTGTTGTAGAAGAATTAACTCCGGGGATAACTTCACTGCAACATCTTTTCTACTAAGTGTACCATTTATTAAAGCCATCAAGACCACGATGCAAATCAAAAGGCCAATAATGTATATGCTGCAAAAGTATTGAAAAACATTATTCTATTCTTTCCAATAAATAGTAAATGTTAAAATTGAAGTTTCTTTAAAAGCTTTTGAAACCATTGTAAAACTATATCACCTTTCCACAGTCAACTTGAGAAATGCAGTCATATTTTTCAAATCATAGAATATTTATGACACAAAGCAAAACAGAAACAGTTTAACTCTGCCTAACATGCAAAAGCATGATAGGACATCATAACCAGAAACAAAGAAAACTATCATACAGATTTGAAACTGGGCAAGTGAACAGTTGTTATTTGCAAGTTCACTGATGCTGATGTAATACCAGTGAACATACATTATCAATAATAAAAAGGATAGGAAATAATAAAACATGCCAAAGTAACTCTTGTTCTCACTTTTTTCTTCAAAATGATTTTATTTATAATTTAAAAGACTCAAATAAAAGAAGATTGATTAACTTGAACAAACTCCATTTAAGCATAAATTAAAACAGCATCTGGTTTAGTTCAGACCGGAAAATTGATCTCCATTCATCTTGCACTGACAGTGGAGGGAATAAAAGGAGTGAATATTCAGGTTCAAATTAACACTATTTATGGACAGTGTGTAAGAGGCAATATAATGATGAGGAATAGGCAATAGTCCTTAGATGCACAAACTTTGATTTAATTAGATGGAACAGCTGAGTGTAGATTCAATTCAGTAGCTGTGGTGTACTGTTAGGCAAATATCATATGGCCACCACATTAAAACTAACAGCTTATGAAAGTTATGCATAAATATATTAGCTTTCTGTAATCCCAAATGATGCAACTTACTATTGCAAGAAGCTTTTTTACATCGAGGCAAGTCTAGAAACCTAATCGAAAACACTCAAAACACAATAAGAAAATTTAAGAAGCATCAACTCATTCAAGCACTTGGACAGAAAGAGGGAAGTAGATGATCAATGGTAGTTAGAAGGACAGAGAAGTCAAAAGATGATAAGGTAAAATTCCAATCAGCCAGGTTCTAATTACTTGGAAATCTTAATCATTTGGCAACCAGCTCATCCAGAGTCTGGAAATCAGTGGAATGAAGTAAGAGCACAGTGCTGAATGGCTCCGGCCTGATGTCCTGCTGGAGGCAGGGCTGTTGTCAAGCATCAGGAACATGGGTTTGCGGCTAGTGCTAATGTTTTAGGTGTTTGTCCAATTCCCATCCCTTTAAAGTGACCAGGTTCACTGGATAATTTATTATCCAAGTATGGAACCAGTTATCTTTTTCTTAAAAAAAAGTGAAATAAATGTCTGGGTATTAGTAAGAGTAGCATCCAACAGGCTAGGATATCTGCTAGCCTGATACAACCGATGGCCCAAAGGTGTCGGATTATTGGTGATTTACTGTGTTTTCAGGAGTAGAGTGACAGCAGATTTGAAGGACAGTACTTGAAGTGCTTGACTTGAAGAAATATTTGTACACAGACCAAATAAAAATGTCTGAACAAATAATGTGAAGAGTAAACAACTGGACTACATGCAGAAGAATACGTGGGACTGTTGTAAGGATGTTCAAATTTTTGTGTCCATGCAATTTTATTAAGAAATGCATACAAATTCACTGAAACAAGTTTATTTTCCTTTTTTATTCATTCTAATTACTTTATCTACCCCTTCAATTATGTTCTCATTTTTCTACTGAATGCTACATCAAATCAATAACTGAATTTAATTGTAGCTTATCTGAAAAAAATATTCAAGCATCTAGTTACTTTCAAACTTCAGGTTAGTTGAAAACAACTGTTTACAGGGTGTGTCTCTCAGTTCCTTGTTTATGATTTCAATGTTTTAACTATCCATATTCAATCAAGCAATTCTTCACATTTTAAAAATTACCATCTGCACCCATATTTTCTCATCAACAGCAACTTTGCTCGATTATATTTTTTCATTTCTCAACTCTCAAGCTCTCTGAAACTACAAAGCACTTATTTTATTGCATATTTCAGCTCAATCTCTAAGCAAGTAGTCTAATGAAAAATATTGAAAGATCTCTGGTTGCTTGTGAAATAACAGATGACTAATTTTTTTTCTTCAGTTCATCTGATTACCTTACTTCCCTTTTCCAATACATACAACTCACCACATTTCATTCAACAGACCTGATTATGTTACTGAATTCTCTCTCAACTGGCAATAACCAATTTAGTTCTTCTAAGTTGACATGCATCAAAGAGCATGCCTCTGAGACATAAGACACTGCAGGTGTTGAAATCTGGAGCAAAAAAAGATACTGGAGGAACTCAGTGGGTCAGGCTGCATCTGTGAAAATGGACAGTCAAAGTTTTGGGTTGAAACCATTCATCTGTGATGAGCAAGTCTCACACAGTTGCTCTTCTTTGCCATTTCCAATGTCAACATCATGCAAATAACAATGATCACATCATACATCTTCACAAGTTGAAAATGTAAATGCAATATGGTTGACATAAACACTCAGTGACAACTTTATAAGGTACCTCCTGGACCTAATAAAGTGGCCACTGAGTGTATGTTTGTGTTCTGCTGCTGTGGCCCATCCTCTTCAAGGTTCGATAAGTTGCGCATTCAGAGATGCTCTTCTGCAAACCACTATTATAACACTTGGTTACTTGGGCTTACTGTTGTCTTCCTGTCAGCTCATTAACAAGGCGTGTTCATCCAAAGAACTGGATTTTTTTTTTGCTTTTCACATCATTCACTGTAAAATCTAGAGACTGGTCTGCAAGAAAACCCAAGAGATCAGTAGTTTCTGAGATATTCAAGCCATCCCACCTGGCACTAATAATTATTCTACAATCAAAGTCACTTAGATCATATCTCTCCCACTCTGGTGTCTAAACAACTGAGCCTCTTGACTATGTCAGTATGATTTTATGCATTGATTTGCCGCCACATGATTGATTAGATATTTGCTTCAACAAGCAGGTGTACAGACATACTAGGAGTTCACTTACAATCTCAGTCTTTCTTTGCCTTCATTATCCTACCATACAAGATCAAGATCTCAGGCGTGGCTGAAAACTTATGGCATACTTTGTATTAGTGATCTTTGCCCTCCTATTTGACAAGAGCTACCTATTACAGGCATCTGAAAAGAACACCAGCAATACTTTCTCTGTAAATTTCCAAGTTCACTGATAGGATAAACAAATCAGCAACACTTCCTCTCCTAAGCCAACATTCCTAATATCAAGGCCCAATTACATCATTAGCCATGAAGAAGATACTTACATGCTAAGAAGTGTACTACGTTCGCGAGTGAAATTCTTAAAACGTAACCAAATTATTGTACGGAACTGCTGATCCCACAGAGCAGAGCCAACCAGCACTGCTGAATGAGTTTCTGGAAAAGTCAGGAGCTGATGATCAATGCAATCAATGCAAACATCTTCTTCATTTGCTATCACATCTGGTGCTGGATCCCTGGTAAAAACATTGTAATCTGAAAAAAAAAAACAAACAACAAAATACAAATATAGAACACACAAAAAGAATCTGTTACATCACTGGTCAATTCTCATCAGCTGAAATAAAATGTGTGCAGGTAAAGTGAACCAAAACATTTTCTACAGATTAAACTATGATTGGACAGAATTCCTTTATGTTACTGCAAGTTTTTACTTGCCTGTTTGATCCATTTCAGATTCTGATTCCAATTTTAGGAAAACCTCCTCTAGAGACGTCATGGAAACCCCATAGCTTTCAATTCCCAGATTGGTACGGCTATCCAAATCTTCAAACAGCCCTGAAAAAGAATAGTATTAACAATGAGCAGTCCTAGCATAAACATTATGAGGTGTAAAATCATAGGTGAGTAGTTTGGAAGAAAAAGTACTGTTATTGTTGAAAAGATTTTCCTCTCACAAATATCATCAACACTATTTAAACAATTAGTTAAAGATGCAAGAATTAAGAGATCAAATACTGAAAATTAATTGGTTCCACAATACCTGCAAATTTGTTAACATCCTGAAGAGGCAGAACATATGCTAACTCCAGATCATGTGGCTGTGAAAACTCAGCATTAGGAATGTGATATTTAATCAATGATGTCACTTTATCAGAATAGCAGCATTCATTCACAGACATTCTGTTCAAAATAAAAAACATTAGGTAATTTGATCTTGTATCTAGATGTAGATGCATTGGCAAGATCTCCTTGCATGATGATTGATGGTATGCCATAAATTTACCAACTTTTTTCAAAATTATTGTCAAACTTCCTATAAAATTTGAAAACACTACAATAAGCACAATTCTGATTTTAAGTGTAAGAGACATTGATTAGGTCTCTGCTGGAATACCATAAGTCACAGGAACAGAATTAGGCCAGATAGGAGCAGAATTAGGCAATTCAGCCAATCCAGTTTTCCATAATAACTGATTTATTATCTCACTCAACCCAGTTCACCCTGCAACCTTTGATACCCTGACTAATCAAGAACCTATCAACCTATGCTTGAAATATACCCAATGTCTATCTACACCTTTCAAAATTCAATAGGTTTCAAAGGGATTCCCCCACCCCCATTCTTGCAAACTCTAGCGAGTATCGGCCCATAACTATCAAATGCTCCTCACACATTAACCCTTTCATTCTTGGGTTCATTCTTGTGAAGCTCCTCTGGACCCATTCCAATGACAGCACATCGTTTCTTAGATAAAGGGACCAAACTGCTCTTAATACTACAAATGCAGGTTAACCAATGCCTTAAAAAGCCTCAGCATTATATCTTTACATTAATTTCAGGCATTGTAAAGGTAAAGCAGTAAGTTGTAAATGCCTTAGATGTTGCACATAAAGAAATTGAGAATGCTAATCAGGAAAGAGACAAGTTGTCTGTTCTTAGAAAAAAGAAGGATAAGGGGTGACTTTTAAACAAAATAATTTAAGAAATCTCTCTGGGAAGTGCATCAATTAAAAAAAAAGACCTAAAATTATTTGTTAAAGATGTGAAGATAGACTTTTCCTCCTGTTGTCTTTAGATAAAAATTTTAACAGAACCAAATACTCAAATGCTCTTCTCAGAGAATTATCACTGATGCAGTGATTAAAATCAGGATATGCAAGAAGTCAAAATTAGTAACTGCAGTATCAGACTGCTGTATGATTGTGGGAGATTGTGAAGGGTTGAGCTGTGAATTTTTAAACAATGATAATTAAAAAAAAATCAAAGCTATGCTTCTCCAGGAGCCAAAGTCGGCTCTGTTGTAATGGGTGAACTCTGATTGGTCAGGTTAACACAACTGAAAGGGTTCTGGAAGCCTCCCTAACCTTTGGGAAGCTGCTGGGACCTGGGATACTTCAACTAAAAAGGCAGTGAAAGGGACTGGATGGGTAATTAAGAAAGAGAAAACTTCAGACTACAAACAAAAGTGAGAGTGCAGGACAAAACATAAATGTTCTTTCAAGAGCTATACAAGCCACTCATCATAACTTTTATTGTGCTAAATAGTACCATAAATTTAATTGTCCAAATTAAATGTATGATACCTTTCAGCACAGTTGAGTTTATTTAACCCTTTAAAATTTTCTTCCCTTTTGTTATACTTGGCTGGCATTCTGTTGAGCTTGCAATCCCCATAAGTATTAGTGTATGAAAGAACTATTTTTGACTTCATTGAAACATTCAACGTAACAAGTTTGAAATAATGAGTTACAAAGATGTGGGGCCAGTATGAGCTGAATAATGTTATCAGGTACTTCTATCCACAGAACTGTGGCCCTGTCCGCCTTCAAGCCTGGTCTTCTAGGTCACATCCCACTGCTGAATAAGCTATAAGTGGCAAAGCTGTGAAGGACATCAGCATTGTGACACCTTTCCCAGTGGAGTTTACAAGCAGTTTCATCTTTACAGGGATTGTAATTTCTATATTTAGAAAGTCAAATTCTGTGGATGAATAGATAAAGCTGTTCTAAGCAAAGTGCTCTGAGTTACACAGATGCTAACACTAATCCTCTGCACCTGGGAAAAGGCTGTACACAAGCAAGTGAAAAACAATGATCTTGTTATTTTTATCCTCATGTGATATGCTGTAACTGAAGAAATCAAAGGCCATCTGAAAAAGCACATTATCAAATACTGTTTTTCCTTGCTCCTTATCTGATGCTGTGAGATCCAACAGATTACTGATGGGGGAGAAAGGAAAAGCAGTAAAAACTGAGAGCGATGGTCACCTTAAATTGAAATGCAAGGTCCCATGGAAGCCAAAGAAATTTCTAGAACTGCAGAATTTCAGAAACAGCTAAAAGCTCTCCAGATAAAGTTAAGTTGCCCATACATGGTCTTAAACAGACTGCTCAGATCAGGGAGGCATTGTTGCAAGTCTGGTGCTGCCTTCAGCCATATTTCAAGGCATCTCACTTTATATAATACAAGCCAGCAGAAATTTCTGGACCACTTAATTACTATAATCCCACTGTCACACATAGGAATTTAAAGCTTCATTGCTTTTTAAACAGAATTGCAGAAAATAAAACAATGTTTTTGATATAAAACCTTAAGCTCAAGGACAGATTTTACATCTTGGGGTGGCAGAGTGACGTAGTGGTTAGCACAAACACTTTACAGTACAGGCGACCCTAGTTCAATGCCCATCGCTGCCTGTAAGGAGTTTGTATGTTCTCTCCGTGACCGTATGGGTTTCCTCTGGGAGTTCCAGTTTCTTCCCACAGCCCAAAGACGTATCGGTTAGTTGGTTAATTGGTCATTATAAATTGCCCCATGTTCAGGCTAGGATTAAATTGGACGGAATGGCTGGAAGAGCCGAAAGGGACTGTTTCATACTGTATATCTAAATTATAAAAAAATCATCATCTGAAATTATACAGAATGCACAACAATCAGAAGGTAGTAATATAACCATACTATTTGAGAAAGGAGGGGAAAAAAGAGAAAGGAAAATGCAAGGGAAAGGAGAATTCTGAGGGAGGGGAAATGTTGGAATTCATTAAGGTAGTTGTAATATGGAGACTTAGAAAATAATATTGCAGTGAATAGTAAACTCATACTTTTGGCTCTGTAGCACAAGAGAAATAAGGGATACACATGTAGCAGAAAGATAAAGGGGGGCTTTACAGAGTTGGTATCATGCACTGAAAGTCTGTAACAGACTCAATGACACAAGCAATCAACTATAAGCTAAAGTGAACCACAGTAATCTCATGGCTGGCTACTAGCCTGTTAACAGCTTCATAAAACATCATGATGGAAACTTGCTGTTTATACGTACAATGTAAAAGTGAAACAACACACAGCTCACAACAGCACATAGGTACTGAAGCAGGACACTGCAAAAGGCTTATGTCACTTCATGTATATGCTTCATATGTTGGTTAGAAACAGTGGGTGGGGAGTGAGAAATAAGGAAGTATAAAAATAATGATCATGACCGAAAATAATAAAAACTTTGCATGGGGAAGCACTTGTTCTAGGACAAGTGACTCCCTTGTTGAAGTCACCTTGTGATAAAGAGAAAGTTTGTTCTGAAAGTAAACGCCAGATTCTTTGTAAATTATTTTTGTCCACAATAAGGTGTCACAGAAAAAGAATTGCTAAACAAGCACAAAATCAAATATACCAGTATAGATAGAAGATTAATTAGCAAATGGAAAACAGATGAAATAAATTGGTTATCTTGTCTGTGAGTCTGATAACAAGTGGAGTGCCACAGAGATCCATGCTGGGGCCTAAGCTGTTTCCAATCGCCATCAGCGATTTTGTTGAGGACATTAAGTATGGTATTTCTTTTATTTCATGTAGAGGATACTGAATCTTTGGAATTTAGGCTTAGTTTCAAATAACACTGGATATTGGGTTAGTACAGGGAACAGTCAGAGGTTAAAAAAAAGTACTGAGTGGAGCTGGTGCTGGGAGCCAGCGTCTGAGCCTGAAATGCCAACCATTTATTTCCTTCCAATGATGGAATTACTTTCTGAATTCCTCTAGCATTTTGTATGCGTTCCTCAAGACTTCCACCAACTGCAGAGTATCTTATGTTTTGGTCTAGTTCTACTTCTAGTCCTTATGATGATATAACACTAGATGGCAGTGTGAAATGTGAAGAGGGTATGAAAATTTGAAGAGGTGAGGACATAGAAGATTAAGCACTCTGAACAATCTGTTAATTTGGTGGGACAAGTGGAAAGGCAGAAATAGTTTTTAAATGAAAAGAGATTGTAACCCAAAATATTACCTGAGATTGTAACCCACACCAAATTTTGCTTTCAGGAATAGTGAGGAGCCAACACATTTGAGTTGCCCTTGTGAAATGACAGCTTTACGATCTACATCAAGACAAAAAAAAAACAAGAACATAATCTCTATTGAATATATATGACAAAATACTGTAAGTCATGTCACTAATTGCTCAAAAATGGTTAAATCTTTGCTTTTACATGATAAAATACAAGGTCAAAATGTGCAATGAAAGAGTTAACAATAAATTAGTATTCAAATGAAGTAAGTCAGGAGCAATCCTGAAGAGATGAGCCACTGCACATATAATTTTGGCAACGTGCTATTTCTCAAGCTGTCAATATGTTTTCAAAAAATTTAGGTAAAAAAGAAAAGTTTTTCCTACATTGAAATGGACGTAGGAGTGAAAATTCATTTTCAGTAAAGTTACTGTTTGCAAAGCAAAATATCATTTTCCTGATGAGCTGATTTTACCTCAAATCTTATGTTAAGTACTTACCTGCCAGAATATCTGCTTCATCTATGAAATGAGTGGTCAGCAGTATCACCCTTCCTGCTTTCCTCTTTTTCAGCAAGGTCCACACTTGCTGCCGTGAACAAGGGTCCATTCCAGCAGTTGGTTCATCAAGTAGTAAAACCTTTGAGGTGAACAGGAGATGGAGGTTAAATTAAAACATCACTGAGGACTTTTTGGAAGAGATAAAGCTGCACATTTCTAAACCCCAAATTATTGGGCTTAAATTCTACCTTGTGCACACAGAGGTGATTGAACCTCATTTATAAAGTAATTAACTGGCAAAAAAACAATTTTCACTTTGTTATACCATTTTATTTTTACATGAAAACAATTATTAAGGTTGATATTTTACTGCCAAACAAACGTAGAGAAAATCTACCAAGGAAGTATACTTAGCGTGGCTTTGTCAAAGGCAGGTCATGCCTTACGAGCCTGATTGAATTTTTTGAGGATGTGACTAAACACATTGATGAAGGTAGAACAGTAGATGTAGTGTATATGGATTTCAGCAAGGCATTTGACAAGGTACCCCATGCAAGACTTATTGAGAAAGTAAGGAGGCATGGGATCCAAGAGGTCATTGCTTTGTGAATCCAGAACTGGCTTGTCCACAGAAGGCAAAGAGTGGTCATAGGCAGATCATATTCTGCATGGAGTTTGGTTACCAGTGGAGCGCCTCAGAGATCTGTTCTGGGACCCTTACTCTTTGTGATTTTTATAAATGACCTGGATGAAGTGTGGAGGGATGGGTTAGTAAATTTACTGATGACACGAAGGTTGGAGGTGTTGTAGATAGTATGGAGGATCTCTAAACAGTTATTTATTAGATTAATTTATCTAATAAGGATGCCTTATGAGAATAGGTTCAGTGAACCTGGCCTTTTCTCCTTGGAGCGACGGAGGATGAGAGCTGACCTGATAGAGGTGTACATGATGATGAGAGGCATTGATTGTGTGGATAATCAGAGGTTTTTTCCCCAGGGCTGAAATGGCTAGCACATGAGGGCACGGTTTTAAGGTGCTTGGAAGAAGTACAGAAGAGATGTCAGGGGTAAGTTTTTTTCATGCAAGGAGTGCCGTAGATTCTGGACTACAGAGCGCACCTGATTAAAAGCCGCACGCTCTAATTTTAGAAAGAAAATCAATTTTGTACTTGTACAAGCCGCACCGGATTTTAAGCCGCAGGTGTCCCACGTTGTAATATGAGATATTTACACAGAAAGATATTACACGTGAGGATTCTTTAACTTTTAATTAAATCCGTATGGTAACATAAACAAATACATATTGCAAATGCTTTTTTTCGAACAGTGCCTGTAACACAGCTACTTTTAAATATACCTATGTATCGGTAACACACAAATTACGTTGCGTATACTTTTTTACTGAACAGTGCATGAACAACATTCCAATATCTCCTAACGACTGGTAAAAAAATATATATACTGCAGCCTACCAGGAAAAGTTATTGATCACCTTTAACTTAAAAGCTGCATCATATGCTTTTCTTCGAGTGTTTTCCATGTTGATGAGGGTGAGTACAAATGACTGATTTACAATAATTTAATTGTGAAAGAGCGCTTGATTTATCGTACAATTTCATTGGACCTCTGTGAACTACTCATCAATTTTATTGGTCTTGCTATGATCCCAGCCCCCTCCTTTGTGAGAATCGCAAGAGCACCCGTCGAGGGGGGGGGGGGGTCAGTAGACCCAGTCGGAGGGGGAGAGAGAGAGAGAGAGAGAAACGTGCTGTTACGAATCCCGTAACTGGAGAACTTACCAGCAAAGATAGAGAGGTCCGTTGAAGTCTGATGTCGCTATTTTCAAATGTTTTTATTGATAAAGGGACACAAAAGTAGGGTTAATACAAACATTCAGAGACAATAGTCGCTGTTGTTATTCTGTATCCCTGGTGGGACCTGCAACTTGACACGTTTCTCTCTCTCTCCCCGACTGGGTCTACTGACCCACCTTTCGACGGATGCTCTTGCGATTCTCACAAAGGAGGGGGCTGGGATCATAACAATACAAATTGCACGTTCCACCCGGGATACAGAATAAGGCGACAGCAACTATTGTCTCATGGAGACCACGTGAAAAGCCCTCGGGCAAGGTGGGCTGGTTGAGAGAGAGTTTGCATCATCCCAACCTGATTGACACCTGCGACCCCGTGAGGAAGTATAAAGGAGAGTCTCAGGGGGACAGCCCCTCAGACGCACCCAGAAGACACGACAGTGTCCCGCAGCAGCGGGAAGCCATTCTGAAGGAAGCCATGTGCGTTAGATTCCGGGATTGGGATCTGTGGCTGGAATCACAGGAAACCGCTTTTAACTAACATCGGGGAGAGGAAACCAACGCTCCCCCGATTTCACGGAAGATTCATCAAGACTCGGCAAGTTCTTTCTCTTCTCCCCCCATCTCTCTCTCTCGGTCGCCCCACGTGAAACCCAGCGATTTCCAACGGGCTGAGGCCGGCAGACTTTCTGAGTGACTTTTATATTTCCAACGGACAATCTATTAACCCCTAGACAACAGCAGAGCTCACTTAATGATGAGTATTACTATACCCGCGCTTTAGATTGAGTGTTGACGATGTGCACTATCTGAATGTATGTATTAACCCTACTTTTGTGTCCCTTTATAAATAAAACGTTTGAAAATAGTGACATCAGACTTCAACAGACCTCTCTATCTTTGCTGGTAAGTTCTCCAGTTACGGGATTCATAACAGTCTACTGTTACGAGGCAAAATGTTTTTGGCGGCATGAAAAAAAACATGCACTAGCTGCACCGTAGTATAGGCCGCAGTGTTGCTGCAGTGTTCAAAGCGTGGGAAAAAAGTAGCGGCTTATAGTCCAGAATTTACGGTACTGAGTGCGTGGAATGTGCTGCCAGCGATAGTGGTGGAGGCAGACATGAAAGGATCTTTTAAGAGACTCCCAGACAGGTACGTGGAGCTCAGAAAAATAAAGGGCTATGGGTAACTCTCGGTAATTTCTAAGGCAAGGACATGTTCGGCGTAGCTTTGTGGGCCGAAGGGCCTGTATTGTGTTGTAGTTTTTCTATGTTTCCATAATTTAAAGGAAAAAGGAAAGTAGATTGTAATTCACTTTCTGAAGCTGATATTCTGAAACTAAATCATAAGTAAACTTCCCTCTCAGCAGTTAGCCATTTTGGTAAAGAATAATTTTGGAGAGGTCATTCACAATTTTGGCAAAGTTAGAATGTTATTTGCTAGATAAGTACAAAAACACTTCTCACTTTAGTTGGGCAATTCCTTGTCTCAAGTCTGAGTATGAACAACATTTCCTGTGGGATCTTAATATGGGTCACTATGGCTGGATGTTCTCTTTTCCCCAATTCGAAAAGATGCAGATGTAAAATATAGTGCCTGAAAATAACTGGAATTGATCAAGCACTTCTAAAGTTCCAGTGGAAAGAACTATTACTCCATCAAACAGGTTGACACCTAATTGAAACTAGATACTTCCTCAATTTGCTAGGTCTAAAGAATTATGTAGTTGTAATGGCATACAAAAATTTGGAGAGATTGCTTTTTATTATGTACTTATTTGAAAAATTAAGGTTCATTGCCTTTACAGTTCAGTAACACTTTAAAAATTTGTGCCGCTCATTATAACACGAGGCTATAATATACGTGAAGGAGAGAAAAGTGACAGTTCATTACAATATCAAAGGGGGACACTAAATTACCATACTTTGTGGAATATTTAATTGTCTCTTCCCTGTCCCCAAATTTTATGTGCCAATATACAACTGACAAGGCAGGATTAAAGATTTTGGAATACAACTGCAATATCTTGCAGTGTTTTTTACAAATTACCTTTCACTGGCTCCAGTAACAGACAGAATTTTATCGCTAATCAAATGCCCACGTCCAACCTCTCACCTTAGGATCTCCCAAAATGGCCATTCCCATTGAAAGCTTTCTCTTCTGTCCACCACTGAGTTTCTCTGCACGGACATCCATTATTGATTCCATATCTAATTCTTTAATGACATTTAGCACCTGAATGAAGTAATTGTGTAAAAATAACATTTCCATGAAATTAATCCAGTATTATAAAAGTTTTTAAGTGCAGTTAAAAACAAAATATATGTCAAGCACTTTTCATTGGAGTAACTACATCAATAATTTATTGGGGGTGGAGTTTCAAGATGGCGACGTAAGCATCTGCCTTTTAGGCGCTCTTTATTTTTTTAACTATAATCACCCTTTAATTAGATCTTTTCGAACTTAATCATATGAGTTGCTACCTTTGATTGACCCTTTTTTCCTAAAATAATAGTTGATCTAATCTTGTCAAACCTAAAATGGCTACAAGTAAGAAATCGGCTAAGGATCCTGTATCCATCGACGCAATTTCTGGTCTTTTGGACATTAAACTGGATGTTAAATTTGCGGGTATGGAAGGTAAATTGGACAATAAACTGGATGCTAAATTTGCGGGTCTGGAAGGCAGACTAGAAGGTAAATTGGACAGTAAACTGTTAAATTTGGAAAGGAGGATTACTTCGAAAATATCCGATCTTGAAGGAGTTGTTAAATCGCTTGAAACTAAGTTTCAGTCGCAGGCGTTAGAGGTTCAACAGCATGGAAATAAGATCACGACTCTTGAACAATCAATTTGTGAAAAAGCACGTACAATTGAAGTGTTAGAGAAGATAGAGTCGACTGCTAAAACTTTAGATCAGTATAAGTTTAAAATTACTGATCTTGAAAATCGTTCTCGCAGACAGAATTTGCGCATCATCGGAATTCCCGAAAAAGTTGAGTCCGGTGATTTAACTGAATTTTTCTCTAAATTACTGTGGGAAATTTTCGGTGGTGAAGGTTTGAAAAATGAACCTGTTATCGACCGTGCTCATAGAGTTGCGAGGCTTTCGTCTGTGCCTGATAAACCACGAGCGGTGATTGTTCGCCTTCATTATCCTCGTGAGAAAGAGCTTCTAATTCGATTAGCTCGTATAAAAGGTATGATCTCCTTCAAAAATTACTCATTTCGAATAGTTGAGGATTATTCTTATGAAGTAATGAAAGCCAGGATCGCTTTTAAACCAGTGATGGCAGAGATTCATTCGATTGGATTTAAACAAGCTTTAATGTATCCAGCGAAGCTTAGAATGGTGCTGCCCGACAACAGTCTACACTTTTTTAACACTCCTGAAGAAGCGAAGAAATTTGTTGAAGAATATCGATCCTCTAGTGCAACTTGAACTATGAGTTACATTGAAGATTTTTTTTGGAGAGAGGATGTCATTTCATTTTAAGTTTTAACCCTGGAAGTTGGGTTATAACTTTTTATTTTGAACTATGGGTCTGGGTCTTTTTTTTTTACTACTATTATTATTGCTTATAGATGCTGTTTTAATTTTTATAATATCCTTTTTTATACACGTTTGTATTTTGTAATAATGAATTATTTTTTCAAAATGTCGTTTCTTCTTCCCATAAGTCTTTACTTTTTATAAGTGTTTATTTGCTTGCCTGTATTTAGAAATGGAACAAAGGTTTTGAATTCTTTTTTTTTAGTTTTTTTTTTATATATATGTTGTAGTGTCTATTAAATCTTTTTTTTAAAAAAAATTCTATTTTGATAACTTTTTTTTAATTAAATTTTCTTATTAGATTGCTGAATTTATATTCATATTTTGTAATATGGCTTTCTCAAAATGTCGTTTCTTCTTCCCATAAGTCTTGGCTTGTGAAACGTCATCTTTGTATCTGAATATGGAATTTCTTTTTTAAAGGTGTATTACATTTTTAAACTTTAATGTTCATTTTTTTTTATTAATGATTTTTCTGGTTTTACTATTTTAGTTTTTTTTTTGATTTGTCTGATATGTGTGTGTATGTGTATGTATATATATATATGTAGGTATATATATATATATATATTTTTTTTTTTGCAACTCTATATTTTAATTAGGGTGTTATATAGTTTTTTCTTAAAAAATTTTCTTATGGAGCTGCCATCTTGAAATGGGGGTAATATTAGTATTAGTTTATGCGCCTGCCGCTTGGCTTTCTTTCAAAGGGTGGGGGGAGGGGGGAGGGATCTTTTTTCATGCTTTTGCTTTTTATTTTTTTGCTTTTAGTTTATGGGCTGACTTTAAATTGTTAATATTGTTGAGGTGTCAGGATCTCCGTTTGCTCCTGAATCAATTTTCCTTCTTCCTAAATTGTGGGTTATGTGTCTTTTTAACCTTTTATGATACACACAATTAATATTGGTATGATGGATAAATCTATTAACTTTATCTCGTGGAATACTAATGGTTTAAATCATCCGATTAAACGTAAAAAAATATTTAAAGTATTCCATAGATTGAACGCTAATATTATTTTTGCACAGGAGACCCATATTAGGAGGGAGGATAATCAACGTTTTTTTAGGTTCTGGAAAGGACAACAATTTCACTCAAATTGTACCGCTAAAATTAGGGGTGTGTCTATTTTTATAGACGCCTCAATTTCGTTTACACATTATGAAATTATTTCTGATCCACAGGGTAGATTTTTGTTGATAACTGGTTCACTTTTTAATCGGAAAGTTGTTTTAGTTAATATTTATGCTCCAAACTTTGATTGTCCTGAATTTTTTAAACGTTTATTTACTTCTCTTCCTAATTTGAATGAATATATGTTGATTATGGGTGGAGACTTTAATTGTTGTTTGAATCCTTCGATGGATAGATCTAAACCTATTCGAACTCTTCCGAATAGATCAGCTTTACTTATTAATTCTTTTATGGTTGATTCTGGAATTACTGAAATATGGCGGTTTTTGAACCCTAAAGATAAAGAATTTTCATTTTTTTCACATGTATATCATAGTTATTCTAGAATTGATTATTTTCTTATTGATCATCGTTTATTAACAGATGTTATTGATTGTAAATACGATTCTATTGCTATTTCGGATCATGCGCCTTTGAAGTTATCTATCAAGATTCCGGACTCTTCTATCAATACTAGATCTTGGAGACTTAATGCTACTTTACTTCAAGATCCAGAATTTATTACCTTCATAAAACAACAAATTGACTTATTTTTTTCAACAAACTATAATGAAGAGATTGATAAAGGAATACTTTGGGACTCTTTCAAGGCTTTTATTCGTGGACAAATTATTTCATATTCCGCTGGTAAAAGAAAACAAAGATATTCAGATATAGCTTTATTGGTGGATAAAATTAAAGAAATTGATAAGATTTATTCCGTTACTCCTACCAAAGAACTTTATAAGAAGAGAGTTGAGCTTCAAATGGAACATAGTTTATTATTATCTTCTTCAATTGAGAATCAATTAATTAAGACTAGGGCTCAATTTTATATTCATAGTGATCGAACTGGTAAATTGTTAGCTAATCAATTAAAGGCTATTTCGACTAAGCGACAAATTATTAAAATTCGTAAACAAGACGGTAATTTAACTACTGATTATAAAGAAATCAATAACACTTTTCAAGATTTTTATAAATCTTTATATCAATCAGAATTTGACGGTGACCGGTTTACGATGGATAATTTTTTTAATAACTTGAATATTCCTAAACTGATAGATGAAGATTGTAGCTTGTTTGATGCTCCTATTTCTATGGATGAAATAAGAGAGGCTATTTCATCAATGAACTCAGGGAAAGCTCCTGGTCCTGATGGTTTTATTGTAGAATTTTTTAAAACTTTTTCTTTATTGCTTTCTCCTTGGCTATGTGAAATCTTTAATGATGCGTTTGTTAAGAAGAGACTACCTCAATCGTTTTATGAAGCTACTATCTCTCTAATTCTTAAAAAAGATAAAGATCCTACTTTATGTGCATCTTATCGCCCTATATCATTATTAAATGTAGACTCTAAGATTCTTACAAAAATTTTAGCCATTAGATTAGAAAAGGTATTACCACAGATTATTTCAGAAGATCAAACTGGTTTTATTAGGAATCGGTATTCCTTTTTTAATATTAGAAAATTGATTAACATAATTTATACTTCATCACCTACAACCCCAGAATGTGTTATCTCATTAGATGCTGAAAAAGCCTTTGATAGAGTTGAATGGACATATTTATTTAATGCATTGAGAAACTTTAATTTTAGTCCTAATTTTATATCATGGATTAAATTAATATATTATAAACCTGTTGCTTCTGTTCTTACAAATAATTATAGATCCTCTTTTTTTCAATTATTTCGTGGTACGAGACAAGGTTGTCCTTTAAGTCCTTTATTATTTAATATTGCATTAGAACCTTTAGCTATTGCTATTCGTGAGTCTCCTAATATTTTTGGTATTACCCGTAATGAGAAGTTATACAAATTATCGCTTTATGCTGATGATTTGTTGTTATATATTTCTAATCCTAGTAGGTCTATTCCTGCTATTTTATCCTTGTTGGCTCAATTTGGTAGCTTTTCTGGTTATAAGTTAAACTTAGATAAGAGTGAGTTATTCCCTTTAAACGCGCAAACCTTATTGAGTGATAGGATGCCATTTAAAGTTGTTACTGATAACTTTATCTATTTAGGTATAAAAATCACCAAGAAATATAAAGATTTATTCGGACTGAATTTTTTACCTATGCTTCATCAAATTCAGCAACTTACTACTAGATGGTCTCCCTTATTTTTATCATTAGTTGGTCGGATTAACGCTATTAAAATGATGATTTTACCGAAATTTTTATATTTATTCCAAGCTTTACCAATTTTTATTCCTAAATCTTTTTTTGATAATATTGATTCAAAAATTTCCTCATTTGTGTGGCAAAATAAAAATCCTAGGTTAAGCAAAAGGCAATTACAAAAGTCTAAAAAAGATGGTGGTCTAGCTTTACCTAACTTTAGATTTTATTATTGGGCGAATAATATTCGTAACCTAATGTACTGGAAACTAGATTTGGATTCACCTGTGTGCCCACAGTGGGTAAATTTGGAATGTAGTGAGGTTAAGGGATATTCTATATTTTCCGTTCTTGGTTCTTTTCTTCCTATTGATTTAGCCAAATTCAATAAACAGATATCTAACCCTGTTGTTAAACATACACTACGAATTTGGTTTCAATTTCGCAAATTCTTTAATCTGAAAAACTTTGCTCTGGACAGCCCTATTTTATGTAATTTTTTTTTTAAACCTTCATTGACAGATCAAGCTTTTAGTATATGGGAAAGGAAAGGTATAAAATGTTTTCGTGATCTTTTTTTTGAAGGTACTTTGATGTCTTTTGATCAACTATCCAACAAATTTGAATTACCTAAATCTAATTTTTTTAGATACTTACAAATTAGAAATTTCTTACATAAAATTCTTCCATCTTTTCCTAACTCAACTCCATCGGATTTTTCAGATTTGATTTTTACTTTTAATCCTTGTCAGAAGGGATTAGTAGCTTTTATTTATAACATGATTATGAAGATACAGCCAGAAATATCGGATAGAATTAGACAAGAATGGGAAAAAGAACTTCGATGTAATATATCAACAGATAAATGGTTAAAAATTTTACAAATGGTTAATTCCTCCTCTATTTGTGCTAAACATGCTTTAATACAATTTAAAATTGTACATAGAGCTTATATGTCTAAAGATAAGCTTGCCCGATTTTATTCGCATATTAATCCTCAATGTGACAGATGTCACTTAGAAGTGGCTTCATTGACTCACATGTTTTGGACATGTCCCACTTTACATAACTATTGGAAGGACATTTTTGATGTTATTTCCTCAGTATGGAATATCGATTTACAACCCCATTTTATTACTGCAATTTTCGGTATACCAAATGAAGATGGCAATCAGCTTTCCCCTTCAATCAGACGAATGATTGCCTTTGTAACATTAATTGCCAGAAGGTCTATATTACAAAATTGGAAAGAAGTAAATCCTCCTACTACATTTCAGTGGTTCTCCCAAACTATTTCTTATCTGAGTTTGGAAAAAATCAGAAGCACTATCTTTGATTCTTCAATTAAATTTGAAGAAACCTGGGGATCATTTATTCGACACTTTCATATGAATTAATTTGGCCTATTTCAGATCCTTTTCTCTACTTATACTTGTTCAGGTATGGAGTTCCGGAGTTCTTTTCTTGACACCTTTATATATTTATAAAGTGCTATTATTGCCCATGTTAGTTTTAGTTTAGTATTTTTTTTTCAATATATATTTTTTCTCATATATAATTTCAATTTTTTTTTTCTTTTTTCGACGATTATTTTTGGTTTTTTTTCATATATATTTATATAGACTTGATTGATTTATGTACCTTTTGTTGATGGATGTTTTAATAGGATATTATTATCCTATTACTAATGTAATCTCAAGTTTATTGAATCTATAATCTATTCATTATTATGTGTTGTTTTTTTTTATATATGAAATTTAATAAAAAGATTGAAAAAGAAAAGAATAATTTATTGGCTATGTCACATAACCAACAGCCAATTGGCTTTGTAATGTAATGGTTCTTTTGTTTGTGCACGTTGCACGTTCAGTATCCTAATAGTTAATTTTGCTTACGAGTACAACACATCACAATAACTGGCATGAAGAAAAGATATTTCAAACAAAAAAGTCCAAATGCATGAAAAAAAATTGGAGTCATTGCTTTTAGTTAATCAGTTTTTTTTTGCACGTCATCCATTAAAATGATAAATTGGAGAAGTGCACTTTAGAGTAATTTGTCTACCTTCTTTCAAGATGGCTATCCAACAAAGCTGTATATTAAACATTTCATCTCTCCCAGTTCTCCCCTATCTCAACAATTATTCATGCTTCTGAAATAGATTTAATTTAATTTCATGTAAGTAGCTAGCCAACATTACATCACTTTTATACTTGCTTTTGATAATACAGTTGTCAACTTCTAATATTCACGGTCATATAATTAAAACTTTGAAAGAAGTTTTGACAGAATCAAGCTTCTTTATAAGACTTACCTCTTCATCAATTTCTTTTGTTGCAATTCCCTTTATCATAGCAACTATCTTTAAATGTTCCTTTACCGTAAGACTGTAGAACAGGACATCAAATTGTGGGCAAACTCCTATCATCTTTCTGATTTCAATTATTTCATCCAATTCAGAAACTTTGTAGCCATAAACTGTTGCACATCCTACAAAAGAGGAAGAAACATTCACATTGTTTTACTGTACATAAAATGAGATGCAAATAAATCCTAAATGCATTCTAATTATTGTTTTTTTTGACATTCTTGAGGCTATAAATGCATGGGCCTTGAAATCATACACTACTGAAGCACTTAACTTAAACCTGAAAACTATGCAAACACACTGAAAAAAAAATTCTACAAGTCTTCTAAGATTACAAAACACAGAAGTTGGACATACAGTGGCTTTAACTGTGGACCACATACAACCAAAAATATTTGTGTAATTATGTTTCAAAAACAAATTCAACTTATGAAAAGGTAGAGGATTCTAACACTGAAGATGATTTTAACAATGAGGTTCAGGCTGGTACTTGCATTAGTTTAAGGCAACCTTTCTCAACCTTTTTGCCCTGGAGGAACACCTGAAATAATTTTCAGGTCTCAAGGAACCCCTGCATAAAAATTTTTGTATCTAGAGCTCACGGTACATTATCATGATCAATATGTTGTAGATATAATCCAAAAATAATTGTCAATGCTCTTTTGAATTGAGAATGAATGATGAGCCAACCTTTCTTGAAAAAGAAAAGATAGTCAAGCTTAGCTTACCTATCTTAAAATTACTTTTTTTTCCTGTTCCATAAATAAAACCCATAAGGCAACCATAATAAGTTTCTCAATTCTGGGTCAAACTTGAGATAAGCGCACACAGATTTCAACTTCAACTGAAATTAGACGATTTCTATCATTGCTCTTGTTGCTTGTTAAACAAGAAAAAGCTTGCTCACACAATGGAATAGGACAAATTGAATCACCAGTCCATGTAAAACCCACTGATAAGTAGCTTTCATTTTAAAGATACAGTACTGGCTGATTACTTTAGTCCTTCCCACTGCTTTTGTCTCCAGGACCCAGAAGTGGCTGATGGACTTCTAGGAGGCATTGGATCTCTGCTGCAGTCCTGTGTTTTCCGATCACAGAGGGCAGTCAGTCATTGGTGTGTGTGCGCACCCAGCTGCATAGTGGCCACCCTTCAAGGTGGCATGCGCTGCCAATGTACTTTCTCCACAGGACGCACTGCCTGCAGGAGGGCACGTGCCTTCCAGCAGACAGCATTAGCTGTTCCGCTTTGAGGAAACTGCTTCTCTTTTATTGAGAGCTGTTGAGAGTATGGAGTCTAGTCTCATCCAGACAAGGTGCCCCTGTGCCAGTGGGGGATGATGCTCTGGCTGTGAGGGGGACTGGTCCTCATCCTATCATGGTGAGTGTCAAGGGGATTCAGGAATGTGGAGAGGTTCTGGCTGCACCACCAGATGATAGGCTGGAAGTGCTTGTCAGTCCCAGGCGTCGGGACAGCATGCGGGAGAGGATCTCACCCAATATAAGCTGTCTTGTGGGGATAGCCATCGTGACGTTCCTAAGCATTTCTTATACTGGCTGCTCGTGCACACCTTTCACTTCCTTGCCTTCATCTGCTGAACAGACTCGCCTTGGCAATCTGTTTTACCATCTGGCAGCAGAGGAAGTCCTCAGGAAAGACCCCTGTACACTGGGGGCCTGGAGTGGAAGGTGTTGTATAGGGCAGTACCATGCAACAGGTTTTTAATTATATGGGCACCCAGTTCGGAGGAAGAAGCAGGTTGCAAGGAGAATCTACTGGTGGGTTTGATCCTGGGCCTGACCAAGCTGGCCATTCACAGATCTAGGCAATGGAAAATTGAGGGCTCTGGCAGGACCAATTGCCTGCCCCTCTTCTGAGGATATGTTCATACCCAGTTGTTCTTGGAGAGGGAGCATGAGGTCACAATGAGTACAGTGGGGGATTTCCAGGAGCGGAGGGACACCCAGGGAATTGACTATTTTATAGACAGTAATAATCATAGTTTAATTTTAATTAGACATTGTGTTCTTGTAGGTTAATATCTAATCAATATCTATCCAGACTCTAGAGGAGTATATAAGCCAGCATTCTTCTTGATCAGAGCCAAAATGTCTGCAAAGGCCAGTGATCAACCAAATTTCCAAATTACTGCAAGCTATAATCAAATAACTTGGAACATGCATGGTCATGCACTTTGGTAGTAGAAATAAATATGTGGAATATTTTCTAAATGGGTAGAAAATCCAGGAATCTGAGATGCAGAGGAACTTGGGAGTCCTTGTGCAGAACACCCTGAAGGTTAACTTGCAGGTTGAGTCAGTGGCGAGGAAGGCAAATGCCATGTTAGTATTCATTTCAAGAGGTCCAGAATACAAGAGCAAGGATGTGATGCTGAGGCTTTATAAGGCACTGGTGAGGCCTCACCTTGAGTACTATGAACAATTTTGGACCGCTCATCTTAGAAAAGATGTGCTGGCACTGGAGAGGGTCCAGAGAAGGTTCACAATAATGATTCCAGGAATGAAATGGTTATCATATAAGGAACGTTTGATGGCTCTGGGCCTGTACTCGCTGGAATTCAGTAGGATTGGGGTGGGGGGGGGGGGGAAATCTCATTTAAACCTTTCAAGTGCTAAAAGGCCTAGACAGAGTAGATGTGGAAAGGATGTTTCCCATGGTGGGAGAGTCCAGGACAAGAGGGCACAGCCTCAGGATGGAAGGGCACCCTTTCAAAACAGATATGTAGAGAAATATCTGTAGTGACTTTGTGGAATTTGTTGCCACATGCAGCTGGGGAGGCCTGGTCATTGGGTGTATTTAAGGCAGATGTTGATAGGTTCTTGATTAGACATGACATGAAAGGTTACGGCGAGATGGCCAGGAACTGGGGTTGAGAAGGAGATTAATAAAAAAGGATCAGCCATGATTGAATGATGGAGCAGACCCCATGGGCCAGATGGCCTAATTCTGCTCCTACGTCTTATGGTCTAACTTTCAGTCAAGCTTACAGACCATGGAAATATCTCAATAATAATAGCATTTGCGGGTAAATTGATGTATGGATTTAGGATGGATGAACGAGAGGCCACTTAACCAGGAAGTGCAGACAAAGTGCTTGAATATCTATCGAATTTACAATGACCTGAATAAGCTGGAAGTAGAAATTTCTGAGCACTACCAGCACCGTCAAGGAGCATGAGGTGATCCATCTAAAAGTAGACTATTTTTAAAAAATAAATTGATTTCACAGTAATTGAAGACTAAATAGTAAACTATTCAATTACCTGCTTTTCTACCAGAAAGATGGGTTGTGAAAGTGGCTGTACATTGCAAACTTACTACAGCTTGGAGCTAATGAAGGTGGAAATCTTTCAATAAAACTACAAAGTGAAATTTAAAAGCTCTCATATTTGCGTCTAAATTTCTCAATGTTGACAAAAGTGGGTAGATTCTGGAGCTCCCAGACATTAAAAAAAAGAGCAAGAATAGGCCAGGAAGTACCTTTCTCATCATCTTTTACTCAAGACTAAAACTAAATGGAATTCAAACATCAATTTTCTCTGCTGCTTTATTTGAGTAGCCAGCCTTGATTGTAGGGAAAAGATCAAAAGTGTTGGTGCAAACCTTCACAAATGAATCTATTTTTGACCTTGTTATTAAAATAATGCATTCCCAGCAGGCAATTGTTGAAAGCAAGAAAGATCACAGCAGCATCTCTAGCTCCATCAGGCTGAGCACTGGCACCTCTCAGGGCTTTGTGCTCAGCCTGCTGCAGACACGTGATTGTTCTGTTAGATCCAGTTCAAACCGAATCATCAAGCTTGCTGATGACATAACAGTGGATGGCCTCAATAACAACCATGAGAAGATGACATACAGAGAGAAGGTAGAACAGCTAGTAGAATGGTGGGAGCACAACAACTTGAGACACAATGTGGACAAGACAAAAGAGATGATTGTAGACCTTAGAAGAAGCAGTCAGACTGCTCCTCATTACACATAAATAACTCCTACCTGGAGTTAAAAACACCAATTTTCTTTGAGTGCACGTAACAGATGATCTTACCACATCACTCAACACCCCTTCTTTAGCTAAGAAAGCACAGCAGCATCCCCACTTCCTGAGGAAATTGAGGCAAGTGAGGCAGCCACCCCCCTCCCACTCCAACCTATTTTTACAGTAGCACCACTGTATCCTGACCAGCAGCATCACCATCTGCTATGCAAATGGCAAAGGCATCTGACCACAAGACTCTACAAAGGATTGCGAGGACTGCTAAGAGGATCATCAGTGTCACTCTTCCACCCATCTGATATATTCATTAGGAGCACTGCGTATACAGAGCTCTTAGCATTGTCAATGATCCCTCCCATCTGTCCAACAATCTCTTTGACCCCCTACCATCAGGCAGGAGGCATCATACCATTAGGACAAACACTGTTAGGATATGAATCAGCTTCTTTCCCCAGGGCATGAGACTGCTGAACTCACTGCCACCACCCAGGTCTACAAAAGACCATAAGAGAGAGGAGTAGAACTAGTCTTATCAGTCCATCGAGTCTGCTTTCCCATTTATTGTCTCTCTCAAACCCATTCTCTTGCCTTCTCCCCGTAACCTTTGATGCCCTGACTAACCAAGAACCTATCAACCTCCACTTTAAATATACTCAAATGACCCGGCCCCCACAGCCATCTACAGCAATGAATTTCAGAGATTCACCATCCTCTGGCTAAGCAAATTCTTTTAAATGTTGGTTTTTAAAAGCTTCCAAATCCTCACTAAATTTTGCTATTTTATTTATCAGTACCCTGTATGCTGTCTTTGATTACTCTCATCACTACAGTTGCTTCATCCACCTTGAAGAATACTTCTTCATTTTTGTGATGTATCTATCCTGCACCTTCCGAATTCCCTTTAGAAATTGTTGTTCTGCCATCACTCCGGCTAGTGTGCCATTCCAACTCACTTTGGTCAGCTCCTTTCTTATGCCTCTACAAGTCCTTTTACTCCATTGTAATAATGATACATCTGACTTTAGCTTCTCCTTCTCAAACCGCAGGATGAATTCTATCATATTATGATCACTGTCTCCTAAGGGGTTTTTTTTTCACTTAAACTCCCTAATCATATCTAGTTCATTACACAACACCCAACCTAGAACTGCCTTCCCCTAATGGGCTCAAGCACAAGCTGCTCTAAAAAGCCACCTTGTACGCACTTTTGCTCTCTTCGGATCCAACGACCACCTAATTTTCCCAAAACTATCTGGACACTGAAGTCTCCATAATTAACATAACAGTACCAATATTACATGTTCTTTTCTCCTTCCTGTGGAAATTTATATCTCACACCCTGGCAACTGTTCAAAGGCTTGTATACAACTCCATCAGGGTCTTATTACACTTGCAGTTTCTAACCTCTACCTGCAAAGATTCGATATCACTTGTTTTTCCTGAGGATTTGATTTCAGTTTTACTAATGGAGCCACTCCACCAACCACTAGCCTCTACCAACCAGCCCGTCCTTTTGATACAAGGTATATCCTTGGATACTAAGTTCCCAACTATGATCTTCTTTCAACCACAACTTAGTGACGCCCATGTCATACCTGCCAATCTCTAAGTGCACTGCAAGATCATCTATCTTATCCCGTATATTGTGTGCATTCAAAAACGATACCTTCAGTCTTGAATTAATTACCCTTTTGAATTTTGACCGCATGTTAGCCTTCACCTCATCCTACTGACTGCAATTTTGGCCTATCATCTGCCTGTCTTTCTGCACAGTCACACTACACATTCCATTGATTTGTATACCAACTGCCCCATTCTCAGCCCTATCATTCAGGATCCCTTCCCCATACCAACTTAATTTAAACTCTTGCCAACTGCTCTAGCAAACTGACTACAAGGACACTGATTCCCCTCAGGTTCAGATGTAACCTGTCCTTTTAGTATAGGTAGTACCTTCCTCAGAAGGGATCCTATGATGTAGAAATCTGAAATCCTTCCTCCTGCACTACTTCCTCAGTCACTCGTTCATCTGTACTATCATGCTATTTCTGTCCTTACAAGTATGCGGTACTGGGAGTAATCTAGATTACAACCTTGAAGGTCCTGCTCTTCAGCCTCTTCCCTAATTCCCCGTACTCACTGTTAAGAACTTCTTCACCCTTCCTACCTACGTCATTGGTGCCAATGTATACTATGACTTCTGGCTGCTCACCCTCCGTCTCAAGAATCTGAACATCCAGGACCCTAGTACCTGGGAAGCAAAACACCATCCTGGCTTCTCTTTCATAGCCACAGAATCTCCTATCAATCCCATAACTATCATCACATTTGAAGCACCAGATGCAAATACTGTTTACTTTTTGACTTTTGTCATAAATGGACAATATTTGGTTGATCTATTTGTGGCAATATTATCTTATGTGTTGTGACAGATTTATATGTACTGTGTTGTGCACTTTGGTCTGGAGGAACATTGTTTCGTTTGGTGGTATACATGTATATGGTTGAATTACAATAAACTTAAACTTGAATTCAGTATCTCCGCCCCCCCCCACCCCCGCCACCCACTAACTCATAAGTAGAGACCAATTGTTGCGATCTTATTATCACACATCTCCAATCAAGTTACACATTACAGAAGCTGGGGCCTTCCTGAATAATGCACTGGCACAATTAAATCACTTCTCATATTTTACTTTAAAAAGTTTGTGAGATTAATTACATTAAAAAACAAACTGATGTTCAGAATGTCAAACTAAACTTAATTTAGTTAATGAGTATTTAAATTTAAAATTATACTCTTATGGTGAATCTTACTGGAGCATTTTGAGACTGAATTCATTTAAATAAAACCTTACCAGGATTTAACTCCTGCTCAGACACGTAAAATACAAGATTTGCTGCAGGTTCCATCTAATGAATTTAAAATAGGATTTTAGACAAGATGCCAAGTTGCCAGTGATGGTAATTCATTTTTTTTAAAAAAAACAGCACTTTATAGTTGTACCCTGTTTTTTCAAGGTCTTTGAATTCACATAGTTTGGCAAGGACAGATAGTTCACCAGTAACGGACCTGCACATTACCTAGTGACAAACTATATTAAAAAATGAAGTCCCCCCATGATTTCCTTGCTTTTTAACCACAGTCTAAACTTGCCCTGCCACCTCTAGCACATGATGCATATATTCCACTGAATTTCGTCCTCCTTTAAATTGTAATGTTTTGCTTTTTTTTAAAATAAAAAGTATACTTTTGTGCTATGTTTCTCTCTATAGCTCCTTTTAAGGCCTTTACTAACTTTCTCACAATTCACTACAGTTCCAAACTTGCACACAAATTTGGAAATTGCTTCTGTATGTTAACACTATTTATATATATATGAAACTGCAGATTTGCATGCATAATGTTCTGATCTAAAGAAAACAAGAGAATACATGACTGTCCTGTGGGGGCGTGGCTTATTCTGATTCTCGAAAGTTGCTTCCGTTGTGATTGGCTAGTTTAGAAGCTGCCATTGCTTTCCCCATTGGATAGATGCCTGGTGTACAGTTTCAAATATCCTGAGTATATAAAATAACACATGGACGGGACTTGCTCTTCTTCCTTTGTTTAAGGCAAGGATGTACATAACGATTGGGAAGGTATACTCAACGTGCACTTTTAACTAAGTACATTTGTTGAATATTCAGCTTTGTAATGTATGTAACTTGGGGAACATGGAAGTTTGGTCAAATTTTTACTATTTGTAAATAAATGATTAATATACCTATACGCAGAGATTGCTTTCTGTATCACTTGCCAGACTCACGAACCTGATTCAACATTACAGTGACATAGTCAGACACTTTGCAATGTTCATGCCTACTACTTCCTTCAAAACCTCGGTAATGGAAACAACTTTAGTTCCACATAGACAGCTTAAACTTTATTTTGCAACCCCCAACAGCCAGAATGTTTTCTTCCTTTAATTTTATATTGTTTGGTTTTTAAATGGTGAGTAGAGCTCTTGCCCATTTAGTATACAGTATAACCATTACATTAAGTTATTTTATTCACTAATCCCATCCTCAATTTTGTTATTTTACCCACAATAACCTCCCAACTCTCAGTGAGTATTCTGTGTTGCATTGCATAACCATAATGAGTCAACCTTTTATGATTGTGCTCAGACTTCCATTCATTCACTTAAGCTATTAACTAAGCCCTTTTATTATTAATGACTACAATCTGATATGGCTTGTTTGCTTTTTGGAGTTCAACAAGCATACCTGCAGTTCAAGTCACAAGCTGTGTCCTTGTCCCTCAGCATTTTCCACCATATCAGTATTTCTAGAATAACCATACTGCTTTCATTAACTTTCATATACGTATAGACACATATGCTGTTATATTAATTCTAATGTTGTCCTTTGCAGAGCACAAATCCAGTCTTACCATTTGATAGAGGACATAATCCTGAGAGAATATTAATTAATGTTGTCTTTCCAGTTCCACTGTGGCCCAATAGTGCAGTAATCTGATCTTGATAAATATCGAACGACAAACCTGAAGATAAAATGTGTAATACAGACAAGTCATTAACTTGACATGAATGATTTTTCTTTGATCTCTTAAAAAGAAAATCCACTTTCATTTTTTATGACTATTAATCAGTCACCAGCCATGAAACAAGGAAAGCTCTAGTCCATTGCCCTAAATATTGCTTCATGCCACCTTCACTGCATTATGACTGCAATGTGTCAAACACAAATATACCACAGTTGCACAACTAGGCTATGCTAACACACCACTTGAACCAATTACTTCCATGATCAAGAAAGAACAGGCAACAGGCACATGGAAACACCATCACATTAAGTTTCCCTCCAAATCACCTCCAAAACATTCAGATATGGAAATACATAATCATTCCTTAATCATCACAGTGTTCAAGTCCAGTAGCTCGCCATCCAGCACTTGGCAACTCCTTCAGCAGAAAGATTGCAGCTGTTCATGCAGGTAGCTCACTACCACTTCTCAAAAGCCACATAGAGTTGGGCAATAAATGCAATGAATTTTCAGTGAAACCTACATTCTAAAGAACCCTGAAATAAGACAACTAAGCACATAATCATAACATTGATATCATAAAATCATACATCATAAAGGAAGACCTATGAGCTTAACTTGCCTGATCCTGCCATTTGCAAGATCTACACTTTCATTCACCTGTTCTTTCATTATAGCTTTCATTTTAAAATAAATTCACATACTTCTTTTTAGGAATGTACTTTGGATCATCATGTGTTAAAAAAAATCCCTTCCCAATGCTGGTATTTCATGCCAATAACTGTGAAAAGCCTTGGCACAGGGATATTCACCAAGGACTCTGGCTTAGATGAATGTAAGCCAGTATTGTGGCAGCATTACTGCAGCCTAGGCCGATTCATCTACTACTTCCACATTGATACACAAAAAATCAAGTATTAGTATGGAAAATATAAACACTGCAAGAGAAAACCTCTTTCACATGTAAAGTTAAATGCATATTCTTCAAATTTGCCTGACTGGAGGAATTAAAAGTTTTACAAAATAATCTTGAAATAGCATAAATATTGTGAACCATGCCCCTAGAGGTATGGGAACAATTGTTAATCACATCCACTCACAAAATGTAAAGTAAAATTTAGAATGAAGCCAACCAGAGTGCCAATGATAATTGTAACAAATAAATTCTTCACATTAAATATATTTGCATATGGAAAGGCTTGTCATAAACAAAACATACCACCTGATATAACCTTCATCTCTCAACTAAATTAACATGCATTGCACTGAATCAACAACGTAATCGTGAAATAATATGTAAAGAATAGAGCCAACAGAAGTACAGACCTTTCAGAGCTTCCACCTTCTTCTCCTTTCCTTTAAATAACTTGTAAACATCACTTAACCTGAAAAGTACCACATACTATCATCAGAATTGCTCTCGTTGCTGCATGTCATTTTCTTATTCAAAGTAAATTGATTATCTAAGTATATACATGTCACTATATTCTGTTGTGGCAGTTAACTGTGGTATTCCTATGCCACTCAGTCACTCCCACTTGGAAGGCGTTCAAATCTTGTACAAGCAGCGTTATCAATAAAGCTCAGTTGAATATCCTGCATGGTGCTGTACTGTGTGTGCTCTGCAGTATTCCTCAAGAATGAACACATCACATACAACTCTGAGATTAAGTTTCTTGCGAGCATTTATGATAAATACAAAGAAACACAATAAAATCAATGAAAAAAAACCACAAGACAAACAACCAATCTGCAAAGGACAAACTATGCAAATACAAAAAGAAAAAAATAATAATAAATAAACAAGCAATAGATATTCGAGAATATGAGATCCTTGAAAGTGAGTCCATAGGCTATAGAAACAGTTCAGTGTTGGGATGAGTGTGTGAAGTCATCTCCTCTAGCCTAAAGCCTGATAGTTGATGGGTAATAACTGTTCCTGAACCTGCTGGTGTTGGTCCTAAGGCTCCTGTAACTCCTTCTTGATGGCAACAGTGAGAAGAGAGCATGGCCTGGATGGTGAGGGTTCTTGATGATGGATCCTGCTTCCCTGCGACAGCATTCCTTGTAGATGTTTAAAGGTGGGGTAGGCTTTACCTGTGATGGAGTGGGCAGTATCTGCTACTTTTTGTAGACTTTTCTATTCAAGGGCATTGCCATTTCCATACCAGGCTGTGATGTAACCAGTACATTATGCATTGCTTGGCCATTAAGAGCCATTTTAGCTCTGTTTTCAGGTTTGTCTCCAAATGCAAGAATTTACATTACTAATATGATGGGTTCTGCTCTATTGAACAAAATGTAAAATAATTACAGATTACAATAAGGATTACAATTACAAATAGGAATTGCCAAGCCTGTAGGTTCCTGTTAAAAAGAATTATACTGAACAGTGACTGAGATTATCTGATTTACATAAAGGTTGCATACAACATACAAGGTGGACGCCATGGAGGGATTGTCTACGGAGTCTCTGTGGGTGGAGGTTAGGAACAGGAAGGTGTCAATAACTTCATTGGTTTTTTTTTAATAGGCCACCCAATAGTAACAGGGATATTGAGGAGCAGATAGGGAAAGAGATTCTGGAAAGGTGTAATAATAACAGTTGTCATGATGGGAGATTTTAATTTCCCAAATATTAACTGGCATCTCCCTACAGCAAGGGGTTTAGATGGGGTGGAGTCTGTTAGGTGTATTCAGGAAGGTTTCTTGACACAATATGTATATAAGCCCAGAAGAGGAGAGGCTGTACTTGATTTGGTATTGGGAAACAAACCTGGTCAGGTGTCAGATCTCCCAGTGGGAGAGCATTTTGGAGATAGTGATCATGATTCTGTCTCCTTTACAATAGCATTGGAGAGAGACAGGAACAATCAAGCTATAAAAGTGTTTAATTGGAGTAAGGGGAATTATGAAGCTATCAGACAGGAAATTGGAGGCTTAAGTGGAAACAGATGTTGTCATGCTAAAGTACAGAAGAAATGTGGCAAATAGTCAAGGGATATTTGTGTAGAGCTCTGTATAGGTATATTCCAATGAAACAGGGAAGTTATGGTGGGGTATGGGAACCGTGGTGTACAAAGGCTGTAAAAAATCTATTCAAGAAGAAAAGAAAAGCTTACAAAAGGTTCAGGGAGCTAGGTAATGTTAGAGATTTAGAAGATTATAAGGCTAACAGGAAGGAGCTTAAGCTGGAAATTAGGAGAGCAGAAATTGGGAACAGATGTTCTTAGGGAAATGTACAGCAGAACTGTAGCAAATGTTCAGGAAATAATTTCGTGGCATTCTGCATAGGTATGGTCCAATGAGACAGGGAAAGAATGGTGTAACGTACAGGAACTGTGGTGTACAAAGGCTGTTGAAAATCTAGTCAAGAAGAAAAGCTTATGAAAGGTTCAGAAAACTAGGTAATCATAGAGATCTAGAAGAACCAGAAGGGACTATGAGAAGGCCTTGGCGGGCAAGATTAAGGAAAACCCCTAGGCATTCTACAAGTACGTGAAGAGCAAGAGGATAAGCCATGAAAGATTAGGACCTATTATGTGTGACAGTGGAAAAGTGTGTATAAAACCGGAGGAAATAGCAGAGGTACTTAATGAATACTTTACTTCAGTATTCACTATGGAAAAGGATCTTAGTGATTGCAGTGACAACTTTCAGCAGACTGAACAGCAACTGTAGATATTAAGAAAGAGGATGTGCCGGAGTTTTGCAAAGCATCAAGTTGGATAAGTCGCCGGGACCGGATGAGACGTAACCTAGGCTACTGTGGGAGGCGAGGGAGTAAATTGCTGAGCCTCTGGCGATGATCTTTGCATCATCAATGGGGACGGGAGAGGTTCCGGAGGATTGGAGGGTTGCGAATGTTGTTCCTTTATTCAAGAAAGGGAGTAGAGATAGCTCAGGAAATTATAGATCAGTGAGTCTTACTTCAGTGGTTCGTAAGTTGATGGAGAAGATCCTGAGAGGCAGGATTTATGAACATTTAGAGAGGTATAATACAATTAGGAATAGTCATCATGGCTTTCTCAAGGGCAGGTCATGCCGTACAAGCCTGATTGAATTTTTTGAGGATGTGACTAAACACATTGATGAAGGAAGAGCAGTAGATGTAGTGTATATGGATTTCAGCAAGGCTTTTGATAAGGTACCCCATGCAAGGCTTATTGAGAAAGTAAAGAGGCATGGGATCCAAGGGAACACGGCTTTGTGGATCCAGAACTGGCTGGCCCACAGAAGGCAAAGAGTGGTCATAGGCAGATCATATTCTGCATGGAGGTTGGTCACTAGTGGGATGCCTCAGGGATCTGTTCTGGGACCCTTACTCTTAGTGATTTTTATAAATGACCTGGATGAAGAAGTGGAGGGATGGGTTATTAAGTTTGCTGATGACACAAAGGTTGGAGGTGTCGAAGATAGTATGGAGGACTCTCTAAACAGTTATTTATTATAGTGGATAGTGTGGCGGGCTCTCAGAGGACATTGATAAGATGCAAATCGGGGCTGAGAAGTTGCAGATGGAGTTCAACCCAGATAAGTATGAAGTGGTTCATTTTGGTAGGTCAAATATGATGGCAGAATATAGTATTAATGGTAAAACTCTTGACAGTGTGGAGGATCGGAGGGATCTTGGGGTCCTAGTCCATAGGACACTCAAAGCATCTGCGCAGGTTGACTTTGTGGGTTAAGAAGGCGTATGGTCTATTGGCCTTCATCAATTGTGGAATTGAATTTAGGAGCCAAGAAGTAATGTTGCAGCTATATAGGACCCTGGTCAGAACCCACTTGGAGTACTGTGCTCAGGTCTAGTCGTCTCACTACAGGAAGGATGTGGAAGCCATAGTGAACTCCGCCTTTTTTCCTTGGAGCGACGGAGGATGAGATGTGACCTGATAGAGGTGTATAAGTTGTTGAGAGGCACTGATCGTGTGGATAGTCAGAGGCCTGTTCCCCCAGGGCTGAAATGGTTGCCACAAGAGGACAGAGGTTTCAGGTGCTGGGGAGTAGGTACAGAGGAGATGTAAGGGGTAAATATTTTACTCAGAGAGTGGCGAGTGCGTGGAATAGGCTGCCGGCAATGGAGGAGGAGGCGGATACGATTGGGTATTTTAAGAGACTTCTCGATAGGTACATGGAGTTTAGCAAAATAGAGGGCTATAGGTAAGCCTAGTAATTTCTAAGGTAGGGACATGTTCAACACAACTTTGGGGGCCGAAGGGCCTGTATTGCGCTGTAGGTTTTCTATGTTTCTATGCAACAATTTGAGCAGTCCTTCCAATCATTTCTAGCAAAGGTATTCCACTGGAAATAAGCACATTATTTAAATAAGATATATAAAAAGGATAGTTTTATTCAAGTACAGGCTCTATCTTTTTTATCTTATATGATTCTATCTTTAAAGTTTTTTTTAGTTGAAGCTAAAAGTCTTGTTTATGTGTCTGAGCAACTGCCAATCAATTAAATTAATAATATTTAAAAACACAACCATTGTGGTATAGATGTCCCATTTAAGTGTAGAAACTGCATAGCAGCCTTCTCCTGCCCTTTCTCACCTGACCCCAACTTTATCGTGTCTCCCTGTCGTCATAAATCTATTCATCTCAACTGCTCAGCTCAACTACTTGTTGACTAATGGAGGTTTACTAAAACTGAAGAATTAAAATAGAAACTATTCCCATCTTCAAGATGCAAGCCATATTTGAATGGACTTATTTGATTTACTATCTAGCCAGGGTGCTGGATAGTGGATTGTCTTTGAAATTAATATTTAAGTTCTTATTCAGAGGCATGTAGACTAAGAAATACAGTAGAAATTAAAATTTCTGCTCTGGCAGTTCTTTTTTTGGAATCTGGGCAATCCCTTTGAAGTCAGACATCATCAGATAAAATTTTCAGGTGGTGACATACCTGCTTCCCTTATCCTTCTTTGGCACATAAATCATGGTTTGAGATGATCATGTCAAGCATCCTCGGCAAGTAACTGCAAATCATTTTCTGGATGCCAGAAACTGGAGCCACTGCATGACAGAGATGGAGATAACAAACGTACAACCTCATGCTGATCAGCCAGGTTGATTGATTCTGGATGATAATGTGTCTGGAGAGCTGTTTGAGCTACACTCATCCAGAGAAGTGGGAAGCATCATGCATCAGATTTTTGCCTTGTAGATGATGGAAAAGCTTTCCTGTTGCAGTTGACTCAACAATAGTAATGTCTTATAAATAATTATAGACTGGTTCATTTGGAGATAACCATTACCTGGCACTTCCGTAGTGTGACTATTTTTTTTTGCCATTTCTCAGCCTAGAACAGATTGCTGTCCAGGTCATACAGGCACAGATTGCTACATTTACTACGGTGTTGCAATTGGAAAGGAACATCGTGCAGTCATCAGCAAGTATCCCCATTTCATTTATCATCCGTGACGCAGCTGAACATAGCTGGGCTTAGAACACTGCTCAGAGGAACTCCTGCAGTGAAATACTGTGGTTGAATGATAGATCTCTTGCAGTAATGACCATCTTCTTTTGTATCTCCAACTTCTGAGCTCTGTTTTATTTTGGCTCCTTGAAGCCACATTCAGTCAAATGTGGCTTTGACATATAGGGCAGTCATTCTCATCTCACCTCAGGATTTCGGATCTTTGATATAATTACGGTCCAAGTGTGTGACGATAAAAAGAACCAAGCAGTCCTGGTAAAACTCACAGTGGATATCAGTAGGCAAGTTATTGTCGAGAAAGTGCTGTTTGACAGCATTTTGGTAAAACTATCAACCTGCTGATAATTAAGGCTGTTGGGTTCCAATTAGTCAGATTGGTTTGTGTTGCTTCTTGTGATCAAGACATACTGTACGTGACAATTTCCACATTACTGAGTAAATACAAGCGTTGCAACTGCAGTGAAATAGCCGAGGCAAAATTAGTTCAGGAGCCTAATTCTGTATTACCAGGATGCTGCCTGGGACACAGTAAGAATTTTCCATCATTCAAACAATCACATTTGTTTAATCCAAGTCTTCTTTACAACTAATCCTGTTGGAATCGCATCCTAAAGTGGGCATTTGATTCCCTTGTTGGCTGAACCTTTGTATATTTTTAACTTCTCGGGGAACAAAAAGCTATTGTAAAACACTATTAAAATTGTTTTTTAAAAATACATTTCCATGTCCACCATGAAGAGCTGTGTGCTTCCCAGAGTCCAATCTGAATCCAGAATGATAATGTGAAAGAAATCAGAAGGAATTTCCTTTCACAAACAAAAGAAAATCTGCAGATGCTGGAAATCAAGGTAACACACAAAATGCTAGAGGAACTCAGCAGGACAGGCAGTATCTATAGAAAAGAGTAAATAGTCAATATTTCAGGCCAAGACCCTTCATCAGGACTGAAAAAAAAAAGTCAGAGTAAGATGGGGGGGGGGGGGGAAGAGACGATAAGGAAGTACAAGGTAATAGGCGATAGGTAAGGTGACACCGCGTTGAGGCCACACTCAGGTTGGAGGAGCAACACCTTATAATTCATCCGAGTAGCCTTCAACCTGATGGCATGAAAATCTATTTCTTGAACTTCTGGTAATGCCCCTACCACCTCTCCTTCACTATTTCCCTATTCCTATTTCCCCCTCTCATCTTATCTCCTTACCTACCTATCACCTTCTTCTGGTGCTCCTCTCGTTCCCTTTCTTCCATAGTCTTCTATGCTCTATCAGGTTTCCCCTTCTCCAGCCCTTTCTCTCTTTCACCAATCGACTTCCCAGCTCTTTACTTCATTCCTCCCCCTCCCAATTTTGCTTCTCACTCCTCCTCCACCCTCTTACCCCTTAACTCATTTTCCAGTCCTGATAAAGGGTCTCAGCCCAAAATATCGACTGCTTACTCTTTTCCATAATTCTGCCTGGCTGCTGAGTTCCTCCAGTATTTTGTATGTGTTACCAGAAATTTAATTTGATTATTATACTGTATAGAATCAGCTTTGTTAGTGCACATTAGTACACAGCTCAACAGCATTGCAAGCTTAGTGCTAGAAACTACAGACAAATTTCTAGTTTTTGCCAACTCTCCATTCATTGCTGAATTGCTATTCATACCTGATTGCTTCTTTTCCTTTAAATTCTGCAGGTATTGCTTCAACCACCTCATTAAATATAGATCCTTGGCCAAGTTCATTTTCACAATCAATTTGATCATAATGTTTCTTTTTACGGAACCAATAAGAAGGCTGAAGGAAATAAAAGAAAGGCTGATGTTGCCCAAATTCACCTAATAAAGGCAAAGCACAAAGATTTTTAACGTTAATATTGGCAAAAGAATCAAACCAGAATACTCAATAAAAATATAAATACAAGTTAATCCATTTTGAGTAATAAAAACAATCTTGGGCAATAATTTAGTGAAAGCTACAGACTTTAAAATCCAATACTATTTACTGAAATAGAACTATACTCCTTGGAAAAAAAATAACTTAACAGTTTTCCCCACTACTTGAAAGGGGTGGAAGTCAGAAACAGGGAGGGGTCAATAACTCCACTGGGTGTTTTTTTATAGACCATCCAATAGTAACAGGGACATCAAGGAGCAGAGAGGGAGACAAATTCTGGAAAGGTTTAATAATAATAGTTATCATGGTGGGAGATTTTAATTTCCCAAATATTGATTGGCATCTCCCTAGAGCGAGAGGTTTAGATGGGGTGGAGCTTATTAGTTGTGTTCAGGAAGGTTTCTTGACACAATATGTAGATAAGCCTACAAGAGGAGAGGCTGTACTTGACCTGGTACTGGGAAATGAACCTGGTTTGGTGTCACAATTATCTCAGTGGGAGAGCATTTTGGAGATAGTGATCACAATTCTATCTCCTTTCCCATAGCATGGGAGAGTGATAAGAACAGACAAGTTAGGGAAATGTTTAATTGGAGTAAGGGAAAATATGAAGCTGTCAGGCAGGAACTTGGAAGCAGAAATTTGGAACAGATGTTCTCAGGGAAATGTATGGCAAAAATGTAGCAAGTGCTCAGTTCTGATTTTACTGTGTACTGTACCAGCAGTTTATGGTCAAAAGGACAATAGACCTGACTTGACTACAGGATGGATGTGGAAACTATAGAAAGGGGGCAGAGGAGATTTACAAAGATGCTGCCTTGGATTAAGGAGCATGCCTTATGAGAATAGGTTGAGTGAACTTGGCTTTTTCGCTTGAAGTGACAGAGGATGAGAGGTGACCTGACAGAGGAGTATAAGATGATGAGAGGCATTGACCATGTCAATAGTCAGAGGCTTTCTCCCCAGGGCTGAAATGGTTAAAATGAGAGGACACAGTGTTAAGGTGCTTGGAAGTAGGTACAGAGGAGATGTTAGGGATAAGTTTTTTTTAATACAGAGAATGGTGAGTGTGTGGAATGGGCTGCCAGTAATGGCGGTGGAGGCGGATACGAAAGGGTCTTTTAAGAGATTCCTGGATAGGGACATGGAGCTTAGTAAAACAGAGGGCTATAGGTAACCCTAGGTAATTTCTAAAGTAAGTATATGTTCGGCACTGTACTGTGGGCCAAAGGGTCTGTATTGTGCTGAAGGTTTTTCTATGTTTCTATGTTTTTAAATAGTGTGAAGGAAAACAAGAGCACAAGAAAATAGGAGCATTGTGATCGCACCAATTCTTAATCAGTGAAAGCTTGATGTACACTATCATCAGATTATATATTTATTTTTCTCTGATATCAACTCTGCCATGAATGGTCTGCAGCCCGCTCCGAGAGAAGGAGGGCTGCATGAGGGGCTTGCAACCCCTTGTTGTAAAAAAACAGTGCTATAGAAATGCTAACAGAAGCTCCAAAGTTCTCATCCTTGGGAAAGGAAGAATCTAAGATGGGCTACAGCAAGGGACAATATGAAAGACTGATCCAAGACAGAGGACACTGGCAAGCTGCTGTTGGCAGCTTATGTCCCAGTAGAAATGATGGGCTTAACTCACTTTCTCTGATGTTGAGTATTGAACATTAACAGCCAACAAAACTGTCTCTGTAATAGTTTTGTAGTTTTAAAATAGAATACAGAAGATAATAAAAGATGAACAAGAACTGTCCAACAGTCATATGCCATATTATATTTCTGTAGTATTCAAATGACAGTAGACATTATCAAGTTTCTTTGACACAATGGAAATAATAGAAGTAACAACAGCTAGGCCCAATACATTTGAAAACAGTTGTATGTTGAAACAAAGCTTTCCCAAAATATAAATTAACAAAAAAAATTCTCGTATCAGAACAATCACTTATTTTCAACATTAAGTTTGTTAGATTGTGATGTCAGAATGTGCATTAACTTTTAGAACAATTATCTGAGATATGTTTTAAGGAGGAATTGGTTCTGTTGTATAATTGATGAAATAAGCTAATAAGTGGATTTATATTTTAAATGGATGACAGTTATCAAATCAAATGCACTTATAGAACATGAACAGAAAACGAATAAGGTTAAGTAACACAAAGGGCTATTTTTGCATAAATACAGACATTTGAAAGTGTACGCTTGTGGGTCTGTGGGAAAATAAGCAGATTAATAGACAGATAGGAAAATGTAAACTCTCTCCCATGTCATGAAGTAATAATTCAGAGAAGACTGGACATCATGAGTATCACAGGAATTAATTCCATGACAGAGAGTAATCAGAATTGAGACTGTGCAAGGTCCTCTTGTTGACAACAAATATAACAGAGATTACCAAGGTCTCCTGGCAATGAATGTAGAAATGAAGATGCTGAGTCTGCTCTTGATAGCCTTTGTACCAGTCAGTGACATTGAGAGCACAAACTATGGCAGTAGGAGCAGAGCTCCAGACTGAGAGTCATATGGCAGAGCCTTTTGTAACATATTCCAGAAACCAATGGACCAAATCAAACAAGAAGTTAAAGGAGGAGTCTTGAAAGTCAAATTTTATGAAAGCATGTTTAAATATTTTCCAGTATTTTTTTCAACATGCAAGATCAGATCCTTAAAGAGCACCTGCATTTTCTTTCTAGCATCATTCACTTACAAACTAACTTTTAACCACTTGCACTCTTGACTGTGAGTTGGTGTTAACCCCTTGCTATCTTGGCTGTACGTTTAAAATCTTTGTAGGAATCTACACAGTTTTCACAGGGAATTTAGAACTGACTACTAAATCACGCACAAATTTATTTAGGAAACATGATCACAGTGGGGAATCCAAATTCTAAGATGTTTGACTATATTGGGCATGTGATTCAACATGTAATCTAAAAAGCTTTAAGGTTTCACATCTCATATCACCCTGAAGCTGGTATGGTAGAAAGTATGAACCAATCATTGAAGATCTCATTAGCTAAGCCATTCAGGAGACTGGCCAAACATAGACCAAGTTGGTCTCAGTAATTTTGATGAAGCTCAACAGAATCCCTAACCAAACAACCAGACTAAATCCTTATGAACTGCTGGCAAGATAAGAATGGGACTCCACTAGAAAAGCCAGTGTTAAGGCAAAAGGGAATGATTACAGAATGGATAAATATCAACCAGCTAACTATTCAGGAATGCATGTGCACTTATACAGATTCACACAATCACACATGGGTGCATAGTGCAAAGGACTGGTTATGTGGGATTGGTCTTGCTGATCCCAATCTCCACCCCATCCACAAAACGTGAGAACACACAGAGGATACAACAGGGAGACCACTACCTCTGATATACCCTGCTGAGTCCCCATGTCTGGGATGGCATGAGAAGAGGGCCATCACTGATAGGATCTCAATAAACCATTGTCAACATTCAACAGGAGATAGGAAGGCTGCCTTATGTGATTTTAATGAAATCAAAGGTGTAGAGTGGAAGTCAGCAAATTAAATTTTCAGCCAGCTTGTGCTGCCTTTCATGACTATGGGCAAAACTGCTGTTTATTTATGGTGGAATTAGTTGTCGAGTTATACAGTCCAATTTTTGATTCAACCTATGATACTCCACAATAATTAGGGAAGCCCAAACAGCTCAAGTTTATATCACAGCAACAAGGGTGTTATATGTGACAAATGAGGTAGTGAGATATCAGCCAGAACACCTGACAATTTCAGGAAAAGATAACTGGACTGATTAATAAATGTTACAAATTTGATGACTGACGGTCACCAAGTTATACTGCAAGGGCCAAAAGAAGGGATTTTAGAAGAAGAAAAGCAAATATATTAGGACGGGTAGCATTCAGGATTCACTTTTTACATGAATAAAGACAGTGAAAGTACATGCTCACTGTTTTAGTTAATTTGCAGTCAGTCCTGGAAGGTCTGCAGGGAAATAAACAGAACGATAAATAAAGAGAGGCTAATATAGATTCTCTTCTAAAACCATGAAGAAAGAATAAGACATCCAGTGGAACACAAATAAAATTTAAAAAAATATGGTGGGAATTAATCCAGTGAGTAACCAGGACTGAGACTGTGCAGGATTCCCTTGTTTACAATAAAAGTAGTAGAGACTGCAAAGGCCTTCTTAAGAGGAATGTAAATATAGAGACAGTTAGTCTGTTTTTTTTTGGTACAAGGCCCCAGTGATTTATCCATCTTAAAGCTCTTCAAGACTGCTAACATTTCCTCTTTTCTAATGTTATTATGTTGATGCTGTTGAAGATTCTGAAGGCACGATCACATGCACTTGGAGAAGCAAGAACTGATTAGGAGTTGGCATGGTTTAGTGCAGGGGAAAATTGAGTTTTTTTTGAGGAGGCAGCCAAGAAAATTGATGAGGTCAGCACAGTAAATGAGATTGCTTGGACCACAGCAAGGTTTTTGACATGGTCTTATGTAGTAGCTTGGTTGAGAAGGTTAAGGCATAAACGATGCAAACTGCGCTAGCAAACTGATTCCAAAAGTAGATTGGTGATAGGAAGCAAAAATAGCAGTGGAAGGGTATGTTTTCTAGCAGGAAGTCTCCAGCAGGTAGTGTATACTGCTTGGATTGGTGCTGGGATGTAAATCACTTGCCATGAGAATGTAGATAACCTAAGTAATAAATTTGCAGATGATATGAAACTTGGGAGTCGAAGATAGCAAAAAAAGTTGGGCATTGCTGTAACAGATAGAATTTAATACATGCAAGTGAAAGATAATGAAGCAACAAACTATCTACTGCAGGAACTCAGCAGGTCAAGCAGCATCTGTGGGAGGAAAAGAATAGTCAACACTTCAGATCAAAATCCTGTATCAACAGATTGTTTGTTGTTGTAGAGGTCTAGAATTTGCAGTGTTTTGCATCTCCAAGATAATGTAGTTTGGAATATCAATTTTTGGTAGGACATAATTCATTTATTCAACCTATACAAAAAGACCTTAAGGTACATAAAATGAGTAAGGTAGTGAAGAAGGCATTTTGCATGTGTATCTTCACAAACTGAGGCATTGAGTTGGGATGCCGTGCTGCAGCTGTACAAAGTTTTGGTTAAACTGTACTTAGTATATTTAAATTTGGTCACCACGCTGTAGGAAGGATGTGGAAGCAATAAACAATGCAGAAGAAATCTCCAAGTTGTTGCAGGCTTTAGTTTATAAGGAGCGATTGGACAAGCTAGCTTTATTGTCATTAGGACACAAGAGGTTGAATCTTTTGGAATTAATGCAGAAAACTATCCCAGTTGGCACAGACAAGTGGGTCAAAAGGACCTCTTTACATGCTGTATGATTTTAGAATTCAGAATGTAGCACACTTCCATAAACAAAGATCACCATTTGCCTTAAGTAATTATATTTCAACAACTGAATTATTCATATGTTAATCTGCTCTTAGCAACTTCCACAAACAATATCAGAAAATAAAATATCTGTTCAGTTGCATTTTGAAGGTGCAAACAGTATCTCAAATATATTTTTACATACCTGGGAGGACTTGATCAAGATATACAGCAACGACCAAATATAGCAAACTGTCTAAGATTAGCATGATAAAAGGGATATACAAGGGGAATGGACTTGCTGACAGATTTGATAGTTGAGCACCATCGCCAAGAGCTTCAAGCAGAACAACCTGGCAAAAAAAAACAACAAAATATAATCCAGAGAAAAATAAATTTGCAACATTATTCATAGCTGGAGAACAAAAATATTTGCATCAGCATCAGTTTCTAATAAGTCATCAGGACAAATTATGTAACAACCAGTATTGCACTAATGCTACTGAATCATCAGCTATATAAGCAGGAAATATTTGATGCATTCTGCCCAATTAGCTTCATTTTACTAATGAATGTCAGAAATAAAATAGGCAATATCTAACTGCCAACAAGTTAAGAATTTATTTCTGGGATGGATCAGTCCTGAGAAGATGTTATATAGATACAGTATGTACTGTTGTGAAGAGTAAAAGGTGGTTACTGAAATATGCAAAATTCTCATGGGACTCAACTGTGTAGACCAGGAGTTGATGGTCCCTTGGGTGGGGTGTCCAGTACCAGGAGTCTAACTCTCAAATATAAGGGGACTGCCATACAAGTCAGAGACAGAAAGTGAGGTGGTGAATATTTGAAATTCCAAGAGGGCTGTAGGGGTTCTTTCACTGAATATAGATAGATAGATAGATAGATAGATAGATAGATAGATAGATAGATAGATAGAGAGAATTCAGTATGTATTCAGTTTTTGTTTTTATTTACAGTATTCACATTAAGAACTTAACAGTAGTTAATTCTGTGCAAAATGACAAGAGCTGAAAAAATGCTGCAGTGATGACATGCCTCCTTAAACCTGCTGCTGTCTTCATGACACAGATCCCAGTTACCAAGAACGTTCCAGCATTTTCACCCAGGAATAGCAATTTGATTGAAAGTAGAATGGTGCCTGTGTATGACATGGAAGAGGATTTGAAAGTGATGTTCACGAGCCACTACAGTCTTTTGCCTAAGTGATAAGAGCTTGCAGATTTAAGATGGGGTGTTGAATAAGACTTGGCAGCAGTGCATTTTTTTAGATGCCACATATTGTGAACAGTATGCACAAGAAAGGAGTTGATGTAACAGATGGTGGATGCTCTGAAAAAGAATTGTATTGATTTGCATTGGATTTTTGTCAAAGGTTATCCCAAAATGGTGATGACAAGGGACTTTGCAAAGGAAATATTAATAGATTTTGTAGTCACATTCTACCTTACTGGAGATGGTTGATACTGGTAACTGTGTGTTGTGAATTTTCCTTGTTTTACCTGCATAGACTAATTCACCACCTAAGAGTTGTGGAAAGAATGAAGTACCATCAAATCATTAGAAAGCGATGCTCAATTGAAAACGACACCCATCTATGGTCTCTGAGATCCTTACTCACTGCTCTCTAGCTATGGTTTCTGTGATCCTCCCTCATTAGAAAATGATCCCACTTTTGGCATTATGATGAAGAAAAGGTAATTACCGTTTCAGCTGAAGATGACTGGACCAAGGGCATTGTTCTGAGCAACCCAAGACAATGACCTGGTACTTAAGCGTTTTAGATTCACTTGGCTAAATGCTATCAAAGGCAGTAATTCTCAAGCCTCCAGATTCTAAGCATATTGTCCATGTTTGGATCAAGGCTGTAATGAAATCAGCATATGACTTTTCCAAGCTTAATCCAAATCAAGCATCAATGATTTGGTATCAGTGATTAGGTATCATAAAATATCACTCCAAGGCTCTTTGTTTATTTCTTATTTTGCTGAACATTGAGAATATACTGATGAAGTTTGAACTGGCTGCATCAGATTTTGTGCACATGACACAACCAGGTCAATTTTCCAGATTGATAGATAAATGCAGTCAGATAGTTGCTAATATAAACTCTGAACTTCTAACTCATCTTATACCTAAACTCTTTGGTTACAAATACCTCTGCTACAAGAGTGAGAATGAGGCATTTACTACTGTTTACACTATCATTGTATACTTCTGTCAGATTTCCCCCAGAGTTTGCAGCTCCAAGGAAAATAAAACAGACTGCTCAGTCTTTCCTAATAAAAGCACTCTGTCCCAGATAATATCCTGGTGAATCTCTTCTGCATTCTCTTGAGTAATCACATCCTTTCTATACTGGGTTGATTAAAACTGTATACAGTATTTCAGATACAGCCTCACTAATGTTTTATAAAGCTGCACCATAACTTCCTTGTTTTTACATTCTATGTCCACTTAATAAGGCTAGTGCCACTTCCCTGGATCTTACAGACTTCTATGCCTTGGGCCCTATATGATTAACTGATCACCCAAACGTATCACTTAACATCGATTTCCCTCTGCCAAATTGCCAGCTGATCAACATCATTCTGAAGCCCTAGACTATCATCTTCACCATCCACACCACTAAATTTTGCATTGACTACAAAGTACTGGGACTCTTGACTGGAGAAACACTTCTCTGCCTCATTAGAATTCAGTCATTTATTGACATCACATGACATGAATCAAATGAGTGTCAAACTGGTTGTGATGTCAGGAACCTCAGGTTCCAAGCATCAAAATATTTAGTACTTTGGGCTTACAAGTAAGATGTCAAATACTTAGTACTTTGGGCTAAAATGGCTACAGGCATCAGCTATGACTTTTTTACAGATATTCTGGTCTCATTTGTCATACAGAATTGGGATGTTTATGAAGTCACCTCCTCTTCCTACACTACCATTGTTGACTGTATGTGATATGAACACCAAGCTTTTTGTAATCTGCCGTTTGTAGGATCATTTAGTTATATCTAACAACAATAATGCTTCCACTTGCTGAGCATGCATGTAATACTGTGTTGCCACTTCAAAAGACTGACACCTTTGGAGCTGTTCCTTGACATAATCATGTTGCACCTCATTCAACTTCTGTGGTGTGTAAGAGATGAAGCACACAACTGAAATGCTGGTATAGCTGCAATATCATAATGCTGAGACCATTTTAACCAGTCGGCCTAATTTTTAATCTGACTTCTACTCAAGGCAAATGGAATAATGAAATGGCTAATGGGCAGAAGAAAGTAAAGAACAACAGATGCAGTATATCACATACACCCAATTAAATTATTTCCTAGATTCTGAATACCTGTGAAATCCCAATGCCCAAGGCACTGGGGGAAAAGAAACAAAGCAGCCATACAGCAGATACCGGAAAATCTCTAATCAGCACAGTAAGAAGGCTAAATAATCCAAAACCCATCAGCAATAATGATCCAACCAAGCCGGCAATCTTCTGATTCTTAAAAAGTGGAGTCAGCAGAAATGAAAAAGGAATCTGTAGAACGAAACATATACATTTCAAAATGAAGTATCTCATATGCAACTTTCTCTATATAACATTGACTTTTAGCAACTTGCAGCTGCGAATGAAGAAACCCAGGGATCAACATTAATGCTATTTAATCTAACAAACCTATCCCTTTCAATGTACTTGTTGATAAATGATTAAACCATGTGCACTCCTGGGCTTAGATGGATCATGTTTACATATTCAGAAAGAAACTAAGACGTAATAAAAGCACTATTATATAAACATACAAAAAATGTAGAGAACAGTCCCATGAAAATAGCCAACATCATTCTTAAACTTTATAACAGGAGGCCAGAGGCAAAATATATATTTAACATCAAAGATGGTAAAGATAATGAAATTTATGAAAGATGCAAACATCCAGAAACTGCAAAATGGACAACTAGGATATCAAAAGAGTTATCATTTGATTTACTTTATTGAGATATTAAGACAAAAACAGTAATGTACTAGATTTTCAAAAGACCACTGTTACGCGTGAAGTGTGGGACATACAACAGAATGGAAAACAAATTGGCCATAAAACAGAAAATAGGACAGTATTATTGAACGTAATTACTCAGACTGACGGAAAGTGGAATGTGGTGATTCACAACATTCAGTGCCGGTACGTGGAGGGTAAGGGCTCAAGAAAGAACAATTTCAAATTCTGTAGATGTCAATAAATTTCTTTTAAGCAGGAAAAGAAGGGGTAATTATATTACAATGAGTACATATGCTAGTAAACTTCATGTGTATAAATAGCAAATATATTTCAACATACGTATGGAGCAGTTTGTAGGAGGAAAGGACAAGTCACGCACCACTTAAAAATCAGCTGAAATTGAAGAGGGATTGATAAGATACAAAAGTCAAAGGATATGGAATGCAATGGACAGCATGGAGGAATTCCACTCCTATTAATGGAAATACCATCTCTACATCTGCTCTATCTAGACTTTTCACTATAAAGAAAGTTCAAATGAGATCCCCCTCATTTTTGTGAAGAGCTAAATGGATACTTCTGCTCCTGTTTCTCTACGTTGTAAGCATACCCAAATATCAAAAGCAGCAATGTGTTCGAGATATGTCCACCCTGAAGTTAAAATCATCTCTTTGACGAGACTTCAGTGAGACCTTCTTTCATTGATTCCCTCCCCCCTCCACCCAGTGATCCCTGCTGCTTTCTGACTCTCTGCCCATATGCTCACACAGACTTGCATTCCTTCCCCTCCCTCTACATTCTTAATCTGGCTTCTACCCTCATCCTTTCCACTCCTGACAAATGGTCTCGGCCCGAAACATCGACTATTTATTCCCCTCCACAGATGCTGCTAGAGTTTCTTCACCATTTTGTGTGTATAATGCAATGGCCCTAAGATTCTAAAAGTCCAGAGTTCTGATGCTCGTTCAACTGGTCCAGATGTGAGGTTAGATCACTCTGGGTGCCGAGCCGATCTGAAGAACTTGAGAGCAGCTTCCGGCTGGGCCTGGAGTGAGTCGCTGGGCAATGTGGTCTAGGCCCAGTATCAGTGCAAGGTACAATGCGCTATTTAGACAATTTAAATGCTGGCCCAGATTGGAAGCAAGATCTGATTTCACTTGCTCTCCACGATCTTCACTCCTCTCTCCAGGGCGTCAGAGCCTTTTGCTTTCCTGTTGTTTGGCCAATTTAAACACTGGCTCAAATAGACCGTGAAGACAGGCTGTCGATCGAGACAAGAGCTGATTTCACTCGTTATCTACGATGGTCATCTCCATGGCACTGTGGCTATGAAGACTGCCCCAGCTGTTGTGCTCTGTGCCTGCTAATATGATGAACTAATAAACTAGGCTTTGGGCTACTCCAGGCTGCTCTGGGGTTCGGTGGGTAAGGACTCAATTTTAGTTTAGAATGCTGTAATTTGCTTGATTTGTACTTTTTTTTTCTTTCTCTTGCACGTTGCGTGTTGGTCTTTTATTTTTTATTCATTTTTTCTTTTATTTGGGTTCTTTCAGGTTTCTTGCTTTGTGGCTACTTATGAGCAAGCAAGTCTTAAGATTGCATAATTTATACCTTCTTTGATAAAAAATAAATTGTGAATCTTATATCTTGAATACTGAACTTGCTACATGGAGCTGGTGAAGTGAACATAACAGACACAGGAGGAAGTTAACTAAGATGCAAGAAAGAAAGGAACAGAACGAGCACTGAAGGCTGACGTAAAGATGTTGAGCCTAAATAATCAGCAAAGATCTTTTTTGGGTTGAATGGCCTGCTTATGGATTACAAATTCTTCAACTTCATTGTCAATTCTCCACCTTATATTAATGAACATCTTATTGTTATTTATAACATGAGAAAGTCTACAAATAGTGTAAATCCAAAGCAACACAAACAAAATGCTGAAGGAACTCAGCAGTACAGGCAGCATCTATGGAAATGTATAGATAATCGACGTCTCAGGCCAAGATTTTTCTTCAGGATTGTTATTTAACTAGTTTGTGCTGTAAATGATAACTTAAAAATCTATTTATAATGTACAAAATATTCATAACAAGATTTTGGACTAATAAGAAAATAAACTAGACATTAAAGCAAAAGAACAAGGAAATGCAAGCTGATAGGAGAAGAGACGATAGGGTAATATATGGTTAATTGACTCATTAGGTCTGCTCTGCCATTCAAGTATGTCTGATTTTATTTTCCATCTCCATTCTTCTGTCTTCTCTCCATAACACTTAACCCATTTACCAATCAAGAACTTATCCATCTCTACTTTAAGAACACCCAATGATTTGGCCTCCACAGCCCTCTTTGACAACTAACTTCACAGATTCTTCATTTTAGTTTTAAAAGGAGAGATCCTTCAGTCTGAGGCCGTGCCCGCTGATCCTAGATTCTCTTACTAATGGAAATATCTGCTCAATATCCACTGTATCCAGCACTTTCTCTATTTGGTAGGTTTCACTCATCATTTTGAACTCTATTAAGTACAGAGCCACAGCTATCAAACACTCCTCATACATCAAGTCTTTCATTCTTGTGAACCTCCTCTACACCTCACCAGATACAGAGCCCAGAGATGCTCATAATATTCCAAATGTGGCCTGACCAATGTCATAAACCCTCTGCAATACATCCTTCTCTTTATATTCTCATCTTCTTGAAATAAATGCTAACGTTGCATTTGCCTTCCTTACTACTGAATCAATCTGGGAATCAAGAGAATCCCAAACTTCAAGTCCCTTTGCACTTCCAAGTTCTGAAATCGCTCCCATTTAGAAAATAGTCTACAGCTTTATTCTTCCTACAAAAATACAAAACTCAGTATTTCCCAATGCTGTATATCATCTGTCATTTCTTTGCCTACTCTCCTAACAAGTCCTTCTGCACAGTCTCTCCCTCCAAACTACTTTTCCTCCAACTATGTTTGTATTATATGTAAAATTGGACACAATGCCATCTGTTCTTGCATCTAGACGATTAACAAATGAAGTGAAAAGTTGTGATCCTAACACTGATCCTGCAGAACTCCAGTAGCCTTCCTGGAAATTACCCCTTTCTTCACACTTTTGCCCTTCTGCCAGTAAGCAAATGTGCAAACAAATGCGTTTCCAGACACCTTGACATACAAAACTTGGCAAGTGTTGTAGACAGCAAGGAGGGTTGTCTACAGTTATGGCATGACAAAGATCAGCTGGAAAGTTGAGCAGAGCAATAGCAAATAGAAGTGAATCTTGACAGATGTGGTTTGAATTGAATTGAATTGATTTCTTACATCCTTCACATACATGGAGTAAAATGTTACGTCTCCACCTGAACGTGCAATTTATACTAATTTGTAATAAATTTGGATTTCCCGTTGTACATATTATGTAGCACAGAAATACAAATATATCAGAATGAATTAATCAGCCTGATGGCTTGGTGGAAGAAGCTGGCCTGGAGCCTGTTGGTCCTGGCTCTTATGCTGCAGTACAATTTCCCGAATGGTAGCATCTGGAACAGTTTGCGGTTGGGGTGACTTGGGTCCCCAATGATCCTTTGGACCCTTTTAATGCACCTGTTTCTGTAAATGTCCTGAATAGCAGGAAGTTCTCATTTACAGTTGCGCTGGACTCTCCACACCACTCTCTGCAGAGTCCTGCGATTGAGGGAAGTGCAGCTCCCGTAACAGGCAATGATGCAGCCAGTCAGGATGCCCTCAATTGTGCCCCTGTAGAAAGTCCTTAGGATTTGGAAACTTATGCCAAATATCTTCAAACATCTGAGGTGAAAGAGGAGCTGTGGTGCTTTTTTCACCACATAGCTGGTATGTACAGACCACGTGAGATCCTTGGTGATGTGTATGTCGAGGAACTTAAAAGCTGTTCACCCTCTTAATCTCAGATCCATTGACGTCAATAGAGGTTAGCCTGTCTTCACTCTTCCTGTAGTCCACAACCAGTTCCTTTGTTTTCGTGGCGTTGAAGGAGAGATTGTTTTCTTAACACCACTGTGTCAGGGTGATGACTTCTCTGTACCCTGCCTTGTTATCTGAAATAAAGCCAATCAATGTGGAATCGTCAGGAAATTTAATTAGCAGATTGGAGCTGTGGGTAGCAACACAGTCATGGGCATACACAGAATAAAGGAAGAGATTCAGTACACAGACCTGAGGGGCACTTGTGTTGAGGGTCAGAGGGACTGAGGTGTTCACTCTTGCCACCTGCCAGTGAAGTTCAGGATCCAGCTGTACAAGTCAGGGTGAGGACTGAGGCCTCTGATATTCTTGTCAAGCCTGGAGGGAATTATGGTGTTGAATGCTGAACTGTAGACCAAGGACAGCATTCTCACATAAGCATCCTTCTTCTCCAGATGTGTAAGGACGGTGTGTAGAGCTGCGGCTATCGCATCATCTGTCGATCAATTTTGTCAGTAGGCAAATTGTAGGGGGTCCAGTGCTGGCAGTAGCATGCTGCATATGTAGTCCTTGCCCAGCCTCTCAAAGCATTTGCTTATTATTGAGGTAAGTGTGACAGGACACCAGTCGTTCAGACATGTTACGTTGGTCTTTTTCGGTACAGGAACAATGGCAGATGTTTTGAAGCAGGAGCTGCTATATTTCAGAAGGGCAAGCAAGGGTTATGCATACACAGTAAGTCATAGTGCTCTAGGATGTGTTCATGAACGGAGTGCAGAAAACCCTGAAAGTGGCAGCACAGGTGGAGACAGTCAGACAAAGGCATGTATAATTACTTTCATCAGTCATAGCACTGAATATGGGAGTTGAGATGTCATATTACAACATTGGTTGGGCCGCATTGGAGTATTGCGGACAGTTCTAGTTATCACACTGTAGAAAGGATGTAATTGTACTGGAAAGGGCAAGAGGAAATTCACCAATATATTGCTTGGATTAAGTACTTCAATTATAAGGGGAGTTCAATAGGCTGGGCTTGCTTTCCCCTGGAACAAAGGCTGAGGAGTGACTTGATAGAGATATACAAAATGATGGGTATAGATAGGGTAAATGGAAAACATCCTCACATCCCCCTCCCCAAAGAGGGTGTAATAAGACAAGAGGATATAGGTATAAGGTGAAAGGTGTACATGAGATCAGCAGGGATTTCTCCCCCACACAGAGTGGGATTGAAATGTTTAATGCACCGACAATGGAAGTGGTGATGCAGATGCTTCTTAAATGTTGTGAAGTACTTAGACAAGCTCTTGAGTCATTAGGCACAGTAGGCTATGGACCTAATGTGGGTACATGGGATTAGTATAAATAGGTGCTTCAGTTAGCATGGATGTGATGGGTCAAAGCGCCTGCAACTGTGCTGTACAACTCTATGATCAAGAGGAAAGCAGTAGATCACAGCAAATGGCTGCAGTAAATAACTCAGCAGCTGTTAAGCAAAACCACAAGACGTTGAAAAATTATGATGAGACGCATGAAACTAATGCAAAGGAAGTCAGATTGCCAAAGATAAGCAATGGTGGTATAGGATTTTACATAATTGGTTTTAGGACACAGAATTCTAAATCATTATTCAAGTAGGATACTGGAAATAAAAGAAAATTAAAGGTCAATTTCTGAAAGAAGAAAAAAGATCAAGGTTACCAGAGAAAAAAGATGAAGGATACATACAGGTTGGCTCCTATAAAAAGCTGGTACAGATATTTCCTAATAATGACAAGAGTGAGGTAATACATTTTGGAGGGCAAACAAGAGTTGGACATACACTTCTCTCCTCCCAGTTCGATGTAGTCCTGTTTTGGTCGTAATTCACAAAGAAGGGCAACAGTCTTTTAGCTAGCTAGGAAGTCCAAATAGAATGAACGTTTGTCAAGAACAATGTTGGCACACTTTCAAAATTAAGAAAATGATATCCAATTTTAAAGGCTTCTTGATACATCCATTAAAAGTAACATCCAAAGCAAATTAAGAGGCAAGTCTTCTACCAATGAAGAAATTAAACTAACGATAAACATCTCTGGCATCCCATCATTGTGACATGATCAATCACACAAAAGTTAAAATCTGTTCTAATGCTTGCCTATAATAATTTCTTGTGCAGTTTCCTGCACTAACAAATCTTAAAAATTAGTAATTATCAATTTTATGTTAATCTGATCCAAGGAGTGGCAGAATATATATAGAATTTTGACATTTTTAACATTACTTTAGCAAGTTGTTTGAAAATTAAGACTGTGCCTTTATATATCTCAAAGCTAAAGGACTAAGTGTCATTACTGATCAATATACTGTGTACTTAGAGTATGACTTACAATAGAAATTCCAAAAAGGAACAACAAAGGAAAAATGACCAATATACTGCTTCTTGGAAACAGAGATGTCTGAGTAGCAATGACTGCCATCACAAAAGATAGGATGAAGATTAAAATCATATACAAGAAGCCCCAGGATAACCTGCCAAAACAGAAGGATAGTTAATCAGTAAATGAGAAATGGCTCTAATCTCTGAGCATTCATTTCAAAAGGCATTGCATATTTTATGAATTCAGAATATTTTTTGCAAAACTCAACATAGGAGGCTTGCTTTTGACAAAATTCCTGAGCTTCATTTTCAAAGTTTTACCACAAATGTCATTGTGCATGCCTCTGTATTTTTACTTCTGCTACGAACTAAACTAGACTCACTTATATAAATCAAGAGTCCAGTGAAGGTTACTTAGCTCTGGTTTGGTAAGAGTTGGTACAGACATGCCTTTATGGATGATCGCTCAACACCTTTGAATCTACAAAAGTATTATTATTCCAATAACATCACTGCTGTACATAACAAAATTCTAGTCTCCATTTAGTTTTCATGGTATTAACAGAAAAGTGAACTGACAAGTAAGAACTTGATTGTTTCAAACAAAATCAGAATTTTGTGATTCTTTCTTCCCTCAAAATTTGCAAGTATTAGTCATTAAGAGACACAAAACAAATAAAGAAATCTGGAGCAAACATTTAACAGCTGGAACTCAGCAGTTTAGTGGTAAGAGCAGAATCTGTGGAGGCACTGATCATTGTAGCACAAATGCAAATTTAAATACAAGTGAAGACAAATATCTGGAAAAACAGAAGTTGTAAAGATGTAGTTCCCCACTTTGAGAGCTTGTTGCATTGTAATCAGATTTCTATATTTGAATATCAAGTACTAACTTACTGTGGATGATTTAGTCTTTGTTTTAATACAACCGTATTTGTGACTTTGTAAGTGTTAATTCCAGCAAACCTCAGTAGTACTGGCCATTAATGTAATTTTTCTGATATAAAAGTGGGAAAAAATTGATTTCAATAACAAACACTGGCTTCTTGTTCAATAAGAACGGATTCCAGTTAATTAGGAGACAGTGGGGCAAGTACATTTTGGCCCAATTAAATGACTGCCCCAATTAGCCAAAGTTTCATGGAAATAGTTAAAAAGGTATTTAAAAAGACAAACTGAAAAGCAAATTATGTATTTAAATGAAATACAGAACAGATTAGAACAGTACCAACAGTATGACAGTACTATAAAACGTTATTAGTTCCTAATAGTTATTGATGGAGGAATTCATCCAGTATACACAATGAACAAAATCAATGCAGACACTTAGCACATCTTTCCCTCTCTACCCCTCTGCGCTTTCTGCAGGGATCGTTCCGCAACTCCCTGGTCCACATGCCCTCCCCACGGATCTCCCACCTGGCACTTATCCCTGCAAGCGTAAGTGCTACACCTGCCCCTACATCTCTCTCTTACCACCATTCAGGAGCCCAAACAGTCCTTCCAGGTGAAGCAACACTTCACTTTTGAGTCTGTTGGGGTCATCTATTGCATCTGGTGCTCCCGGTGCGGCCTCCTCTACATCCGTGAGACCCGACGCAGATTGGGGGACTGCTTTATTGACCACCTCCGTTCCGTCCACCACAACAGACAGGATCTCACGGTTGCCACCCACTTCAACTCTGCTTCACATTCCCATTCGGATATGTCCATTAATGGCCCTCTCTACTGCCATGATGAGGCCAAACTCAGGTTGGAGGAGCAACACCTCATATACTGTCTGGGTAGTCTCCAGCCGCTTGGCATGAACATTGAATTCTCCAACTTCCAGTAATTCCCTCCCCCTTCCTTCCGGCATCCCAGTTTCACTCTGCCTCCTCCTCCAGCTGCCTATCACCTCCCTGCTTCCCCTCCCCATCCCTTGATCTTTCCCCTTACTGGTTTTTCACCTGTCACCTACCAGCCTTCTCCTTCCCACCCTTCCCCCACCTTCTTTATAGGGCCCCTGCTCCCTCCCTCTTCAGTCCTGACGAACGGTCTCCACCCAAAATGTTGACTGTTCATTTCCACGGATGCTGCCTGACCTGCTGAGTTCCTCCAGCGTGTTGTGCATAGTGCAGATGGCAGACTGCCTTCATAAAATGCTACCAATGACTGCATCCTCCAGATCTTTATTTTCATTGTAGCATTCAAGATGGTTGTCAATACTTTCAAATTCCTTATAGCTCATAATTGAATTGAAATTATTTTGTTTCACTCCCGCCCGTTTCTAGTATCTCCAAGCCTGAATGCTTGAAACTGCAGTAAGTAAAACAGTTCAAAACTGTCTTACTGCTCATTTCTTCCAACCACCAATGACAAAAATCATATCTTGAACACAATCATATGCAACAGACACTATTGAAAAATTGTTCACTCTAAGCATAGTGTAGCATCTAATAGCTACACGAGTGCATGCAACTGACACTAGTTAGAACCAGTTAGGCCACAGTCTCTAAATAAGTGGCATTGTGTCTCAGATAAGCAAAGGGAATCTTCAAAATTTTCTTGATTAGTTTTTGTTCTTTTAGAGTTGTTCCAAATAAACAGGATCAACCTGATTAACCAATAATCCAATTAAACAAAATCCATTGTATTTCAAAATTCTAACTATTGCTTTCAAATCTGTCCATTGCCTCAAAATCCTTCTTCTCCCATCTCTTCCAGCTCCAGAAGAGATGCCTGCAAAATAATTTCTGGCCTACCCATGATGCTAAGCTTTAAAATCGCTCCACTTTCAGCTATGTTATCAGCTGCCAATTCCCTACAACTTCCTCCACGAGTCTCTCGACTTCGCAGAACTCAAATACACATTATAGCACATTTCTCTGACAAAAGCTTTGGATTACTGGATGTTATTCCAATTGATACTCTAACAAACTGCTATGTAATATATATATTTTTAAAGTGAATGAAAAGTGTATTAACGAGTAATAATGTGAGCTTATAGAGGACACGGTAACCAGGGCCACGTGTATTAGGAGGGAAATAGAAACTGACAACTGATGAGCCAGATACCAAGCCATCAGTTCTTTTAAACAGCGGATTATCAAAGTTTGTACTTGATTCAGCATTGAATTTGCATACATAATTTGAATTTTCTAAAATAGACAATCCTTCAGCCCAAAGAGGATGCAATACACAGATAGTTGCCTTAGTTCATATGATTTATTTTCAAATTGTGATGTCATCAACCTGACATGCAAAATTAAACAAACTCATATATACATACACAAATACAGACGTACACACACAATTGAAACAAAGACAATGAACTAGGTGTCCAGAGATGGTCAACTTAACATTTTCTTAACTAGCTCACAAAATAGTTCAACATTTTAGCTCACCAGAAAGCAGAGTCATATAGTCCCATCACCTTCATAACTTCTTTCACTTCCTTTTTCTCTGTTACAAGATTAATCAGTAGAAAGTTGACAAATGGGACAAAAGCAATAACAAAGTAGAGAGAAGTGACAAGATGGGAAAAGATGTCTGCACCAACATGACTTGGTAATCCCATCATCTGTATTTGCAGAGGCATAATATCCTTCCAAATGGAATAGTTGGTTTGTGTCTGAAAGTAGAATTTTTTAGGATAATTTGCTTGAATAGTACAATACTCAAAGTAAGTTTCTTATCGAAGCACATACATATCTCTATATACAACAGTGAGATTCATTTTCTTGTGGGCATACTCAATAAATCCAATAACCATAATAGAATCAATGAAAGACTGCATGAACAGGATGGTCTTCCCTTGATATAAACTGGAAGCAGCACAAACACTAGGCATAATTATCTACAAAAGAATTAAATTTATCAAAACCAATTCTTTACATTTTACATACATTCAACCATTTTACATACATCTATAACTTACTGGGTTAAAATAATGCTAAAATAAATACTTTAACCATATTTTTAAATGGAAGCTAGAACTCCTTGGTTAATCCACATAACAGTCAGAACTTGATTACTCTAGTCACACAATATTAAACAATGCTGAATAACCCTATTTATTTATTTAGCTTTAGAGAGAGTGCAGAGGAGATTTACTAGGATGCTGTCTGGATTAGAGAACATGTCTTAAGAGGCAAGGCTGAGTGAACTAGGGCATCTCTCTTTGAAACAGAAGATGAGTGCTGATTTAATTTATGTGTATAAGATGGGGCATGGATAGAATGGATATCCAACGACCAATCCCAGCACAGAACAAATACAAGAGGGCATTATTTTAAGATGATTGGAGGAAAATATGAGGGGGGGTGAGGTCAAAAGTAGTTTTATTTTTATTACACAGAGTGGTGGGTGTGTGGAAAGTGCTTTGACAGTTTATGGTAGAGGGAGATGCACTAGAGATATTTAAGAGACTCTTAAATTGACGCGTGGGTGAAAGACAAATGGGGGGCTATGTGGAAGGAAAGCATTAGATTGATATTGGAGCAAGTTTAAAAAGTCAACACAACATAGTCGGCCGAATGGCCTGTATTGTGCTGTTTTATGTTCTATGTTAACTTCTCCTGAAAGACCAGGAATTTATTTATTTGAGCAATACACTATTTTTATTTCACTTCTTTTGCTAATTTAGTGGAAGCTAAATGATGATGTTGCCTTCACTGTTCGAGCTGTGCTATATTTTAAAAATCTTTATTAAAATTATTCATTACACACCAGCTTCAAATTAATTTAAATACATTACATTACAAGACCATAAAGTGTAGGAGCAGAATTAAGCCACTCAACCCGTCGAGTCTGCTCCGCCATTTCATCACGGCTGATTCCAGAACCCACTCAACCCCATACACCAACCTTCTCACCATATCACTTGATGCCCTGACCAATCACGAAAGAATCAACTTCTGCCTTGAATATACGCACGGACCTAGCCTCTACTACAGTCTATGGCAGAGGATTCCAGAGATTTACAACTCTCTGGCTAAAAAAAAATAAATTCCTCCTTACCTCTGATCTAAAGATGCACTCCTTACTTTTGAGGCCATACCCTCTAGGTCTGGATTCCTCCACATCCACCCTTCAGTAGGTTTCAATGAGACCCCTTCCCCCCCCCCCGCGTTCTTCTAAATCATAGTGAGTACAGGCCCAAAGCTGCCAAACGCTCCTCATATATTAATTCTTCATTCCCGGAATCATCCTCGTGAAACTCCTCTGGACTCTCTCCAATGACAACACATTTTTTTTGGGAGTCTAAAACTGTTGACATTACTCCAGTAGAGCGGTGTCTTATAAAGGTTCAGCATTATTTCCTTGCTTTTATATTCTATTCCCCTTGAAATAAATGCCCACATTGCATTTGCCTTCTTTACAGACTCAATCTGTAACTTAACCTTCTGGGATTCTTGCACGAGGACTCCCTCTGCACCTCTGATGTTTGAACCTTTTCCCCAGTTAGATAGTCCACACTATTGTCCCTACTATTGTCCCTTTACCAAAATGCATTGTCAGACATTTCCTAACACTGTATTTCATCTTTCACTTTTTTGCCCTTTCTTCTAATTTGTCTAAGTCCTACTGCATTTGTATTGCTTCCTCAACGCTAGCTATCTCTCCACCTACCTTCGTATCATCCGCAAACTTTGCCACAAGGCCATCAATTCCATTATCCAAATAACTGACAAACAAAGTGAAAAGTAGCAGTCCTAATACTGACCCCTGAGGAACACTAGTCACTGGCAGCCAACCAGAAAAGGCCCCTTTTATTCCCACTCACTGACTCTTGCCTGGCAGCCATTCCTCTATCTATGCCAGTATCTTAACTGTAACACCATAGGATTTTATCTTGTTAAGCAGCCTCATGTGTGGCACCTTATCAAATGACTTCTGAAAATCCAAGTAAGTTACATCCACTGCCTGTCCTTTGTCCACCCTGCTTGTTACGTCCTTGAAGAAAAGAGTTCCCTTTACAGAAACCATGCTGACTTTGACTTATCATCAGTCTGCAAGTACCCCGAAACTTCATCCTTAGAAGTAGACTCCAACACTGAGGTTCGGCTAACTAGCCTTTCATCTCCTTTCTTTTGCTTTCCTCCCTTCTTGGAGGGTGGTGTAACATTTACAATCTTTCAGTCCTCCGCGACCATGGCAGAAATAAGTGATTCTTGGAAGATCATGACCAATGCATCTGTTATCTCTTCTGCAACCTCTCTCAAGACTCTGGGATATAGTTAATCTGGCCCAGGTGACTTACCCACCTTAAGACCTTTCGAATTTGCCTAGCACTTTTTCCCTTGTGTAGCAATGGCGTGCCTTCCTGCTCCCTGACACTCACAGACCTCTGGCATTCTGCTGGTGTCTTCCACAGAGAAGACAGATGCAAAAGTTCATCTGCCATTTCTTTGTCCACCATTACTACCTCACCAGCTTCATTTTCCAGTGGTCCAATATCAACTTTCACCTCCCTTTTACTCTTCATATAACTGAAAAATCTTTTGGTATCCTACTTTATATTATTGGCTATTCTGCCCTCATTTTGCATCTTTTCCCTTCTTGTAGCTTTTTTAGATGCCTTTTGTTGAATTTTAAAAGCTTCCCAATCATCCAACTTCCCACTCACTTTTGCTACCCTTATATGCCCTTCCCTTGACTTTTATGCAGTCCATTAACTTCCCTTGTCAACCATGGTGCCATTTAACAACTTCTTCTGTGCAACATATCTATCCTGCGTCTTGTGAATTATTCCCAGAAACTTCAGTCATCTCTGTTCTGCTATCATCCCCGCCACTACCCTCCTCCAATCCACTTGGGCAAGTTCCTTTCTCATGCCTCTGTAATTCCCTTTATTCCATTACAATACTGATACACACGACTCATGCTTATCCCACTTAAATTGCAGTATGAATTCAATCATGTTATGATCATTGCCTCCTAAGGGTTCCTTTACATTAAGTTCCCTAATAAGATCTGGGTTATTACATAGCACCCAATCTAAGATAGCTTTTCCAAGTTGGTTCAAGCACAAGCTGGTTTTAAAAGCCATCTTGCAAGCATTCAACAAATTCCTTCTCTTGCAATCCAACACCAACCTGATTTTCCCAATTCCCTTACACATTGAAGTCTCCCATTACAATTGTGTCATTACCCTTATTGCATGCCTTTCCCAGCTCAACCCATATCTTGGCTACTACTTGGAGGCCTATATACGATACCCAAAGTAGCTTCTCTGCCTTTGCAATTTCTTAACTCAATGCAAAGATTCAACACTCTCTGACCCTATGTCACCTCTTTCTAAAGATGTAATTCCATCTCTTACCAACAGAGCCACACCATTGCCTATGCCTTCCTGCTTGTCCTTTTGATACAAAGTATATCCTTTGATGTTAAGCTCCCAACTATGGCCTTCTTTCAGCCATGACTCAATGATGCCCACAGTGTCATACCAACCAATCTCTAATTGCGCCACAAGTTCATCCACCTTATTCCGAATGCTATGAACGTTTACATACAGCACCTTCAGTCCTGCATTCTTTGCCCTTTTGAATTTTTCCTCTGTGGTACAATTTAAACTTTGCTCTGTCTGCATTTGTACCCAACCATTGGTTTGTCCTTCCTTGCATTCATGTTACACCCATCATCTACTTGTAAACCTGCTGGCTCATTCTCAGCTCTATCATTCCAGTTCCCATCTCCCTGCCATATTACTTGAAACCACTCCCAACGGTGCTATTAAATCTGCCGCAAGAATATTGGTCCCCCTTGGATTCAAGTGCAACCAGTCCCTTTTGTATAGGTCCCACCTGCATCAGGAAAGGTACCAATTATCCAGAAATGTGAATGCTTGCCCCCGTTCCAATTCTTCAGCCACGCATTTACCTGCCACCTCATTCTATTCCTATCCTCACTATTGCGCGGCACAGGCAGTAACCCTGAGATTATTACCTTTGAGGTCCCACTTCTCAGCTTCCTTCCAAACTCCCTGTATTCATTTTTTCAGGACCTCCACCCTTTTTGTTTCCAATATGTACCATTACTTCTGGCTACTCGCTCTCCCTTTTCAGGATATGGTGGACACGTTCAGAAACATTGCAAACCCTGGCACCCAGAAGCAACACTACCATCTGTGTTTCCTTTTCATGCCCACAGAACCACCTATCAGTCCTCTGACAACAAAGCCCCCTGTTACTACTGCCACCCTCTGCAGTTTCCTACCCTTCTGAGCCACAGGGCCAGAGACATGGCTGCTGTTGCTTCTCCCAGTAGGTCGCCCCCCACCCCCTTTTGAGGACTTCCACAGGGGTGCTCTCCACTATCTGACGTTCTCTCTTCCTTCTCCTGACAGTCACCCATCCTGTAGCCTTGGGTTGAATACCTCCCTCTAGCACCTGTCAATCACCTCTTCACTTTCCCTAACAAACTGAAGGTCACCACTAGAACATTATACAATTATGAGGTGTCATTTCCAATGATGTTATTTCTAAGGTTTTTTTTAGAAGAAAGTGAAAAATGGTCACAAAAATCTATTGGGATATATACTTATTCTAAACTTCAAACGCACCAATTCTATGACAAACAAGTGAAACAATAATAAAAAGGCAACCATTATTTGATAATGGCAATAACAATTATGACTACACTTTGATTCCTTAGGAAACCAATTGGTTTGGCCCCTTTTGTATGGGCAGATTAGTCAAAATGTTTGATCTAAGCAATGCCTTCCTTCCCCGTTATGACATAATTAGTTGACTGTGACAACAGATGCCCTCATCCTCTGTGATCCTTCTGCAACCTTTGACCTGGTAAAGCTGCCAAACTTTCTTTAATTCATCCTTCCTTCCTTTGTCCAACTGGTTTTCACTAACCTATCATAATATTACACACACACACACTCACACTCAGAATCACTTGCCAAGGGCCCTCTTCCTTGATCCATATCACAACACTTGGATCCAAGAATTTATCTTTTGCCTTCCCCTTTTTCTCACAAGTTCATGAATTTTCAACAACTAATTCCAATTCCAACACGTACTAGATATACATAATCCAAATTCACAGCATCATATCTCACATGCAAACAACTCTACCTCATTCCCAACCTCTCAACTCTTCCATGAACTTTAAATTATTATCCTTCCTACCAAACATTCAATGCCAAGTGGAAGATATTTCCTCCAAATGCAGAGCAAAGCTTTTGATCCTTACCAAAAATCATGTTATCCAGACACTACTTTAATCCCTTTTTTGCCTGAACCAAGCTATGCACCACTTTGGTGACATGTTTGACTCCAAGCTAAGCTCCAACCCATATAGCTACACAAAGATCATAATTTCAACCTTATTTGGTACAGGGATGCTCATCCTTTACCCTGTAGTCAAAAACATCATTCATTGGAATGAGTTTTCAGCTGAGTAGTCCATTGTGGTCTGAGACATCTTTGAAGTAATATGGACAACAGAAATTATTACATGCAGCCAAACAAGGAAATATTTTCTTTTCTGTTGCTTAAAAAAATACAGCACTGAGGAAAAAAAACATACTTATTCAGAAAAGGATACAATTACTTTCTTCAACTCTGCCAGATAGAGTTTTCATGCTACATGTGACCTGGCTAAAAAATTTAACTTGAATTGACCATTTTAGACTAACCTTAATAATGGCGACATCAACATATTTTTGAATCGTTGCAAATCCTGACAATAGGTACATGGCTCCAGGACAATCTATCAGTTGACTCCAGGAATCAGTAGTCAAACGACAACTTGCTAGGATAAATATATTTGAAGATCATGAATACCCAAGAAAAAGAAGAGTATTTTCATACAATCAAAATCTTCAAGCATTTATTTTATTATACATTATAGGTTTTAGAAAATAGTTTTGATATGTAGAAACTACAACTAATCACAGGAGGTAAGTATCAACTCATGACTATAAGGAATTCAAGTACAAAGAATTAAATATTAACGTACAGCTTACAGACCATGGGAAAAAAGTGGAAATTAAAATGCATAAATGGAATTGATGGTGATTACAATTTCCATGGAAATCACAAAAACATTTAATTATAGCTTTAAAATAAAAAAAACTGGAGAAATTATGGATAAAATCCAAGGAGCATAACATAAGTGCTTATTTAAGCAGCAGCTATTGTTACAAACCTGTAACTGGGTCACTTACCAGCAAAGAGAGAGAGGTCCGTTGAAGTCTGATGGTACTATTTTTAACAGTATTTATTGATAAAAATACACAAAAATAAGATCAATTCAAACATACAGATAATATACGTCGTCAATACTAAATCTAAAAGCGCGGGTATAATAATAATCAATAAGAAATAGCTCTATCGTTGTCTAGGGGATAATGTATTGTCCGATGGAAATATAAAAGTCACTGTTAGTTCGTTCAAGCTGCAGCATTTTGGGTTTGAGAGAAAGACGGGTTAAACTTGCCCAGTTCTTTTATGATGCCAATCCTTCCGAGTCGTTGGGAGTTGGTTTCCCCGTTGTTAGTTAAAAGCCAGTCTCCTGTGGTAAAAGGCACAGGTTCCGGGGCAAATGGAACCGAACACAGGTGTCTCCTCCCACCGGCTTCCGCTATTACGGGATTGCTAGCGTTTCTTCTGGTGTGTCTGAAGGGCTGTTCCCACAGACCCTCTTTTATCCTGACTCACAGGGTCTCAGATGTCAATCAGGTTGAGATGATGCAATATCTCCACCAACCTCCCCCTCGGTTCATTGCCTGGGGCTTCGATGCATGGTACAGGATGCAATACACAAGTCCGGCTCTAAGAGACAATAGCCGGTGTCAATGGGTCCGCCTTCTCGGAGGCCAGGTCACATTCCAATCTTTGTGAATTCTGCATGTCTTTCTCTCATTTCCTGGGTCTCCTGAAAGGACTCAATAGTGATCTTGCAATTCTCACAAAGGAGGGGGCTACCCCGCACCCTTCGGCCCCTCAGAGCTGTGGTACATTCATAACACTATAAAGAGATTCCCCTGTTTAAGGGCCAGTTTATGACTTACAGTATTAGCCACAGTGCTCATTTGCAGCATGCAATTTTTTTCTGATGAAGTTGCAGAGATACAGAATTATTTAAGTGATATTAATTGGTTCTCTGCAACACATACAAGATCCTGGAGGAACTCAGCAGGCTAGTCAACATCTATGGAAAAGAGCACAGTTGAGGTTTCGGGTTGAGATCCTTCAGCAAGACTGGATGTCTTTCTTCCTTTCCAGTCCTGCCAAAGGGTCTTAGACCGAAGCCTCAACTGTGCTCTTTTCCATAGATGCTGCCTGGCCTGCTGAATTCCTCCAGTGTGTGTTGCTTGGATTTCCAGCATCGGCAGATTTTCTCTTGTTTACTCTAATCTAATTTTCCATTTGTCAATCACTAATTTTCTATTTATTATGGTAGCAAAATCATACAATATCTGGCTAGAGTAAGGGCCATCACACCAGGCTGATTTGAGCAAACTACTTCAAACACAAGTTGCAAGTATTAGATTTCTTGAAACAGTCAAGTTTATTTGCACAGCCTATGAAGGCTGTGTGATTTGAAAGCAATATGCACATTTCTTAAAGCACCCAAATTCCTCTGTACAACATCTATGCATTAAGTGTTACAACAGCATAAATATGTATCCTGTTTTTTATCAATACAATTGTGATTTTTCAGGAAGGCATTCCACTTCTAGCTTTTGCGCAAAGGAAGCAAGTGGCTGACAGCAACAGCCCCACAATGTCTCAAAAGCTGAGTTATGTCAAGGAAACCTGGTAGCAAAGATAATACTTCTCAATCAGAAAGCTTTATAACCAGACATTGAAAATGTATCTTTATGCAAAGTAGCAGTCATACTGCTGACATCTATCTTACCAAAGTGTAATATATTAATTCTTTTGAATGACTTCTTACAATGTGAACACTAAGGCACAGGATAAAAAAAGCAAAAGCAAAAATAAAAACATCAGTGAGTCAACTCTGCATACAGCATAAGCAAACAGAAGAACAAAACTGAAATAATGAAAATAAGTCTGACATCAAACTGGAGAGTTGGTCTAGTTGCAGCCTGTTCCAATGTAGCAAAAGGGTTCTAAAGAATTTCAAAACTGTCAAGTTTGTATGTTAAAAGTAGGTTTCAATTATATCTTTCAAGTCTCTAACATAAAGATTATGTGCAAAATGTTTAATATCAGTATCTCCTATTATCTATGGGCAAACAGAATTCATGACTGAACAAATATACCCATCAAATTTATATATTGGTGATCTACCCACTATCATGCATATTCAAAATATTACCCATAATAATTAGTTTGGCTTGATTTTATTATAACCACAAGTTTTATGCTTCTTTACACTCTTACAACTGAGACTGCTCAAATCAGCCCCTCTTTGGCCATTGCCAGTATGTTTGCAAACAAATAAATTTTGGATCCTTCACAACTACAACAGCCTGATTTTATTTGATGCCTTGAAAGAGGAAATTACCTCAAGACATTTCAAAGAAAGACAATTAAAATGGTTTTAATCTTAAACATACTAAATGAATAGATCACCAATTGGATTTTTTACAAATTTTAAAGCACTTTACCTTTCTCGTCAATGAAATCAATTTTTTCTGAAGTACTTGGAACTTTATTATAGGGATAACGAAGTTGATATGACATAGGACTGATGAAAGAAACTCCCACCAATGGTCTTGAAGCATGCGAACAGCAAACTTCTTCCATCGCTTGTTCATCAGTAAATCCAAGAGGTATCACTCCTGTAATGAGAAGCTTTCACTTTTTAAATCTATTTGAAGCAGATTTAAAACAATAAATATCAGAATTATGGAACAATTTTCAATAAGCCTTTCATTTTGGAAGAATAATTTGTTAGCAAAATTGTTACATTGCCTCCAAGATAATCTGACAGCAAACTAACTGCTGAAGATGTTTCAGGAGTGTCATTCTACTCCAGAAAACATCTTAAGCAAGAAAAACTATTAAATTCCTTATGTGATTTTGCTTTTTCACAGATTTTTATTTCTATCTTTATTAAGAACAAAAGGGTTGCTAGGTGAATGGCAGATCCCCTCAAGCAGAGCTGCCTAGATCTTAAGCCACTGGAGATGGCTGAGATCTTTAATGAATTATCTCTTCAGAATTTACTGAGGCGAGAAATCATCACTGCTCAAGAGAGAAGGGAAACAAGTGGAGATGTTTTGAAAACAATCATATTACTAGGGAGTTGGTATTTACAGCCTTAAAGCGCATTAAGGTGGATAAATCCCCAGGGCCCGACTGTGGGCATCCTCGGACTTTGTGGGAGGCTAGAAAGAAAACTATGGAGATACTTGCTTAATCATTAGCTACCGTTAAAATTCCTGAAGACAGGATGGTAGCTAATGTTGTTCCATTATTTAAGAAGGGTAGTAAGGACGACAGGCCTGTCAGCCTGACATCAGTTGTGGGGAAGTTACTGGAGGGAATTCTGATGAACAGGATCTACCAATATTTGGATGGACAGAGTTTGATTAGAAGCTTTTGTGATCAGTCATGGTTAACGAACCTTTTAGAGCTGGTTGAAGAAGTAACCAAAAAGGTAGATAAGGGTAAGGCAGTTAATGTTCTCTATTTGGACTTTAGCAAGTCTTTCAAGAAGGTCCCACATAGTAGGCTAGTCTGGAAATTTAAGTCCCATGGAATCCAAGGAAAGCCAGTTAGTTGGATTCAAAATTGGCTTTGAAGTAGGATGCAAAGGGTGGTAGTTGAAGGTTGTTTCTCAGAATAGAGGCTAGAGCTAATGGTGTGTGTTATTGGTTATTTACATAAATGATTTGGATGCAAGTGCACAAGGCTTGATCAGTAGGTTTACAGATGACATGAAATTAGGAGGTGGTGTTTATAGCAAAGAGGACATAGATCGGGGGATCTTAATCAGTCAGGGAAATAGAGTGAATATTGACAAATAGATTTTGATATAGGTAAGTGCAAGGTGAAGCATTTTTGTAAGTGAACCAAACATAAGACTTGATAGAGCATTAGAGAGTACAATGGAATACAGGGGTTAGGAGTACAAATGCATAGTTTGTTGAAAGTGGTGTCACAGATAGACAGGGTGATTAAAAAAAAGGTGATTAGCACACTACCCTTCATCAGTCAGGTCAATGAATATAGGAGTAGAAACATTACGTTTCAGTTGTACAAGTCTTTGATGAGGCTGCATTTCATGTACTCTATACAGTTTTGGTCACCCTGTTTTAGGAAAGACATGGTTAAACTGGAGTGCAGGAATGATTTTGAGGATGTTGCAGAGACTAGAGACACCCGAGCTATAGGAAGAAATTGCCTGGGCTAAGCCTTTATTCCTTGAAACACAGGAGAATGAGGGGACAATGTTGTAGAAATGTTTAGAACTATGAGGAATCAATAATGCTTTCTCCAGAGTAGGGGAGCCCAAGACTAGGGAGAATAGGTTTAGACTGAGAGGGGGAAGATGTAAAAGGGATCCGAGAGGGCAATTTTTTTCACGAGGACAGAATGAGCTACCAGAAAAAGTAGTTGAGGCATATACAAATAAATCATTTAAGAAACACTTGGATAAGTACATGGAGGGATGGAGCTGAGAGGGATATGGGCTGAATGCAGGAAATTGAGACTGGCTGTGTGGGCACCCTGATCACTATAAACTTATTGGGCCAAAGGGCCTGTAAATGTGCTGCATTACTCTATGAATCTATTACTCTAATTATCGAATGTCATTTTCATTCACACATACACTAATAATTGCAGATATATTTAAATATCAATACAGCATTAAAAGGCAAGTAAAGAGCTTGTACAAGACCAATCAAAATCAGTGGTGATATTTAGCCTTTAACACTTTTATAAAACTTTTTTTGTTGACATTAAATTTCCAAAAAGATCGCAGCTACTCTAAAGCATTAGATAAAATAAGCTTCAATTATATCAGTTTGTAAACAAAATAGCTCAATTAGAAGCTTTCTACATACAACACTCAATTATCCTCAATTTATTTGATTATAATCTATCTGATACAATTTTGTCTCCATAACACTCTGAAGGTACCTCAGGTTTGATTACATTTGATACTTACCGAGGAACTTTCCTACTTCCCCCATGATTTCAGTGGTGTAATTGTTCACTGGGGTATATCCAAGTCTGTATTTCTGTGGTATGAAATCATCCAAATCTTCTGGTTCACTTGTGAGCGTCTTAGTATATATTTGCGGAGGTACAAGAACACTTAAACAAACCAAGGCAAAAACTAAAAAGAGTGGCAACAGCAACTCCTGAAAAGAGAGTTTTTAAAAATTACTTCAGTTTGCAAATAAAAGTAGCTTTAAAAAAAGTAGTTATCTCAAACACAGACATGAGTACACACACAAAGTGCTGGGGAAATCAGCAAGACACGCAGTATCCAAGGAGAAGAATAAACAATCAACATTTCACCAGCCTGAGCTGTCCACCATTTATTCCTTTCCATAGATGCAGCCTGATTTGCTGCATTCCTCCAGCATTTTGTGTATGCTGTAATTATCACAAACATTACTAATGCAGCAACAAATTACCGTAATAGAGAGGATAAATGGTCCATTTTAACTCATTACAACTTTAACTTGGCAAGACAAGGGTTAAAATGCACATAGCATAATTTAACTCCCAAATCTCAAGGGCATGTTCAGCAAGATACTTGAAAAAGGGTGACTGCAAGTACAAGTTAGAGACTTGGGCACCAAAGGAAAACTTGCTAGTAAGAAAATTAGAATACAGTTGATACTGATTGGGTGAAGAGTGGGAGAGACAAAGACACTTTCATTTAAGAAATTAGTTCTGGAACTTACTCCTACTTGCTGCTATTCTATAGTAAAAACGATCATAATCTTTATTGATGCAATACCTTTCTATCAGTTTAAGACCTGCTGCTTTCATAAGTGGAGCAGAATAAAGCACAGTGCCCCTTCAAGCATGTTTTGCTGTTCAATGAAGTCACAGTTTACATGATTTTTCACTTCAGGTCTACTCCTTTCCCCAACCCTTCTCCCGACTCCCTCATTATTCAAAATCTATTTCAGCCTTGAGCACACACAAACTGGAGGTGGAGAAAACCAAAGAATCGCACCTCTTATTTTAGAGTCCCCCACCAAAGGAAACACTATCACAATCTTATGGGATGGCAGTAGAAAATCCTCCCCAGCCAGGTTCATTAAAATTCCAGCTGCATGAAGTTCTTATTTACACCCAGTGGCCACTTTATTAGGTAACTGCTGTACCAAATAAAGTGGCCACTAGGCACATGCTCATGGTCTTCTGCAGCTGTAACCCATCCATTTCTGATAATGTAATGGAGGTATTGTCTTACTCCCTTCTACGTCTAAAGAATTTCTTGGTGCTTTATTGTTCTCTTTTAAGGCTAAAAGGTTGTTAGCTGTTCTGCTGAAATGGCAAAATTTATTTAGTCATGTATGTGAAGTATGGCAGACTATATTGTTCCCTTTTTGTTTAAGATTGTTCTTGCTTTATAATTAACCTGTGATCAAAACTGTTGGAACAGGCTTTGCACCTAGATCCACATGTGAGGCTAAAATATGGGCAAATATGAATGCTTTGCTGTGCTGATTGCTTAAGGGGAAGTAACTCAAAAGCTGTTGTAACTGTTAGAAGTTCTGCAAGATACCTGTATAAAAGGGCTGGTATCTGTATGTAAGGTAGAGATCCTAGGAGATGAGGCCTGGTCAGCAAGAGGGTGATTCTTGCCTATTGTAGATCTCGGATCTCTCGCTGGTTGAAGTCGCAATAAAGAAGAAATGGTTGATTGAAATTATATGGTGTCTGACGACTTAATTCCACACTTCAGGTTCAACTTGTTGTGCATTTAGAGATGCTTTCTACATACCACTGTTGTAACATGTGTTTATTTCAGTTACTGTGACCTTCCTATCAACTTGAACCAGTCTGACTATTCCCCTCTGACTGAGGGGTAATGTTGCAGCTATATAGGACCCTGGTCAGACTACACTTGGAGTACTGTGCTCAGTTCTGGTCACCTCACTACAGGAAGGATGTGTAAGCCATAGAAAAGGTGCAGAGGAGATTTACAAAGATGTTGCCTGGATTGGGGAGCATGCCTTAGATAAAGGTGTATAAGATAATGAGAGGCATTGATCGTGTGGATAGTCAGAGGCTTTTTCCCAGGGCTGAAATGGTTGCCACAAGAGGACACAGGTTTAAGGTGCTGGGGAGTAGGTACAGAGGAGATGTCAGGGGTAAGTTTTTCACTCAGAGAGTGGTGAGTGCGTGGAATGAGCTGCCAGCAACTGGTGGAGGTGGATACGACAGGGTCTTTTAAGAGGCTTTTAGATAGGTACATGGAGCTTAGTAAAATAGAGGGCTATAGGTAAGCCTAATAATTTCTGAGGTAGGGACATGTTGTAACACGTGTTTATTTCAGTTACTATGACCTTCCTGCCAATTTGAACCAGTCTGACCATTCCCCGCTGACCTCTCTCATTAACAGGGCATTTTTGTCCACAGAACTGCCACTCACTGGATGTTTTTGTTTTTCACAGCATTCTTAATAAACTTGAGATTGTTGTGCATCAAAGTCCCAGGAGATGAGCAGTTTCCAAGATACTCAAACCACCCGTCTGGCACCAACAATCATTCCACAGATCAAAATCATTTAGATCACTTTTTTTCCCCATTCTGATGTTTGGTCTGAGCAACAACAAAATTTTGACCATGTCTGCATGCTTTTATGTATTGCGTTGCTGCCAGATGATCGGCAGATTAGATAGTTGCATTCACAAGCCGGTGTATCTAATTAAGTGGCCACTGAGTATACTTAATTAGACAATCAATAAAAAGGAAAGAGCAGTTAAAATAGTTGCCAGAAACATTACTATAAAAATGTAAAAGGGTTTATTGAAGGCTCCATCTCAAATTTTTCTGCAATAGCAGCTTATGGTAACTGGCCAGGACAATGTTGTAATAGCAGATTCTAGCAATCATAGGATCTGGAATTCACAGTAAAAGCAAAAGGTGCAATAGCAAATGGACCAATACAGATTGTGGATGCCAGAAAGATAGCTTGGTAATGGAGAAACCTGGGATCAGAAACTTAGCTTGGGTTCGACTAGCATTCATTCCAACATTTTATAAATGCATCTAATAAAATAATGGTGAAACTGGATTCAATCCAATGAATTGCACCATAGAGCTAATTGTTGTTAAATTATTTTTGAGTACCAGAAATGAAATAATGGTTAGTTGTTAATACTGACAACAGGAGACAGCCCATCAAATTTAAAATTGACTTTTATCTCCACAACAGACGGACATGTCTTCATTTCAAACCAAAGGAGTCAGGGTCCATAGACACAAAGTTATTCAATCTTACTCTTCACTAATGTCAGTCTTATCACCATGTTGTCATAGAGTTTGGCGAACATCCAGTCCATGATCACCTCCATGCTGATGTCTGCTACAGGCACCATATTTTTTCAGCACAGTTTTAGAGGGAACCAAGTTGTTTACAAGGATCATTTGATGAACATAAGCAAGTCTACTTTTAAGAATCATTTTTGGGATGTACAGATCGATGGCAATTAATATTACCATCCTGAATGCTTGCAGTCCTTCCAGTAACAGAAGTCCTAATATCATTGAGTAAGGAGTTCCAGGATTTAGCTTATGGACAATAAAGGAACAACAATACACTGTACGTTTCTAAGGCAAGATAGCGTGCAGCTTGACACAGGAGGTGACATTCCATTCTTATCCCTCTTGATGTTTAAACTTTCATGAAAATAAATTGTTTAAAGATTGCGATTGAAATAAATAAAATTTAACAAGATAAACAAATTAGCTAGATCTGGAAACAGAAAGAGGGTTCTGAAGAAAATAATGATTTAAAGAGAAAAATGGTGCTGCAGGGCACCATGCAAAAGATAAAGCATTACATCATTTTGGTATGTCAAATACGATGGCAGAATATAGTATTAATGGTAAGACTCTTGGCAGTGTGGAGGATCAGAAGGATCTTGGGGTCCAAGTCCATCTGACGCTCAAAGCATCTGCGCAGGTTGACCTTGTGGTTAAGAAGGCATATGGTGTATTGGACTTCATCAATCGTGGAATTGAATTTAGGAGACCAAGAGGTAATGTTGCAGCTATATAGGACTCTGGTCAGACTACACTCGGAGTACTGTGCTCAGTTCTGGTCGCCTTACTACAGGAAGGATGTGGAAGCTATAGAAAGGGTGCAGAGGAGATTTACAAGGATGTTGCCTGGATTAGGGAGTATGCCTTAGATAGAGGTGTACAAGATAATGAGAGGCATTGATCATGTGGATAGTCAGAGGCTTTTTCCCCAGGGCTGAAATGGTTGCCACAAGAGGACACAGGTTTAAGGTGCTGGGGAGTAGGTACAGAGGAGATGTCAGGAGTAAGTTTTTTACTCAGAGAATGGTGAGTGAGTGGAATGAGCTGCCGGCAACAGTGGTGGAGGCGGATACAATAGGGTCTTTTAAGAGGCTTTTAGATAGGTACATGGAGCTTAGTAAAATAGAGGGCTATAGGTAAGCCTAGTAATTTCTGAGGTAGGGACATGTTCGGCACAACTTTGTGGGCCAAAGGGCCTGTATTGTGCTGTAGGTTTTCTATGTTTCTATGTAAATAAATAATTTTAAGCTTGGTAGGGTGCCACTTCTCATGTGCAGATTAGTGAAAAAAAATTACTGTTAATTAAAATTCAGTAATAAATTGGCTCAAGGAGGTCATACCTGGATTTTTTAATAATGAACATAATTTCCAAACAAAAACAGAATTACATATCCGATTATTTTGAAAGTTGATTAATGGTTTTAACAGTACACAAAATGTATGTTCTCAAGATATGTGCATTACTAAAAATCCAAATCAATGCAAGTATAGAAATGATTTTCTGTCAAACTAAAAATTGAATCCTGTCAAAACTTAACAATATTTAAACTGATAGTGACATTATGTCAACATGTTCCAATCACATTTTACACATTTCAAAGAGTACATGGAACATATTTGTATTACACCAAATCGTTTTAGTTTCAGTTAAGAGTAATAATTCAACAAGTACAAATAAAAACATAGTCAAGTTAATTGAAAAACAAACTCTTCTGCATAAAACACATACAATACCTACACTTAGTAGATTCATCAACAACTTGTGTAAGCTGATGAATGTAGGAAAGTGGCATATAACACTAGGCTTGTACCAAAACTTTTAAAAACAGTTTATGCTACATTTGAAAAGCACTATATTTTAGAATGTCAAAGGCTTAGAGAAGGTACATAGAAGATTTATTAAATATTTATGAAAAGGGGTACGACTGTCCCACAAATTCAACTGTAAATTTGACTAAGGCTAATTTTGATGATATTAGACAAGAAAATGAAAAAGTTTATTGGGAGAGCTGTTTATGGGTCAAGAGACGCCTGGCAAGTGCAAAGCTATTTTTGTTTGAAGATATGATAAAGAGAATAACGGCAGAGCAGTACATATTATCTATATGGACTTTAGCAAGGCCTTTGACATCATGCCACGTGGTAGGTTGGAAGGTTCAATCACATGGGATCCAGGGTGTGCCAGTTAATTGGATAGAAAACTGGTTTTGTGGTAGAAGTCACAGGGTGTTAGTCACTCTTCAGATTGGAGGCCTGTGATTTACATGAGAATGTATGTAGCATGAAAAGTAAAGATGACAGCAAAATTGGTGGTGGCCAGTGAAGAAAGTTGTTGAAGGTTACAACAGGATTTAGGTCAATTGGGAAAAGGGGCAATGGAAATACAGGTGGAATTGAACTCTGACATTTTCAAAGTGATGCATTTTTGAAAAGTTAAAGACAGACAGAATATTCACAGCAAATGACAGGACCCCAGAGAGACAGAGATGGACCAAGTTAATTTAAGGGCAGGGTGAAAGCTAGAAGCAAAGTTGATAAAATTGATGAGCTCAGCATGAGTGCATGAAGCAGCACCAATGCAGTTGAAAATACAGTGGAGGAAGAATTGGAGAATATAACTGGGGAAGGCTTCGAACATAGACTGCTCTGCATAGCCGATGAGAGGCAGGCATAGTTTGTGCCCGTGAACCCATGATGAGCCAGTCAAATTTATCAACTTTGCCTCTAACTTCCACCCTGCCTTTAAATTCACTTGGCCCATCTCTGACACCTCCCTCCACTTTCTTGATCTCTCTGTCTCCATCTCTGGAGACAAGCTGCCAATTAACATCTTTTATAAACTGACTGATTCCACAGTTATCTCAACTACACCTCTCCCCACCCTGTCTACTGCAAAAATGCTATTTCCTTTTCTCAGTTTCTTTGCCTCCACTGCATCTGTTCCCAGGATGCGACTTTCCATTCCAGGACAACAGAGGTGTCCTCTTGCTTTAAAGGAGGGGGGTTTCCCTTCCTCTACTATTGATGCTGCCCTCACCCACATCTCCTCCATTTCCTGTACATCTGTGCTCTATTGCAATAGCGATAGAGAACCTCTTATCCTTCCTTATCCCCCCTTAGCCCCCGCATCCAACACATTATTCTCTGCAATTAGCCACCTCCAAAGGGATCCTACCACTCTCCCTCTGCTTTCTGCAGGGATCGCTCCCTCTACGATTCCTCTATCCATTTGACCCTCCCCACTAATCTCCCTCCAGGCACTTATCCCTGTAAGCAGCCTAAGTGCTCCACCTGCCTGTATACCTCCTTCCTCACACCCATTCATGTAGTCCTTCCAGGTGAGGCTACACTTCACATGCGAATCTGCCGGGATCGTCAACTGGATCCAGTGCTCCCAATGCAGCCTCTTCTATATGGGTGAGACCCATTGAAAAGTGGGGGACTGCTTCGTCGAGAACCTTCACACCATCTGCCACAAATGGGACTTCCTGGTAGCCAAACATTTCAATTCCCATTCCGGCATGTCGATCCACAGCTTCCTATTATGCCAAGCTGAGGTCACCAACAGGGTGGAAGAGCAACACCTTATATTCTGTCTGGATACCCTCCAACCTATTGGCAAACACATCGATTTCTCCTTCAAGTGAACAAATTTTCCCCCCACCCTCCTTCCTCTATTCTCCACTCCAACCTTTCACCACTTCTCACCTGCCTATTATTTCCCCCTGGGTCCCCTCTTCCTCTCCTTTTTCTTACAGTCCAGTCTTCTCTCCTGATTGTTTCTTCTCCAGTCCTTGAACTTTCCCACCCACCTGGCTTCACCTATCACTTTCCAGCTAACCTCTCCCCCCCCCCCCCCTACTTTTTTTTTAGCATCTTCGCCCTTCCTTCTCAGTTTGGAAGAAGGGTCTCAGCCTGAAATGTTGACTGTTTACTCTTTTCCATTGATGCTGCCTGACCTGCTGAGTTCCTCCAGCATTTTGTGTGTTGCTTTGGATTTCCAACTTCTGCAGATTTTCTCATATTATTGAACTTTTAATGATGTTCCTTTCCTGGAACCTACCATTTTGACCATCCTCACTATTTTAGTCAAACTCCTTCCTTACAAAATGGCATCACTAATTATTATTGTTAGGTCATGGTTTAGTTTAAGAATCCTGGAAAAAATGCAAACTGATGATTTCAAAGTAACAGGATTCCATATAAACCGAAAAGGAAGGAGTTCATTAAATGTAATGAGTGAAAGGTGCAAATTGCTGACTGTTTAAAACAAACTTTTCCAAAGAAGTCAACAGATTTAAGATATATGCACATCCTGTATGAAGGGCAGAGAAGGCTCATTTCTTCCTCTGCTCTTTTGCGATCTTCAAATCTCCTGATGACCAGAAATGTCAATACCCACTCCTGATTCCAAAGTCCGTTTGAAGTCCATCAAGAATCACACCAAGACATTTTAGAGATACCAAGATCATATAATATTCTATGAATCCCAAGTAGAAAAGACATATTTACACAGAGAGCAAAAAATCTACAGCATAGCAAACCAACACTGAGCTTGCAGTGCAATCCACAGAAAGATTACATATCTTTCAGATCGTCAAAATTGAACACAAAAATACTCCAGAACCTATGGTAGATAACGGAACTAAATTGACTGGGTATAATGAGCAAGTATGTCACCCAATTTCCCTCGGGATCAATAAAGTATGTCAGTCTGTCTGAGTAGTAGTAAAGGCACAGAAACAGTTAAGACACAGAAGCAGTTAATTCACAAAAAGCAAGGAGATGCTGGGAGCAAATAATATAGAAATTTTTAAACTTCTTAGTAGTGTCAGCCACTTGTCCTGCAGTTTCTAAGCCACCTACAAGAACAGCTATTCTAATTCTTAATTTCCACAAACTTGTGGATTCAAACATACAAAGTCATCATCATGGTATTCTTCAAAGACTTTCTGTCCTCAGTGCCCTTTAAGAGAACCAAGTTTCAAATTCCAATTTTTGATAATGACACCAAAGTTCCCTCTAATCATTCCAGGAGTTAACTTAAATCTATATCACTTCACAGTTCAGAAAAATAGGTTCTTAAATTTGACCATTGCCACTAAATTTTCCATCAGTACCTTTGGTTATAAGTAAGATCATATTGACCATGACAATACTTTTTCATTTAACCTCCCTAACCTTTGCAACACACGTACAGTCCACTGTAAATCTCCAGTCTCTCCAGTGAGTCCTGTAGTCATGATCAGAAGTTATTTCAGTGTGGACCAAGTTTGTTTTGAACAGTATTAGCATGATACAAGAGAAGTCAAAATTGTAATTTCAGAAGTTTACACCCACAAATTATGATTTTATTAATTTTGTATTTTTTAAATCTCAGCCTATATTTTTCTACATCATTCATTTCGTGTTCAAGTGCCTGTCACTCCACATCTTTTAGTCTTGCGGAAGTCGGGCTCACGAGAAGAAATAAAGTGGGGCCTATTCACAGATAGATTGCTTTGGGACATTTGGAGCACCAGATAGAGGGGTTTAAAGTTACAGTAACACATTAACATTATAATAGCAGTTGATTTCTGCAGAAACAATAACTCGCAGCACTGGAGTCCTATATTTCACGTGGGCTGTCAGCGTTAAGGCAACTACCTGGCAAACAGATAGCATGAGACGCCAATGCCAATACATGGATGAAAAAAATATTTTACCTGCAACGTCTGATCTTTGTTTCGTCGCTTTATAAGGATGTTTCTGTAGATAAGTGCTTTAGTTTGTTGCCATATTGTTGTATCTCTTCTCGGCAATTTTCCCATTGTTATTTATCCGGAAAAAAAATGAAGTAAAACGTTCCCGCACTGTTTGGAAGGTTATTTCCGAGAAAACAGCCCCTGGAATTACGAGGGGCCAATACAATAATTTTAAAGGGGGTGGGGGAAAGTAAACAACGCCGTGTTTAAAAAGCTGACACAAGATCTTCAGTCACATCAACATCTTTCCGCAAATTACTAACGATAGTCTTTGATGGCATTGACAACCCAGCTAAATCAAACCAGATCGAAGGAAATTAATCTGATCTAAATGCCGCATCGTGCTCGGATCCACTACGTTTCATCCGCGAAGAGGTGTTTACAGCTTCTCCGTGTGAGGTCGGACGGGCCGAGGGGAATTGGGACGGTGAGGGTCACTCGCGTTGCCGGCCCCAGCGGGGTGGGCGAAGGCAAGAAGCCGCCCCTGTTTCACGAGGCCCGGCGAACTTGCCTCCTCCGTCTAACCACAGCTATAGCGGCGAATACGCGCCTCCACAGGGTCCCTCGGCCGCCAGCGCTTCCTCATATCCCGCCCCCCTCACTCGCAGCTGCGACGCTAATGCGTCAAGCGCCGCCGCCGCTCCCCGTCGCCAACACCGCCACCTAGCGGCTCCAGCAGGCAAGCGGAAATGCGACACCTTCGATGTTCCAGCTGATCACCTGGAGACTGTCATCTGGTCCAGGCAGTAGCACGGTGATGTTGGGATGAATGAAACTTGGCGACGAGTTTTTTTTTTCCCCTCTAATAAAGGGAAAAACCACTTGGTTACTTGGATCTTTGATTTAGCTCCTATATTCAGAAGATTGTTCTGATAGAAACCACATTTCTCTTACAGTCAGGTAAATTTTTACCCAAAGTATACCAAGAATATATATACTTTAAAATAGTCAAACTATTGACTATTTGAGTCAATAGTCAATACTTTTAAATCTACAGGACTGATGAGTTGCTGTGTTGTTTCTCCTTCTCCCTTCAACTATGGTAGCCAGAAGTAAGTAGGGGTGCTGTGTTTAAGAAAATCAGTATTGAGCACATCTTTCAATATTTACCTCTGTCTGCCTGATAATCTCTTTCTACAACAGTTTTAAATAGAGAGCTTGTTTTGGGAGTCTGGCATCAGACATGTGAATAATGTGGCCTGCCCAACATGGATGACTGAATGGAACCAGGGCTTCAATGCTGGGGACGAGGGAGATAACTGAAATGAATTTGACAATAGACAATAGGTGCAGGAGTAGGCCATTCGGCCCTTTGAGCCAGCGCTGCCATTCAATGTGATGTACCCTGTTCCTGCCTTCTCCCCATATCCCTTGACTCTGCTATCTTTAAGAGCTCTATCTAACTCCTATCTAACTCTTATCTAATTTGTTTCTCCTTCCAGTGAATTTGGATTAATTTGCAGAGATGGCATTACTGGCACCTTTCCAGAGCATGTAATGTCTACTATAGATAATAATGATCTCAGGGGAGGAGGGGAAGGGATCACTACTGCTTGAAAGACCCGAGTTTTGTGGCTGATCTGATGTCTTGATCTTCAAATAGCCTTTTCCCTTAATTGAGAAAGAGTATACATGTTACTTGATTGCAAGTGCAAGAATATATAACCTCCTGGGAAATTAACAAGAAATATAAAATCCATTGTGATCAGGAAATGAGAGACACGATCATTGGTTTTCTCCTAAGTGATTTGACAGAAATATTAATCAAAATGTTTGAAACATTAACATTAATGACATTTAAATGTGCAGGGGAAGACAGAAACGAGCAAAACTGAGGCTTCCTCAAGATGATATTAAACGTTGCTTTTAAGCTAGATAGGATCAAAAAGGGCCACTTCTAAAGATTAGAAAAAAAATTTAAAAGTACAATAGAAATCAAAGACTGCCTTCTGGGGATTAAATGTCCTTCATGCATCTTGAATAATTACTTCTGTAAATTTATTAAGACTGAATTACTTCACCTCTATACTCTCTAAATGGTTATTAGACTAATTTATCTAATAAATTTAGATAAATTAATTTATCTAATAAGCATGCCTTATGAGAATAGGTTGAGTGAACTCAGCCTTTTCTCCTTGGAGCGGCAGAGGATGAGAGGTGACCTGAGAGGCATTGATCATGTAGATAGTCAGAGGCTTTTCCCCAGGGCTGAAATGGTTAGCACAAGAGGGCACAGTTTTAAGGTGCTTGGAAGTAGGTACAGAGGAGATGTCAGGGGCAAGATTTTATGTAGAGATTGGTGAGTGCATGGAACGGGTGGCAGAGTGGTGGAGTCAGATACGATAAGGTCTTTTAAGAGACTCCTGGATAGATACATGAAGCTTAGAAAAATAGAGGGCTATGGGTAACCCTAGGTAACTTCTAAGGTAAGTACATATTTGGCACAGCATTGTGGGCCAAAGGGCCTGTAGTGTGCTGTAGGTTTTCTATGTTTCTGTATGTTTCAATGTTTAATTTGCAGGGATGTATGTTGTGGCAGACTTTCAATGACTTGGTGAAGGTGAAATGTTTAAGTGGAATAGGAAAGGGATCTTCTTCAGTCAGTTGGCAGTGAGAGTGGAAAAAACTGCCAGCGGAAGCGGTGCTTGTGTATTCAATTTCAACATTTAAGAGAAATTTGCATAGATACATGGATGGGGGTGGGCATATGGAGGTCTATGGTCTGGGTGCAGATCAATGGGATGAGTCAGATTAATAGTTCGGCATGAACTAGATGGACCAAAGGGCCTGTTTCTGTGCTGTGGTGCTCTATGACTTCAGGGTTGCTGAACTGAAACAATTATCATCCCTTCCAGCAAAATGGGATTAAAAGATGCTTTTAGTAATTTTACACAAGTGTATAATTTACATTTATTTTTCTTGTGAATATGGTACACCTGATGCTATGTATCTGTAATGCTGGTGATAGTAAGTTTTTCATTGCACCCCTGCAAACGTGTACTTGTGTGTATGAAAATAAACTTGATTTTGACTTTAATATGACCACGTTAATTAAAGAAAGCTGTACACAGTGAAATAAATAGTTTTCATCAGACTTGTTTTTTCTCATTGTGAATTATGTAGTTTAATAGCTTTCTCCATAAATCCTTCAATACTGAACTTTTAAATTGATTGTTTATTTACCCTGGGTGGGAAAAAGTAACCAACATCAATTTGAAGTGCAGTAAAAAGCTTTCTCTGTATTGTCATGTTAAATCTCCGTAAATATTTATATCTATGAATTTTTCAAGCTGCTGAAGTTAATTAAGAGGAAGTTAATAAGTTTGTTGTATATATAACTAGGTAATAAATAACAGCAAATGCAAACATCTAGAAGAAGCAGCACATGCAAGCATCTTTTGATTATTTTGAGTGCTTTATTTTCTTGAATAGTAAATATAGGTAGATGCTTGTTAAATAAATATCTGTAAAGTACCTGTATTGCATGGCATTTTCTACAAAGATTATCATGTGCTACTAAAACATTATTACAGTAGGCACACAAGGGCATAGTCATCAAAGTCAGGTGGGTAAAACCACCATAGTGACAAATTTGGTAAAACAGTTAAAATATTCACGATAATCCTACATCCAAATCAAAAATGTTAATACATGAGACCACAGTGGCTTTCATTCCAAGAACCTTTCTGACAAAGAATTTGCTTCCGTTAGCATTGTAACCATATAAAACAAAAACCTTTTGACTGGATTGTTTCAAACAACAGCCTTGGGTAACCTTGTGTATTATACTGAAATGTTTCCTAATGGACTAGTAAATGGAAATTGGCAAAGCACCAGAAATGTATTATCGTTTTTGTGAGATCTTTTTCAGTGACAAGATATGTTCAGCATAATAATTTTTCTGATAGATTATCTTGTAGAATTTTGGCTCCCATTGCTCAATGGGGAACATGTGAAAGCATATCAAGTACATACGTCCAGGTTATTCAAGAATTTGTCAATGATCCAATTTAAAACATATCAAATAATAAACTGCTCCATCATTCACAAGAAGTATCCGTTATTGGATACACATGATACATGAAAAGGTATCATGTATCATTTGGCTTGGGCAAAATAGAAATAATCAGTGCTCTGGAAGAGGAAATGCTACAGAATGCCTAACCTGTCATACTATTTATAATACTAAGGAGCAATAGGAATATTTTGATGGAGAATGTATTATTGACATTGTAATGACATAGATTGTCTCTTTTGACTGCAGAATGCCTTTAGGAAGTCAAAAATTTATTACCTTTCAAAATGTTTCTTATTTTTGTGTTCTTGACACAATGGTCAGACCAACTGACCACAGGCCTCAAAAAGGACAATGTAATTATTCTTTTAAAAAACTGTTGTATTCATTCCAGCTGCTCCTCTGATCTGGATATTACAGAACAATGTGGATCTCACTGTTTGAGATTCAGACGACGTCAACAGCAGGCAACAAAATTCTACATCCAACCATGCTATTTTGACATAAAAGACAATATACTTGTTGTTCAGTTGACATTTTCTGTGAAATGAATCCTTCTATCAATTAGCTAGTGATACCCTGCAAAATGACCAGTTAGGACAAGGTTCAAAATTGCTACAAGGTCTCAGCTGTCTCAGTGTGCTTTTGCTGGTTAAAGTCCTTTCAAATCACTTAATTTACTTTACTAAGGCAAATTACTCTTCTTACTGCAAACATGAATAGTAATCTCAGTAGAAATTTACATAAATGGCACAATTAACTCTTTACGTTCAAGTATAATATCTCTATCTGGGCCTAGTTTATTTTAAATCTGAAAGATAGAAACCTATACATTAGAATTTATGGGAGATACATTTTAAAAAATTACATTTTCAAGATGGAGTAGTTGTGCGACTCTCCCTTATGTTTTTATTTAATATTTAGTCAAATTTCAACTGCTTTGTTTGAATTGCTTCATGGAAAATAAGAAAACTTAAGCGCAGGTATCCAGGAGCTCAGAAAAATCAACAGTCCAGCTCCTTTCGTGAATTCTACAGCAGGGTGCAATTTTACATACACCATATGATAGAATTTTAATAAAAGACTTTCACTGAACATGATTGGGTGCTTACCATGTCTGTAAGGATGTTTATGAAAATACTTCAAGGACCTCTTTGTGTACGATGCAAGGAGTTACTAAATATGAGCAATAGTGTCTAATCTACAATGTACATTGTTTTTATTCAGGCTGTTTTTGCTTCTTACATGCACCTTGTGATGCCACCTGCAAAAAAAATCACTCACATTGGTGTGGGCCCTCATGTAGCTGCAAATGGAGTGTCTGCCATTCACAGTGAAGAATCCACCATTATCACGTCTTGATCTAAACACATACCTCTGTGACAAATTATAACACTCCTCTTACTGAGAACGTGATTCTTATGGTTTCCCAATTTCTCCCCCAATGTCTTGTGCTCTCCCAGAGTGTTGGGCTTGCTATTCTCTCTGCAATAGTAGAGTCAATGGTAGAAAGGCTCTTGAACTCATTAAACATACTAGTTGCAAATAACACCTTGGGTGTCGTTGACAATAGAATTTTGTAGTTCTATACACTAATAAAGACATGCAGCAACCAATTATTATTTCTTTACCCTTAATTATGAATTCCATAGATTGTGAAATGGAGCCCGTTGTTCGTACTTCTTTACCTGAATTAGACGAGTGAATTGCTATCCAATGTGGTGATCAAACAGAAACCAAAAATGGCACAGGCTGACTTTCTGCACTTATCTAGACTTTTGCAACTGACTAAAACTGAGCAAAATTGCCAATAAGTTTCATGATTTAGTGACCAAGGTGATCACATTGTCCCAGCTAATTAAAGATTTATGATAACTGCAGGAAGTAAATAATTAAACTGCTTAACAGGTATGCTAATATCTTCAGAATCACATAATGATTTGAAATGAATTGCTACATACCTGATCCAAAATGTGCCTAAAGGATAAATACTCATTTATCATCAGTCAACACCTAATGTGTCCGATGCACAAGTGACATGTACATGCTGCTGAGGAAAACAATTAATTTGCTTATGATTTTTATACAAAATACAGTAAATATTCTTGAACCTATTTGTTATCTGGTCTGAGTCCTTTACCAAAATGTAGTGAGATTTAGGTATGCCACTGGGTTCTCGTTTTAAAAGAAAACATTCATGAACAGTAATCAAAGACAATGTTTAAAAAAAAGAAATATTTAGTTCACTCTGTGCTTTAAGTTTTAAGTCTATGCATATCTTGACCAGATTATAAACAACTATATTACCACAGAATAAAGAAGCGTTTGCATCATGATTTCTTAGAATAAAAGCATAATCCAAAACTGGGGACAAAGTAGTAATAACATCCAGAGAGAACTGTTTAAGTCGAATAGCTGTAAGCGTTTGGCACGATGCCTCCTTTTAAACTAGGTAAACGACAAACATTGCAAAGCCTGGAATCCTTAACTTATTTTGAATAAAAGCAAAACACAGAACAATCACTTTTCTCAAAATACATTTATAACAAAAACAATTCTATTTACTGATTTAGATTAACATGATATGATAATGGTAAAAAAACTCAGGTCTCTGCAACATTAGCAATGTTTTGCACTGTTTTTGTTTCCTTTTTGGTATTGTCTATCTTATCCATTCATCTATCCACCAAAGATTTGTTTCATTTCCTTTCCATTCTTTCACCATGAAAGTGCAATCTTCATCTAAGTTTTCAAATCTTATCTTTCACTCCATCAGTTTTTCTTAGATCTGACGTCATTCTTTCCATTTGTCACTGTATAATTAAAATGTGGCTGAGGGTTACGTTTAACCTGCTTCTTGAAGTTTCCAGGTTGATGGAACACAGAGGTTGAGCTAGCCACATCTGGTGCTGTGTTATTTGGACCTGTAATTTTAAAAAAATGAACATTTGTTTTTGTTTAATTAAGAATAGGTTTCCCTCTAATGTACGTTTTATGGAATGAGTACCTCTTTAAGGTTGCAAATGGTCACCTCAGCCAAGAATATTCAAATATGCAAATATTATCTAAAGAACAGGGAAACCAAAGGAGCACATGATCACAACCACCACCAAAGACCTGCCATCACTATGAGTTGAAGCCCATGAGCACTTGGACCTGTTGGACGTGTACAACACCATGCTTCTGGCTGGCGGCTGGTCAGACTCTATCAGGAAGTGCTTTATTACTCTTAAGCAGCAGGTGGGAGAGGAGGACATCAAGAACTAGAGACCCATCTCCCTGTAGAAAGTGGATTACGAATTCTTGTGCAAAGTCATTGTCATCTGCCTAATGGCTGCTCTGGGGCCGATAATCCACTTAGCCAAACTTAGTAGGAAAACCCTTGACATTCTTGAGCTATGCGTGCACTCTATTGCTAAATGCAGGACAGAGGAGTGGATACTGACTGGTCAGCTTGGACCAAGCGAAGGCCAAGTATATAGCGCACATGTCCATGATCAATGGTGCTTCCCAAAAGGGGCTTTGGGCAAAAAATCAGGAATTGGATTCAGTTGCTCTATGCAAGCATTCATAGTTCTGAAACAGATAGCTTTCCCATTCAGTTTGAATTAAGGGAAAGATTACCCACTTTCCCTTGTCTTGTTTGTGCACTGCACAATCCATTTGCTAAATCCATTAGGAATGAAACTGGGATAATGCCAGGCAATGGAGCACTCAGATCAAAGTATTCATACACATAGACAGCATCACTATCTTCTGTTCAGATCTATAGTCAATTTGCTCATTATTCAACATCTGCAACTAGCTTGAGTTAACCAGAGTCAATGCAGGAAGAGTGAGACCATGTTCTTCAGTAATTGCTGATAATTAGGCTGGAAGCCTAAAGGCACACACTCAGCGATTCAGGAACAGCTTCTTCCCCTCTGCCATCTGATTCCCAAATGGACATTAAGCTTTGGACGCTACCTCACTTTTAAAAAAAAATATACAGTATTTCCGTTTTAGCACATTTAAAAAAAATCTAATCAATATACATAATTGATTTACTTGTTTATTTATTATTATGTTTTATTTTATTTATTACTTTTTCTCTCTCTGCTAGATTATGTATTGCATTGTACTCCTGCTGCTAAGTCAACAAAGTGCATGTCACATGCCGGTGATAATAAACCTGATTCTGATACTGATAATCTTTAACCTCTCACTTCGGCAGTCTTTAGTATCCACCTGCTTCAGGCAGGCTTCAGTTGTACCGGAGTCTAAGAACAACGTGGTGACCTGCCTCACTGGCTATAGTCTAGTAGCATTTACATCCACTGTGATGAAGTACTTTGAGAGGTTGGTAGTGAAATGCATCAACTTCTGCCTGAGGAGCAACTCCAACTTGCCTACTTTTACAACAGATAAACAGCGGGTACCATTCCACTGGCTCTTCACTCAGCCCTAGAATATCTGAACAGTGAAGATCAGGTTGCTCTTCATTGACTACAAGTCAGCATTCAAAACAATCATCCTATCAAAAGTAATCAATAAGCTCCAAGCCTCAATTCCTCCTTGTGCAACTGGGTCCTTGATTTCTTCAATTCCAGTCAGTTCGTATTGGCAACAACATCTCCTTCACAATCACCATCAGAACAAGTGCACCACAAGGCTGTGTGCTTAGCCCCTGCTCTACTCACTTTATACTTATGACTGTGAGGCTAGGTACAGCTCCAATGGCATATTTAAGTTTGCTAATGACACCATAATTGTTGGCCGAATGAAAGTCGATGATGAATCAGCATACAAGAATAAGACTGAAAATCCGGCTGAATGGTGCAGCAATAACAACTTCTCACTCAATGTCAGTAAGGCCAGGGAACTGACTTCAAGAGGATACTGTATGTCCATGAACCAGTCTTTATCAGGGAATCAGTGTTGGAGAGGATCAGCAACTTTAAATTCCTTGGTGTTATCATTTCAAAGGACCTGTTTGGGTCTAGCACTTAAGTGCAGTTATGAAGAAAGCACAACAGCCCCTTTTCTTTCTTAGAAATTTGTGAACATTTGGCACGTCATCTGAAACTTTGACAAACTTCTTTAGATGTGTGGTGGAGAGTATGTTGAGCAGCTGCATCATGGCCTGGTATGGAAGCACCAATGCCCTTGAATGAAAAAGCCTGGAAAAAGTAGTGGATACAGCCCAGTCCATCAGGGGTAAAGCTCTTCCCAACAATGAGTGTATCTACATGGAGCGTTGTTGCAGGAAAACCGCATCCATCATCAAGGATCCCAACCATTCATACCATGCTCTCTTCTCACTGCTGCCATCAGGAAGAAGGTACAGAAGCCTCAGAACCCACACCACCAGGTTCAGGAACAGTTATTACTCCTCAAACATGAGGCTCTTGAACCAGAGGGGATTATATCACTCAACTTCACCCACCCCAACACTGAGCTGTTTCCACAATCCATGGACTCCCTTTCAACGACATGTCATCTCATGTTTTCAATATTTATTGTTTATTATTATTATTTTGTTGTTCTTTTTCCTTTTTATATTTTGCATACCTTGTTTCCTTGTGCACATTGGTCGTTTTTCTGTCTTGTTGTGTGCAGTTTTTCATTGACTCTGTACTGTTTCTCTGTATTTACTGTGAATGCTCGATTTACTTTGAACTTTGAAATTCATGTCATTGCTATCAGAAATAAATATGACCTAATTGATTCTTTAGAGATGTGGATGCAGGATGACCGAAGTTGGGAACTATAAATAATAGGATATTCTACATTTCGGAAGGTCAGGTGAAAAGACAAGGAGGTGGGTCATATTGTCAATAAAGGATGACATTAGTGGTTGGAAAAGATTTTTGTGCAGCAGAGGGCAGTAAACTTTAGTTGTTTGCAGGTCTCTGAACAGTACTTGTGATGTAGAACATAATATAAACTAAGAAACTAGAGATGAACGTACCATGGCTACTGGTGTAATTATAGTGGATTTTAAATATTGTTTAGACAAATCCATCTGGTGCTAATCACCTAGAGGATGGATTTCTAGTTCAGAATATTTAAGAACCAATTTGAGAATAGGCTGCTTTAGAACATACGATACAATGATAAAAGGTGAATTATTAATATAGCAAAATGGCCATTAGGAAAGGGTGATCTTGATGTGATCGAATTTGAAATTAAAGTAGTCTAATCTGAATTTTTCAATGTAACTGAAGGAATGAGAGATAGGTTGGCTGGGAAACTGCATTGAAGATATGGCAAGAGACATATAGCTGACTAGCTTTTAAACAATACAGTATATTATTCTAGAATCAACATTGTTTGATGTAATTTCTAGTACATAATTGTAAAGAAGAATGGAAAATTGTTACTCCCATTCTGATGATGCAGCACAAAAATCACAATAAGATAAAGAGCATAACAATTTAAAAATAAACTACGCACACACACACACACACACACACACACACCCATGACTGTGTCACCGCCCACAGTTCTAATCTGCTAATTAAATTTGCCAATGACACTACATTGATTAGCCTAATCTCAAACAATAACAAGGTAGCCTACAGGGAAGAAGTGATCTTTCTGATACATTGGTGTCAAGAAAACAACCTCTCCCTCAATGTCGCAAAATCAAAGGAGCTGGTTGTGGATTACAGGAGGAATGGAGACAGGCTAACCTCTATTGACATCAATGGATCTGGGGTTGAGAGGGTGAACAGTTTTAAATTCCTCAGCATCCACATCACCGAGGACCTCACGAGGTCTATACATAACAGTGCCTCTTTTACTTCAAATGGTTGAGGAAGTTTGGTATGGGCCTCCATATCCTTTCTACAGGGGCACAATTGAGAGCATCCTGACTAGCTACATCA